>NC_136424.1:279145052-279502552 GCF_052625555.1 Lactuca saligna
GGTTTGTCATTAATTTAGTTTATTTGATTATTCGTTATTTGTTTTTAGTTAGTTTTTATTTTTAGTTTGATTTTCGATGATATCATTTCACTTGTCGGGAAGGTTCTTGTTTTTATATTGAAGGAATTTGGGATTGTACACATTGCTTGACTTTACTTTTTGCATGGGTTTCGAGAATGAAAGCGATTAGGGAATTCTTGACCTGCTTAGCCTACTACTTTGTTGATTTGTCCAACTCAATCCATAAGGTGTAGTATAGCAAGGCGTATTGTGGTGGTTAAGTGGAAGACCGAGCTCTTGCTGTTCTTGACTAGTTAGGTCACTTCTTGTTCCGCTTCTAGTTAAAGGTACAAGGAAAACAAAGGAAATATTCTAACGGGTCCCGAAAATGGGTGTTTTCGCAAACCAATTCTTGCATGCAAAGGTTTTTGATCAACCATTGTTGTTTGATCTTGACAAAGATAAGTGATTATGACATCTCAATTTTTTTTTATCACTCATCGTGAAGTCATCATTAGCTAAAGAAATTAAAAAGAAGAAAAAAAAATTATGTTTTACGTCCCTTAATTAAATAATTAGAAAGAAAAGGAAGTTAAATCAAAGGGTAGGAAAAATTTGAAAAATACAAATTACGCCCCGCGTAAGTTTAATTACGCCATGCGTAATGTGCCTCGGATCGCGAATGAACATTTTAGGGGGTTGAGGTACGCCCCGCGTACCCTTGTGTTATGCCCCGCGTACATAAGCGACCAGGTAAATATCTCTTGACCCTTTGACTTCGCTGTTATTTTCAAACCCAACTCCTTTCTCGCATACGCTGTGACGGAAGAAGCCTCCTAAAGATCCTCAATTTTTTCCATTTCTTGTTAAATCCAACACACAAGTAAGTATTTCGGATACTCAATAGCTTGGACTTATGTTTAATTTGATGAAATAAGCTGCATTTAGCTTTTGCTCGAAATCTAGGGCTCATAGTGTTCTTGAATTAGGGCCGATTTCGCTATTATGTGTTCTGATTACCACTTGAATGGATCGATTGCTGCCAATTGATTAAACCCTAGGACCTAATTTTGTCTTAATCCCGTCCCAGATCCATCGATTAAAGCTTGGGGTCGCACGCCAAGCGTACGCCCTAATAAAAAATCGATTGACTGCCCTATGAAGTTTTTCTGTTAATTGTTTGCCAATCTTGAATAAATAAGGAACTAATAGGGGATTGATTTATCTTTTTGGTCATAAGTTTAAAGGGTGGCTCTGATTTTTTTGTTTTCTACTGCCTTGGACCTCAAGGTTAGTTCCCCCATGTGTTTGACCTTACTAGACCACCTGCGTATATACTTAAATTAGGTGAATATGGATATGGTTTATGATTTTAGCACAAGCAAACGGACCAGGACACAGAATCGCAAGCCTGGACGTATGTCCAGCGTACGCTGGATGTACGCCCAGCGTACTGACCCTATCCAGTTTCATTTTTTTTTGTGGTTTTAAAAAGCTATTAATGCTGTGATAATTGGTTTGGTTTTGTGTTAATATGTGCAGATAATGGATCGAAGGACGCAAAGAACCAACCCACCCGAGGATGTGATCGATCATCGTTTTTTACAATTTTCGCAAACGCTGAAGGATGCTACCCGGGCGCGTTATGTCACCAACTTGAGTTTGCTTCTCACCAAAGAGATTGATATAGCACCATCATTCGATTGGGAATTGGCTACCAAGACTGGACTAGCTGCATTGATCCAGGGATTTTTGCAATACACGCACTCGGACGCGAGTGGTGTGGATTTGTTTGTGTGCCAGGGATGGGCGCGTTTGTTCAGGATCCAGGATCCTGTATATCGGGAGTTTTTGCTGGAGTTCTATGCTACAGTTTCCTATGATCCTAGGAAGGCAATCGATGATAGGACAGCCTTTGCTTTCAGACTGGGAGGAGTGAACCGGGAATGCAGTGTGATAGAGCTTGCGACTCGGGTGGGTATTTACACAGCGGATGAGATGAGGAGTGTCCACTTCCTGGCATTCCTTGCTGATTGTCTTACGGAGCGGCCATATGACTATAACGAGAACACTTTTTGGGCCGAGATTACAGGGGCAGTTTGTACACCATCTACTGCTCGAGGGGGGATGATTTAGTCTACTACATACCGAATGTTGCACCGGTTGATTTCTATGTCTCTCACGCATCACAAGAACAGTGAGAGAGTGCCTTCGACGGACCTATATTTCCTATGGGCACTAGTAACTCCATGGAGGCACCTGAACCTTCCAGTTGCTTTAGCTGCATATTTGGGACGGAGGGCCAAGGGACTTCGGGGGGACAGCCCGATATGCGGAGGGCATTTTATCACACGGTTAGCTCGATCATATCAGTTGCTGACACGTGAGATCACGAGATCGATGGTGTTTCACGACATGAGGACGATGAGTCTTCAGTTGTTGGAGTCGATGCGCGTATTAGAGCGGGGTGGTGATGGTGTTTTGAGGGTTCGAGCAGATGATGTGGCAGATAAGGAGGGTGCCGCCGAGCCACAGCCGAGACGGGTCCAGCGGCGTAGACCTGCTCCTCGGGGAGCGCAGCAGGGACTTGAGCGGGAGATTGATATGCGCTACTTGGCTCAGGGTATTGATTGTCTTGACATGAGGGTCCAGCACCTTAGCGAGTATGTTGCACATGTGGACAGGCAACAGCAGTGGTATGGGGATGCGCTGAATGCATTCTTTGCCCACCAGGGGTTTCAGTATTCGGTTCCCTTTCCACCACCATTCCAGTCACGATTTGATGGGGCCGGTACTTATGGGACACAGCCACATGATGATGGAGATGACGAGTGATCCTTTTTATTTTGTTTATTATTTGTTTTGTGTTATTTTTAGTTTAGTAGTATTTGGTTTGTAATTAAACTTTGATTTAGTTTGTTTTACTTTTGTTTTCCATGTTGATGCTCTATGGTTGTTTAGATTTCTGCAGAATATTCGCCCTTAGGAAGCTGGCAGTAAGTTCAGCAGCTAGGTCCGACTGTTGCTAGAGAGAGCGGTTTGAGAGTCGAAGATTATAGTCAAGACCCACAATTTGTTATAAGTGTGGGGTGCATCTTTGTTAGAGTTGTATTTCGACGCGAGGAAGAAGTATTGTTCCGACTGCCACGACATGGTTGACACTTTCCTATGTTATGGGGGATTTTTCATCGCGAGTAGAGCATGTCATTTTTGACGAGACGACGTGGTCGACACTTTTCCACGTCATATTTTTTATACATTGCATTTGTTTGCGATCTTTTGCACCACATTTTTTTTTTGAAGATGGCGGTCTTGATTTTATTTTACGGCAAATTCAGAAGCAGCAGTTCCAGTGTTCAGTTTTTCAGCAATATTTGAAGCAACCTGTAGCAGCCCCTTTCGATCTCGCCACAACTACCTAGGGGAGTTTGTTCCTTTTTCTCCCTTTTTATGTTCTTAATTTGTTTTAGCATACAATGAGGGCATTGTATGAAATAAGTGTGGGGTAGGGGGTCGGTAAAAGTAAATTATAAAAATGAAATAATAGTTGGAAATTGCTAGATTTAGGGAAATTTAAAAATTTAAAAGAAAACTTGAAATAATAGTTTAATTTAGAAAAATCTAGTGATAATTTAAAATTTTGCTAATATTGTATGAAATGATCCGATGAGAATTCAAATGTTTAGTTGAGCCAATATACGT
Organism: Lactuca saligna; assembly: GCF_052625555.1. Classification (NCBI taxonomy): domain Eukaryota; kingdom Viridiplantae; phylum Streptophyta; class Magnoliopsida; order Asterales; family Asteraceae; genus Lactuca; species Lactuca saligna. The sequence continues at coordinate 279,148,755 of NC_136424.1, forward strand.
TATAGTGCATTTGTGGTTTCCCTTATTTTAGTGAAATCATGGAACAAAAACATAACCCCGCTCGGTTTGAAGGATGCAATATGTTTAGCAGCCTAAACCTGAAATGTATCCAGGAAAATTATTATCATTAACCAATAAAGGTTGAGGTTGAGCGCCTCTGCTTAAGCATGTAGGTTTTGAGTGAAAAAAGAGAGGTACATGTAAAAAAAAGAAGAGAGAATTACGAAAAAGTTTGAAGAATTTTGGAGCAAATAAAGTGAAGATCAAAAGATCAAAATTCCAAGAAATTCAAAAAGTTGAAGATACCAAGAAATCAAATCAAATAAGGTGGTGAATTCAAAAAAATCAAAGATCAAATTATCAAGAAAGTGAAGAATTCCTAAAAGGGCTCCATAGTGGTATCATAAATTGTAATTCTAGATTATGTATGCTTAGGTTGCTCAACTAAAAATACCTTGAGGTTAGGAGGTTTTCTGCGGATGGATTCGGAGGGTTGCATAAAATGAGCATTGTTCGGAAAAAGTGGGCGAGTGTTTATGAAGATTGTGAGTATTTAAAATATGGGGGGGTACTTTAGGAAAATTTTAGACACAAATGTACGCGTTGAGGTCTTGGCATAATGGCTGAGTTTTAAATGGATTGTTTAGTGCAATATTGGTAAAATAAAAGTAAATTTGCTTGGGGGCAAGCAAAGGCTAAGTGTGGGGTATTTTGATATGTGTATTTTTATATATATTTTTATGCACTTTATCTTAATATTTTAGCCTTATTTATTCTATTTTAGAACTAAAAAGTACTCATAATGCTTTGAATTATGTTTTGCAGCTATTCGTTGTCGATAAAGCACAAAAGAAAAGACTGAAGCGGAAACCGGACTTCAAAGCTTAAAGGAATTAAATTGCTGAATTAGAGGATTACGCCCCGTGTACCTTAAGGGTACGCCCCGCGTACAGACTTGCACCGGATAGACTTGATCGCGAGTAAATCTTGAGTACGTGCCGCGTAAACCTAAGTACGCCCAACGTACTTAGGTCGGCTACAAAGACTATAAATATCGATTTTCAGCTAACCAGGAGGGGGGATTCGACTTCTAACCTAATTTAGTCGACAATTAACTTCTGTTAAGCCGTTTTGAGGGTTTAGAAGGCAGTCGGAAGGCCGTTAAGCTAAACGGAAGCGGAGATCGGAAGGATTGGAGAGCGGATACATGTCGGTAATCATATGGATTGCAAACGTGACCATGTTTAGCATTCCATTGTGGTACTTTTCTGTATTTAGTTTCTGATTTGGGTGTAAAAACCTTTTACTTTGTGTTTATAATTGAATGAAGCTTTGATTATTAGACTAATTGCTATATTAAATAGTTTGTTTGTGTTTAATTTATCTTGCTAAGCTTGTTAAAAGATCCTTATGTATTAATGATGATTATTTTCTGTTAATTGTTAAGTGAATTGAGTTGTATGAACATATGCTTGATTGCTTTTCTCTTATGATTTTGATGACCATCGAGATTATAAGTCTAGGAATAACGAATGTGAAACTAGGATTAACATGGGAATAAGTAAGTTAATGTGTGAGCCTTGTTTGATGACCATCAACAAGAGGTTAATTGAATGTTTAATTTGGTTAACTATATTTACAAGTCTTGCTTGATACGAACTGAACACTAGGAAGCATGTTAGTTTAACCAATTGATCACTGTTTGAATTGACTTGTTTGCTAAAGGATTAGTTATAGTGAACGCGAATCTAATCATTTTAGGAATCGGTGAACATGAATAAATGAATTTGTGTATGCAATTGTCTATGTTTTTAAAGTGTAATTTGTCTAAACCAAAGTACCTGAAGAGATTTGCTTTCCTGTTAGTTTATCGAGAATGGTTAATTAATTATTAGTTTGAGATTTATTAAATTATTTCTTTTATTCTTTTCGTGTGACCTGTAACCTATAATTAAATATATTAAATTAATCCACCGTTCCCTGTGATCGACACCCGACTTACCTAAGCTATACTGTAATCTGACTAGGTACACTGCCTATAAGTGCATAGTTAGTCTAAGTTTGTTAGGTTATAAATATTAAAATTAATGGTTACTTTTGTGCACATCAGGATACACCCGAGATTATTATCGGTAAGGATTGACGTTAGTCTGAATGATTGAACGGAAGGCCAGCAAAGTTAGACAAATGGTGTTGGAATGGATGGTGGGGCTTTGGAGGCAGATCGCCGGCAGTAGAGTATAGTAAACTTCGAGGACGAAGTTTAGTTTAAGTGGGGGAGAGTTGTAACACTCAAATCAAAGGCCAAGAAAGGAATGAAAAGCCCTAATTTAAGGGTCGACTCGGCGAGTCCAAGGAAGGACTCGACGAGTCCGAGCGGGATCAGAGTCGGGGAATAAGCGACCAACTCGGCAAGTCGGCCAAGGCGACTCGGCGAGTAGGGTCTGTGCGAGGAAAACCCTAAATCCGGGACTTGGAGCCTATTTAATCGTCTCATTCTTCTTCCTAGTGCTCCTTTACTGTCTCTCATACCCAGAACGCCACACCCTAAGCCCCCATTGTGCTCATTCATGCTTTTGGCCATTTTTGAGTGATTTAAAGAAGAAGAAGAAGTGGGAATCTTTGAAGCATCAAGGAGTGGCATTGGATCCGAAGTTTGGGGATCATTTCAGAGCATTTGAAGGTATTAAGTCGTTTCTCTCCTCCAGGTTTTCCTTGGTTATGAGTTTTGGGGATTTTAAGCCATGTTTGAAATCAATCTCGAGCTTAAGGTCCAGATCTGAGGTTGCTACCTCAGATCCATGCTTGTTTTGGTCTATAATTCCGTAAAGTATCAGCCCTTGAGTGGATCATGGAGTCTTTTCGCCTTAAGCCCTAGTTTTTGGCATGTTTTTCTTAGATCTCCTTCTCTACACGTAAAGTTTGCAACTTTACGTGTGGAATAGGCTTGGGAAGGGTAGATCTACAGTTTGGATCCATACATGACTCAAAAATCCTCTGCATGTAAGGAGAACTGAAGGGACTCGGCGAGTCCTTTGAGTGGACTCGGCGAGTAGCATGAAGTTGTGGAGAAACTCGACGAGTGGGATGAACAACTCGTCGAGTCGTATGAAGATTGCCTTGTACTCGGCAAGTCTGTTCTTGGACTCGGCGAGTCAGGTCGCGAAACCCCAAACCCTTCAAGTTGTGACTCAAATCAGTGAGTCGGGTGGAGACTCAGTGAGTTGGACAGGTCTGGACTCAGAAATCGGTAGACTCGGCGAGTCATGGACTGACTCGGCGAGTTGAATCATGAATGGAAGGAATCTGAACATTATGAACTCGGCGAGTCAGTAGGGTGACTCGGCGAGTAGGATTGACCTGGAAGGTTGACTTTGACCAGGACTTTGACCTTGGACCAGGGTGGACTTGGTTGTCTTTCGGGGGTCAGTTAGACTCAGTGTTGCATTGATATTGCTAGTTCGGGGAGCAAGGGGAGCAGGAGCTTTGTGAGTTGTCGGGCAGCAACTAGTGAGATCATCAGCAAGTTCAGCCAGTGCAGGTGAGTTTCCTTTTATGTGAATGGGTCTAAGGCCACAATGTCGGCCCATGTAATTATGAGTAGAAGACCCGGGGGTTAGCCCTAGGCACAGTATGCTAGTATTATTTTCAGGACGAGGTCCAGTAATAGCGGGGAGGGGGGTGCCCAGGGAATTGTTTATATGATAGTTATACTTGTTGTCTGTGTGATACATGTATGTGCCTGGTAGGGAGGTGAGTGTGGGCGAGGTCCCGTATCTCACCGATAGTAGAGTGTGGATGGGGTTCCATATCTCATTAGTAGCAGAATAGGGGCGAGGCCCGAACTAGAACAGGAGTGAGAGTGGGCTAGGCCCGTACCTCATTACCATTAGGAGCGTGGATGGGGTCCCATGACTCATCAGTAGCAGGACATGGGCAAGGCCCAGGATAGGCGAGGCCTTAGGACAGAACCAGTTGTATGTGTTAGTTATGAAATGTTATGTGTTATTATTTGTTGGCGGGCGAGGCCCTGTGACAGGCGGGGCCTAAGTAAAACAGATCTGTATCCGAGCGGGGCTCGAAGCCAGGCGGGGCCTGGAACGGCAGGGCCGTTGTAGCGGGCGAGGCCCGAGGTAGGGGGCAAGGTCCAAGATAGTGGGCGTGGCCCAGTATGTGCAGTATGTGGTTATGCATGGTATGTGGTAGGGTGGGGAACTCACTAAGCTTCGTGCTTACGATTTTCAGTTTTGGTTTCAGGTACTTCCGGTAGCGGAGGGAAAAGCTCGGGGTGATCGCATGGCACACACCATAGATTAGACAACCTGGGAATGTTTACTCTGATAATGAACATGTGTTTTGAAAACTTATACTCATAATATGTTTTGGAATGATGACTTTGCTTTAAGTAATGAATTATTAAAAGAAATTTTTGGTCTTAAATTTTGGATCGTTACAGAGATTTCCTTGAGGGAAACAATGAGAGCCTTCACCACACCCGTCAGAAACCTAAAATACTCAAGAAACCCACCTGAACAAGAAATACTCATCAGTTTTGTGGATTTGATAGTCAATGAAGGAGCAGAGCTAGAGAAAAATGGAGAAGATGAAGGGACAAGGAGGTTTCCAATGGTGGTGGAGGGCAGCAAGGACCAGACAGAGAAATGGAGAAAACACAATCTCACATCTGAATTTCCTTCTTGTATAATAAGTGTCTTATGGATATGGTTAAATTGTGCAATTATTGAAGTAGCAGAACCAGAATTAGTTGAATATCAAGGAGGCAAACTAGTCTTGATCCTTTCCCTCTATCTTGATTATTTATTAGAATTGACTCAGTATCTGATACCTTCTCCACCTCATATGTATATATGTGTTCTGTGTATGTGCTGGTTATAACGATTTGAAGAGGGAGCAAGTACTAGTTTTAGACAATTTGCAAGTACTCGAAACCCAGAAAATCTAATTAAGAAGGGAAAGAAGAAAATGGATCGGGATTTTTCTTGACTTTTTCTTTAAGAGAGAGAGAGAGAGAGAGAGAGAGAGAGAGAGAGAGAGAGAGCGGCGGGGTGGGTGGGGGTAAGGGATAATTCTTTATTTTTCTTTTTATTTTTAAAGTAAAATCGTATTAGGATAATTATAAAAAATACAAAATAGAAAATAAAAGGGCATAATCGTCTTTTCAAGTTTTTTTGGACCAAAATCACAAAAAAAAAAAAAATGATTTTAGACCTCAAATGCAAGTTGAAAACTTTTTGGACCCTATCCAAAGTTTTTTACAAACCATAAGGACTAATTTTGCAGTTTTGTCTTTTCAAAATTAAAGTTATTAAAAAACTATTCGAGATAATCTGTCATAAAAAAGATTAAATAGTTTGACTATGTTATGAATCGAAAAAAATATGTTGGACAAAATTAACCTTAATACTATTTATAATGACTTTGCTTTTAATTAATACTATTTATAATGACTTTGCTTTTAAAAAAACTCGTAAATGTAAGTTTTTTTCTTTGCTATGTTTATGAAATATGTGTTCAAAGTAATGATGAGTATCAAATATAAATGACATTGTTCACTATTTAAATAAATCTAAAAAATAAAAAGAAAATAAAAAATAAAAAAATAATCTTTGGAAAATCTTGATTTATATGTAATTTTTTTTACCAAAAATATTAAAGTGGTTTAAGGTAGTTCACAATTTATATTTTCATATAATATATTATATAAAAAAAAGGTGGGTTAAACGACTATTTTTGCCATATATAGTTTCCTCATCGGTTCAATTTATATTTTCATATAATATATTATATAAAAAAAAAGGTGGGTTAAACGACTATTTTTGCCATATATAGTTTCCTCACCGGTTCAAAGCATGTTGTATATATATTTTTTTGTTTTGTATCAATAGTTTTAGGTTATTTAGTTTGCCATTAACATTTTTCCTTTCCATAGATGGGGAGTACTTAGCCCAAAATTGTATTATTATTATTTTTTGATAAATAAAATTTTGTGAAGGTGCCTCACTCCTTTACACAAATAGATTATATCTTTATATCTATAGTGAAGGATCTGATTTTTCATTTTGCCCTAGGTTTCAAATTGTCTTGAGAGAGTTTTGTCCCCAACGATTGATAATGACAAAAACCGTTCTAGTTTCACTATTTTATTTTTTGAAATTTCACACCAAATAAAGTACATTTCTACTATTTTCAACCGTGATAAAGTACACTGGTATTTGCAATCGATTTTCACACCAATTAGCATTTGGTGTGAAAAGAATTCATCTACATGTTGAAGCAACAAAACAACATTCACTTGGTATACATACAAATTTGTGTTAGTGATCTAGTTGGGTGAGTTGGAGTATTTCATGGAACATTGATTAACGTATTATAGTTGGTGAACAGTCTAGTTTTTATAAATGAAGTTGATTGGAGGTTGTACACATTTTCTTTTGTATAAAGTCATAAATTATATAATTTTTACTAGGTGAAAACCCGTGGAACCCACTGATGTTAATGTTAAATATAATTATGTAATAAATAATATATCATTAAGTTAGAAAACTTATATACTATTTATAAACAACTTTTTTATTTGTAAATATTAAATTAATGGTGAGTATTTAACAGTAAATGGAGTTTTTTAAAACCCTTACTTTTTAATATTTCTTAATCGTTCATGGTGATTGCACGTTAGATTAATTAAAATTGTTGTTATTTTCATATGCTTTTTCAAAACTTTACCTTGATTTATTGTGTCATGTGTTTCTTTTTTAGGTTTACTGTCTATAACGTTGAAATCCATTCAATGTTGGTGTTTTACTTAGGGTATGTTGTCTATTTTTAGTAAATTTGTAAACTTTAAGTATTTAATTACAAATATAAATCCACATATTTTATAAAAGTCATTACTTAATATAATGCAACATACATTTAAATAACGACAAAAATACCCAAAACAACTTCGAAATTGATTTGATACAAAACGAACAAAAGATGTATGTAATGAAATTAACATAAAAATTGAGTAAAAGATGCTACAAAAAAGTTCGTTATAAATTGCAAACAACTTTCTTATAAACAACAGTGGAAGTTTTATTTATGAGTCTACCATCTTTATCTAAAATTAATATTTTCAATCCATCTCTGCTTTGAACTCTAGATAATGCAACATACAATTGTCCATGTGAAAAAACCGGATCTTTGAGAAACAAACCAACATTCGATAACGATTGTCCTTGACTCTTATTAATAGTCATTGCAAAATATACCGCCAAAGGAAACTGTATTCTTCTGAATTTGAAGGGAATTTTTTTTTTCTGATGGAGTTAAAGACATTCTTGGAATAAAAGTCCGATTTCCAATATTAGTTCCAGGACACACACACACAAAAAAAAAAGAGATAAGTTCCAACACATCATGTGACGTGATTCTTAAAAAGGGTACAAAACAAACGGATTGATAACAGTGAAACATATAAACTGTTCAGTTGCCAGTTGTAACACTACAGTAAGAGTGAGTATAAGGTGAATAACAATAAGAGATACACAATGTAAGAGATATACAATCGGATTGATAACAATGACAAATAGATTAAGATAGAAAAAGATATAAGCCGATATTCATTTAAAACATAATGAATAATAATAACAAAAAATATTAATAGCATATCTTAAAGCAACACTGTGAATAATAATAATAATGAAGCAGATACATAGATCATATACACACAAGGTAACAGATACACAAACGGATTAATAACAGTGACAAATAGATTGAGATAGTAGAAGATAGAAGACGAATTCAAGAAAAACACAATGAATAATAATAACAACAAATCAATTTTATATCTTAAAGCAATAATGGAAGGCGACTTGATTATATTCACGAAATTTTTCTTGTTCTCTGAATTTTGGAATCGATGAATGAAAATAACCGTGACCATGTATTTAAGATAAATCGATTAGGTAAATTACGGATTTTTAGGAATTGATAAACATCATATATTTGAAAGATACGTTTATCTTTTGAAATTAACTAATGATTATTTACTTTCCATTTTTTTTTAATGTTGCAGAAAGAATTCAAATTGACGTTTAGAATTTTAGGAATGGATTGGTTACTTGAAGGGAAATATCGGAAATTAACATTATCAGAAAGAGTGAGAAAAATCGATTGGGAAAGGGGGGGCTATTTGACTGCCACGTGTACAATTTCTACCTATTTATTAAAATAGGGGATTCCAAAAACATTATAGTCACTTTGTAGATTTTGTCTATTTTTGTAACTTTTCTGGTTCGGCTATTGCACTCTGCAGACAACCCTTGATGCATGTTTATGCACTTTAGAATTTGTTGTAAATTTTGGTACTACAAACAATCCTTGAGGCATGTCTATCAGAGTATCACTCTATGTATATGAGACATTCTTGAAGATGAAACGCGTGGAATGTTTTCTATATAAAGTATATTTCAGTAATTATAATGTTTTAGAATACTTTATTGGTTAAAGATTAATAGGATAATTTTCTAATAAAATCTAATATATTTTAAATCTTTACAAAACCTGATAATGGTTATAAAACCCATAACTTTGAGTATATCTATATTAAACACATTACCTTATGACCTTTAATATTATAATATATATATATATTCTAAATTGGAACCAATACGAAAAAACTTCGGTGGGTCTATAAAACATAAAAGTCTTTCATATACCTAATGTTATGCTTCACGACAAATAAAACCATATATATTTGAGTCAAACGACGGTGGCTACATGGCAGAGTGGTGGTGCATCCGACGTCCTTTCCACCCACAAAGATAGCTTCCATGACCATGACCCCTATTCCGCCTTGGTTTACTTTCACTGATTTCCACTTCCACGATATCATTCACATTATCAGCAACCACAATGTCATGAAATTGCTTGCCATTGATGTAATCATGATCAATATCATCATCACATCGCTTATCCAGCCATGCAATGATGTCGGCAAAAACAACATTGATGTTGTGATCGGGCTCACCGGAGGTCAATCCATGCCACATTCCCGGGTATAATTTAATCGTCTTGTCTTTGCTACTCGCTTGTTCGTATAGAGCGCGACTAACTTCTGGATCCGTCACTGTATCTGCTTCTCCATGCAGCACAAAAAACGGAAGTGTCACCTGTATGCATGTCCATCAACTATCAGCTACCGACTATCAACTACTACTATTGGAATCTAAAACCCCACAAAAATGTATCAACAACTTAAAGCCCGATTTAACTCGGGTTTAAGTTGTTGCTATGGAGGCCCGACAAACTAGGCCTCAACTTGTGAAACTAAGACGTCTCCGAACCATAGCACCCTTTTTTACACCAAAATGAAGCAATTTATGGCACGAACACCTATTTGTCCTATTACATTTATTAATAGAGTAAATTACTGAAATCATCCTTGTGGTTTGGTGAAAATTGCACGTTTGATCCCTAATTTTTTTTTTGCACTTGAATCGTCCATGTGGTTTGCTTTTGTTGTGTTTTTCGTTCTTATGGTTTGGTAAAAGTTGTATGTTTGGTTCCTAACTTTATGTATGTAAGGGACGAAAAATGCAACAAAATCAAACCACAGGGACGAAAAACGCAACAAAATTAAACCATAGGGACGATCTGAGTGCAAAAAAAAGTTAAGGACCAAACGTGCAATTTTGATCAAACCACATGGATGATTTCAGTAATTTACTCTTATTAATATAAAACATAATATTCAAAGTAACATATATTACCTTTAAATTATAACTCTATAACTATAAACTTGTTCGAAATATATAACTCAAACTTAAATGACCAAATTGTACATATGAAAGTTTAACATTGTTAAAAAACAGTAAGATACAAAATTGAAGTGTTGTATAGCATTTCCTTAAACAAGTAAGTTGGTATAAAATATGGTGTAAAAGGAAAGATTTGGTATTAGGTTGGAGATGATCTTAATAACAACGGGTGGGGGTAGCATATGTTAAATATCGTAATTAACAGATTGTATAGCACTTCTAGTATAAAATAATAAATTAAATAATTTATCGAAAACAATGTTTTTCCTGTCACAGATGGCCCAAAGGTGGGGCTAGCAATACTTTTAATCTTTCGTCACGTTAAATATTGTAATTAACAAAGCTGTACCAAAACTTATTATAAAACCCTAATTACACGATGTGTGTCCCACCAATATTGTAATAAGTTTAATTATAGATAATTTCTTTTAATAAAATTGTTGCTCTTCAAAAAAAAAAAGATAATATCATGTCTTTGCTACTGCCGACAAACCATGATACCTGTCTATGTACTAAAGAAATTCTTGGCAAAGAAAAAGTAAAAGACATGGGAGAAGGGTAATATCGTAAAATAACCTCGTTTAAGCTGTCTTCGAGACCCATGCTGGTCCTTAGCATTTCAAGAGCTGTTTTAAGCCTCGGTTTTTCTTGGTAGATCAACTTGTTTGAACGTATCTACACAAATGTTCGAGTCATGGTGAATTTACTTATTTATCCTTGTTCAACTGCAAATTTACGAAAATGACCATACCTCTTCTCTCTTAACAGGATCCTTAAACGCAGCATCAATGACATCTTTTGTAGGAACAATCTTCCATCTTGGTATCACATCTTCTACCCTCGTTAGCATGCTTATCACCATTGGGTGTGGCTTCACCTTCTCAGATATCTATTATCACATTCGTTATTTCAAACTATACTTTTACCATTTTATGTAAAATATAGTTGTTACATTAAATGATTAAAAATATATATGTTGCATGCTTCTAAAATGTTATAAGCATGTGGCATTTTTTTTAATTATTATGTCTCTATTCAAAAACATACAAACATAAAATGCCAAGTCGACCGGTCCCCTTTTTGATCCATACTAAAAATTATCCATTTTGAAATAAATTCATTTTGACATGTTGCAACTTGAGAGATGTGCCCATCCTATCTATTTTGTCACATTATACATGGACGAATCGAGAATATATTATTACAAAAATATAATGTATTGCAATGTAAATAAGTTTAGAAAATATATTATGTTAAAGGGAATCCGTCTTTTAGAGATTATGCATATAGGACAAACATTGTAAATAGATGAAAAGTTACCTTACACATGGGTGCAACCAAAATGGCACCATGCCAGAAAGATGGGTCCTTTCGGTGTACAAGAAGGGCAACCGCACCACCCATGGACTCACCATATAAGAACCGTTTCTTGTTTTTGTAGTCTTCTTGTCCTATGTAGGTTCGACCAATGCATCAAGTTAGTGGTTCGATATGACTCCTTTTAGTAGTCCATATAATTTTGTTTATGTTAATGTTTTTATATTTTGAGTAAATTACACGAATGGTCCTTATGGTTTGAGTTAGTTTACACGTTTGATCTCTAACTTATTTTTTTAATTCGGAAGGTCCCTACTATTTGTTTTTGTTGCGCGATTGGTTTCTATCTTACTTAAAAAACTATTTTGCACTTGATTTTTTAATGTATTTAAATAAACACACACCCAACACCCAACACCCACTCCCACTTCCATCTCATTTTACCTTACCTTATCTACCACACCTTATTTAAATAAATTAAAAAATCAAGAGCAAAATAATATTTTTAAGTAAGACAACGACCAAATGCACAACAAAAACAAACTGTAGAGACCTTACTAGTTAAAAAAAAATAGGTTAGGGATCAAACGTACAAATTACCCCAAACCATAAGAACCATTCGTGTAATTTATTTTTTTTGAGTAAATTACGTTAAAATTGCACATTTGATCCCTAACTTTTTTTTTGCACTCGGATCATTCATTTGGTTTGATTTAGTTGCGTTTTTCGTCTCTTACATACATAAAGTTAGGGATCAAATGTGTAATTTTGACCAAATCATATAGACGAAAAACACAACAAAATCAAATCATAGGGACGATTCGAGTGCAAAAAAAAGTTTGGGACCAAAAGTGCAATTTTGACCAAACTATATGGACAATTTCAGTAATTTACTCTTTTTTTTTTTTTTTTTTTTCATTTGTTTTGTTTTATTTATTTACTTATTTTTATTTTATTTATTTATTTTAAACTCTAGTCCATCCCAAATTTAAAAATTGTGGGATTCAAAATTTTGGAAAACTCCATTTTGGAGTATTTAACTCATGGTAGTGCATTACATTTAATTTAGTGATATGTACCAGAGATGGTTTTGAAGTAATTGGAGCAATCAGTGACAATGTGGTCAAATTTCTTAATATAACAACGTGCACCCATGGACCTTCCGTGTCCTTGGTAGTCTATTCCAAATACTGCATACCCGTAGCTTGCTAGCTTGGTCCCGCACCCTATAAACCAAAAACAAAACCATCCGATCAAATAAATCACTCCTTTAAAGGTTTAGCAAAAGGGTACACATTTGTTTACACCATAACGTTATGCTATAAGTAGGTAAGTATGATAAAACGAGTAACATGCCACCATAATTCTACATAAATTTTAAGTATCCATGAAAATGACCCGGGGGTCAAATCACCTCTTGTTGACCATTATAACATTTAATTTTATTTTTATGATTTTGGAATTTTATAAATTACTTTTATGTGTTAAATATGATTATGAAAGCAAAATTTATTGTAAAAATGTATAGTAAATTTTTTGGAACCAACAAATATATATTGGAAAAAAAGTAAATTACCTGAATGGTCCCTATGGTTTAGGGTAATTTGCATGTTTGATCTCTATTTTTTTTTTTAAAATTCGGAAGGCCTCTACTGTTTGTTTTTTTACGTACTTGGTCCATGTCTTACCTAAAAAGACTATGTTGCCATTGATTTATTAATTTACCTTTCCTATCCCACCATTTTTCTCTATTAAAATAATAGTATTTTTAGGTAAGACAGGGACCAAATGCGTAACAAAAAACAAACAGTAGGGACCAAACACGTAACAAAAACAAATAGTAGGGACCTCCTGAGTTAGAAAATAAATTATGAACCAAACGCGTAAATTACCCCAAACCATAGGGACCATTCGTGTAATTTACTTTTAGAAAAAAGAACCCACGCGTAGCAAGAGATTAGGCAATGGGGACAGTCAGAAACGAGAGTCAAAATTACAAGGTTATAGGCATAAGAACGGACTAGAGCACCAATCAGTTCGTTCCTTTAATAAAAAGGAGATAGGAGGTTGTAATCATGTACACTGAATTTCAACACATGTTGATAGAGTAGCAAAGTCAAAGAAGATTTATGGAATTAACAAAAATGATTTATCGGTTGGCCAATCAACAGTTTTTTTTTTCCTAAGTTTTTTCATAAATAATTAGTATAATGATGAGTATTACAAAATTTTATTAATTTATATGATAACTTATCTTTTTAATAAATTGCTCCTGAAGTCAGTAAACACCTAAAATTATTTAGAATATATATACTTGAATGATGTAAGTATTTGAATGCACATTCGACTAATTTGATCCGCTTTTTATAAATAACTTGTTATAAATAAATAACTAAAACTCAAATAATAATATAGCAACATACTTTACATTAACGAGCAATTCAAACTTATGTTATCTATTCAGATGATACGGTTTACCATATAAACATATGGTATCAAACTATATCGGTTTCAATTTGGATGTATGTAATCAAAAGCCATCTAAAAATGTTCATTTTCACAAACCACAATAGTTCATGATATTTTTAAAAGAAAAATAAAAATAAATATGAATTCGGACATGGCCTTTGCTAGGGTCAAAAGGTAGACGAGATGTTGAGCAACAATGTCAATGTGGTGGGTGAAAATATAATAAAGGTGTTTGGTATACCACACGACATGACTACAATTGTAATAATAAATATAGGACCCCATGACGTTTTTTCTCATAAGTAATAACCTCTACCAATTACTCTTACACAGTTACACTACTTGTTAGATCACCTACTCCAGCCAACCACCACTCGTAACTCCATTTATTCTCCTTTCATAAATATGGAGAGGTTATATGATTATTATTTAAATAACAGCCTACATTAACCCAATTTTTAGGGTAACATGCAAATTTGGTCCTTATATTTTACACAAATTGCAAGTTTAGTCCATATAATGAAATTCTCTCAATGTCGTCTTGAAGTTTGTATTTCGTTATCGACACTGTCCTCATGTCTTACTCAAAACTTTAAGTTTACTCCAAATTTTGAACTCGTTTTACATGAGTGCAGGGATCATATCCACAACGAAAGCAAACTTAAGGACAATATCGGGAAGATCTAAAAATTTGTGACCAAAATTGTAATTTACTACAAATTTTACATTAGATCGTATATTCCTTAAATAAAAAAAAAAAAATTTAAGCTTCGTTTGTTTTAAGTTAAAATTTACTTTAAAACTGCTAAGGAAAGTCGTTACAATCAGTTAATCATCAAATTATGATACAACACAACCATTAAAACGAATTAAACTCATCCCTATAATAATAAAAAAGTAGGTATTCTTCATTTTAAATTTATTAGACCTCCTAATTAATATGATGTTATTTATCAATGTATTTATTCTCCATTTTAAAATTTAAATTTTATATTATTGTTTTCATTAATTCAAAAATAAAAAATGTCTAATATATATTAAAAATTAATTTTATATATTTATTTGAATCAACAATTATAATTTCACATAACTAATAAAAATATGTCGTAAATAATAATTTATTTAAAATAATTAATTAATAATTTTAAGATTTACTATAAAAATTTAATTAATTTTATAATCATGGTTTTCACATGTTATAATAAACTAGTAAGTAATCACAAATACTGTATAGATTTAACTTTTGGTAAGTGATCATATTGTTATTATAAGAAAGCACAAATACTTCTATTAGTGGAAACTAACCGTTAATGGCAATTATTCTACTGTATAATAATCGGACCCATAGAAAGAAAGAATGGACAATACAAAAATAGGTTGTTATATTTAGAGCATTGGGTGTGGGCAACAAGGTGCAACACCACCTCACATGCCACATAAGCAAGTAGTGTTATAACACCAAGTGGGGAAATGAGCAACAAGATGCAACACCAAAGAAAAAAAAAACAAAAAAGAAAAAAAAACAAAAAGTTGGTATTCCTCCCGTTTCAATTCGTCACAACGCCAACGAGATTTGCCATGACAAGATGTAACAAGTTGGGGGGGGGGGGGGGCGGTGTTCCCCGTGTCATGACGCCGTTGAGGGGTGCCACCTCACCCCCCGTTGCATCTCGTTAGACCCATACCGCATAGTCTTAGAAAATGATTTGACAAGTTTTAAACTGATGGGTCCAACTCCAAATGGATAAATCACCGGTTTACCGGTTTTTAATGAACATAAAAGAATATGAAATTCGAGTATTATTTATAATAACTATGAAAAAAACTTGATAAAAAGCATGAATTCAAATTCGTTATTGTTCAAACTTCAAATAAATATTGCGTTTCATTAACAAAAATATTATCTATTTATTTATTTTAAATGTGGCAAGAGCATATTTCCGTGATGTACTTGCTTTGGTAGTTGGTTCTCTTTATAACCGAGTCATTATTACGGTATATAACTAAAGTTTCATTTTCATTTTATTTATTTTTTGGAAAGAAGAATATATATATATATATATATATATATATATATATATATATATATATATATAAAATTAAAGTTACTGATAGTAACAATTGTCTTCTATAACTTTACTCACCGTTTTTGCTTGAAATAACTTTAGCAATTTAATTACTAATCAAAACCTCTTCAAATAATACAAGCAGAAAGTTATATTATTTTCTATAAAGAATACATGTATTATTACTTTGATAATTAGATCATTAATTATTTTTAATAAATAATACTAAAGTATCCTAGACATTTAATTGTTATTAAAGTTTCTTATTCTTATTAAATTATATTGAAATGCAGTTACACCTTTTCTATAAAGAATATACGAATCATTGTTTTCATAATCAAGCCATCAATTAATTTCTATAAATAATACAGAGTATCCTAATCAATTTATTATTATTTATAATTTAATTAAATTATACTCAAATAAAGTTATGACATTTTCTATAAAGAGCATACAAATAACCGTTTTCATAAGGAAATCACCGCTATTTTCTCCAACTATGTTAATTCTAATATCATCATTGATCT
Source organism: Lactuca saligna (assembly GCF_052625555.1). NCBI lineage: Eukaryota > Viridiplantae > Streptophyta > Magnoliopsida > Asterales > Asteraceae > Lactuca > Lactuca saligna. The sequence continues at coordinate 279,164,955 of NC_136424.1, forward strand.
ACTTTCTAAAATTTTATGATTTGCCAAATATGTCGCCATTATTTAAGATATTTAAAAACAAATAAAAGACTATCGTTAAAACAAAAATTGAATCTTATCAAGTTATGTATTTGATTAATAACACATTATTGATTTATTGCTAACACTATCACTAATACTTTTTGACAAGTCAGTGATCTTAATTTGAGAATTATATAGACAAGAAAAGTATAAAATTATGTGTGAAAAATTAGTTGAAATAGAAGAAACGTCAATAATTTGAGACACGTGGTGAGTAGGTTGATGGTGATGGTTTTAGAATTCATATTTCTTTGTTGTTCACAAGTTATACATTAAGAAAAACAGCCAAAATAAAAAATTATAATATATTTGTAAACTTGTATGAAGAAGATCCAAGTACCTTTCATGAAGTCGCTACATTCCATGCCATAACCTGCAAAATCAACCTTAAATGTTTCATTAATCTTATCTTCGTAAGTCCTCAAACTAAAGATTACACCATGTTCTGTGTTTTGTCACAAAGAATATAGATTATTATAATAAAAATATAATTAATTAGTTTTTATACTTTTTATCTTACACAGCATAGACTTGGCTAGTTTCTATATTCAATATGACATTAAAATACGTCATGGGCTAGATTTATAAGTGTTTTCGGGTTTGGTTTTGTTGACAAGTTAGTTCAACTTACTAATATAAATATGTTCTTTGCATTTGTGTAACCTAAGTGTAACAAACTATTCAATAACATCAATAAATATCTTTCATGTTCTATTTTGTGTGAACCATGTTAAATATTGTGTCCTAATTTTGTTTGCATTTACTACTATGTTGTTTTGAATCGTTTGCTTGTTGAAATGTTTTGTAAAATTCAGTGTAATATTGTATATCCTATAATGTAAGGATTTATGTGAGTTATAGGTACATAAAACCTTAACAATTACACAATTGTAATTTTCATTTTGTAATTTTATTCTAAATTATAAAGGACCTTGGTATAGTGATGAAAGAAAAGATAAGGTGAAAAATCCAATGACGATATATATATATATATATATATATATATATATATATATATATATATATATATATATATATATATATATATATATATATATATAGAGAGAGAGAGAGAGAGAGAGAGAGAGAGAGAGAGAACCATGGCAGAGGAAAACCAGGGCTTTTGGGGCAGAGAGAGGAAGCCATCTACATGTAAAGAGCTGCACACCTCTTGAATTCCTTATGTACTCCTGAAATTCCACTCATATTTATGAAATATAGTTAAATATTCATTTCTTATTGAAAATTTGTAAAACCCATTAATCGAAGTGATGAACACTCGAACGACTTGTGATCATTACTTCATCTAAACAAATCCCACATAGTCAATTTTATGGCAAAATATGACACCCATTACTAACATTCAGTTTCTTCTGGCAAATTTAAGGAAAATGCTAAATTTATGAAAAGCATTATTAAAAAAATGATTTTTATGACCAATTAACGAAACCCATTATTCAAAAAGTTGGTTTTTTTATGTCGAATATATGAAACTAATTATTCAAAAGGTTCGATTTTATGTCCACCGATTCATGAAGCCCATTACTAAGACTAAGTTTTTAATGGCAAATTCGTTGAACCCTTTTGTAAAGATGGATTTTTATGCTAAGTTTAGAAACCCTTTACTAAATGATTTAACGTGAATGGAAAAAGAAGCATTCAAGATGAATGTGTATTGAGAAAAAGAAAGCAAACCTCTTGGTACTCGACCTCCATTGATGGTTCTTCTTAATTCAGTGATATAAGATTTTAGAAATGAAAATTTCTGACTTCTGAGAAATGTGTGTGTGTATGCGGTGGGGGGTGTTGTTGAACGAGGTTTTGACGGGGGATGGTTCCCAATTCTCCTCTTTATGGATGAGTGCATTCTTCTAGAAAATCTTTATGATCAAATGCCACGTAAGAGAGAGAGACTTTATTTTATATTATTATCTTTTATTTATTTTTGGAAATGAGGTAAAGGGGAGGTATCGTGTAGGAGAGCCCCATACCCTGTGTTTTCATAATTGGAGTAAGTCGGTAAGCTATAAGAATAGACCTTGAGGTATGATCTAGAAGACACTTTAAGCCCTATGTCTTATAGATTCAAAATATCAAATTATATTAAGGAGCTTAAGTGCCTATGTTGGAAACAAGAATCGAGGTAACAACGAGTCAATTTTGTAGATGTGGAATTCTAGACCTCTAGTTCATGGATGGAACTTCTACTAAGTCATGGAAGACAAATGAGAAGTTTGGTATGCAAATGCAACGGTTGTATTGTTAGAATCTTTGGTTTTGTATGGTCTTGTGATGATGACTCATAAATTACTTATGATTTTGTCATGAATTTAAGTTTTACCTTAGTGAAAATGGATATCACAAATTTAAGAGGAGGGTTCCAGAAGATGACCCACAATGTCGATCTTTAGGTCCTCCAATACAAGATCTATGAAGAGGCCAAAAACACATCTTCAATTGTGCTTCAACATACAATCAAAGAACTAAGTTGAACTTTTGAGAAAAACATTTTGCAAATGCTAAAAGTGAGAAAGGTAAGATGAGTATTGAAAGTCTAGAGAAATAAAATGAATATTGGAGATGAGTGATAAAAATCAAGTTAGCTGTATTTATTTTGGTTAAAAAGTGATTTCAAATTTAAAAACTTGAATTAAAAAACAGACATATATTGACGGGTTGTTGAGCTTGATATGGCGAGGAGGCGGATGACCACTACAAGAAAACAGGGCGTTAGTGGTGACGCTAATAGTGGCAACAACCACTATTAGTGACAATAATACTTGGCGTCACCGCTAATAGTGGTTGTAGTTGCTGTTAGCGTCGCCGCTAATGTTTCGTCGAACAACCCCATCCGTTGATCATCTAGTTCAATCCAATGACACATAAGTGGAGAATCGAACAAAATCAATAGCATCGACATGAATAGCAGCGATTTTGTTGTCGCTAATACTCTAAAAGACTGAATTCACATGATATTTCGTCGACTAACCACATCTGTTGATCACCTCGTACAATCCAACGGCGTATAAGTGGAGGATCGTACACGAGTAGTAGCGATGACATCAATAGTGATGATATTGTTGCCGCTAAAGCTCTAAAAAATGATTGCAAATTATTTCCCTCCGTTTACCACTTGCAGTTGCCGCTGCTACTCGTTTGTTGCCGCAAAAAGAGTTGCCGATGTTGGCCTTCGTCCATATTGTGGCTTACCCCCTTCATTTTCCAGATTACATTGTTTTTTAGTTTCTTACATCCTCTTCGACGATTTTAACAACAATATATCAAATTATCGTTGTCCGGTCACCACCACATCACATTATTGTCGTTTCACCACAACATCACCAGAGATTGACTACTAGCGACATTTGGTGCATCACGGACGACGATATACCTTTCTCATTCCTCATTTCTCTTTCTCTTTCTCTTTGTGGTATGAACTTGATAAAAAATTTAATTGCAACAAATTTGGGTTTTCAGAATCTCGATTTTATCTGTCTTTCTCTTTTATGTTCATGGCGATTGGAGCTCACCACACCGCTGAAAGATCTTTATACTCAATAATCATTATAGGATGATATTTGCTAGATAATATATGATCATAAAGGATCAAACTAACAACAATTTGATGCAAATATATTATTTATAAAAAATTGATTGTTGATAAATATTTATATCTCTTGTATTTTAATTGGAAAAATATTATTTTATGAAAATAATATTTTACTTATATATAGAGAATTACTGTTTTTAGGAAATAATAATTAAAGAGCACAAAACTAGTCATAATTCACCTTTTATGAATTTATAAGGCATGTATATTTATTTTGGACCTTCTAGTTCAAATCAAATATAACTAGATTTGTTCTAGCTAAGAGATTGAGTAAAAAATTACACTAAATCACATTCTCCCTCCTCTTAGCCGTGACTTTCAAAGGGGTGGGAGATGAAGTGCGGTGTTCTTTTTTCCTTCATGTCATGCTTATAAGAAGAGACCGTACCTTCTTAATTAACTAACTTTGATATTAGTATATATGTGTATGTATATAAAAAGAGCAAAACTAGTTTATTTGGTTGATTTTTTGTTCTTCTTTTTCTCTCTTAAAATCGAGAGTTAGAGGCTCTCTCTCTCTCTCCCTTCTCTTTTTCTTGTAATTTGGTGCATACTTTAAGTGTTTATAAGTTGCTTCTCCTTAAGACTAATTTGGTATTAGTTCTTAATGCATTAAGAAGTGCTTAATACAATAATGACTAGCATTCATGTCAAGTTGAGCTATTGTTGGTGTTTCTACTTAGGTTGTGACAACCTTCAAGTTTGGTCAAACAGAGTCAATAAAAGTCAACCCAATCAACTCAACTTCTATTAGAATTTTAGGAGAAATGAGTCATTTCCTAATGCTTCTAATGTTCTATTGACAAGTTATAATACAAAATACTTATCTTATTGATAATTATTGAATAAACCCTAAATTGGGTTGGTAAAACAAGAATTCGATAATTTAATCACATAATATTTGAGTATAAATAATATTCATAACTCAATGTAGTGGAATGCATAAATCATATACTACGTGGCAAAGTCATAGCAAAGGCTATAAACATAAATTTTTGGAGAATTCGTGTAACGACCCAAAAATCCGTACCAAAATTTTTCTTTAAAACATTACTAAAATCATATTTATAAAAACATATCACCAGTCATAACATAAATTTAGAGTAATAATTCAAAACATATTCTTTTTTATCAGAGTAAACAATCCCAGGCTAACTGACTATGGTGTGTGCACTGCAATCTCTCTGAGCTCCTCTTTTGAAAACTGAGTGCCTGAAACCAAAAACTGAAACCGTAAGCATGAAGCTTAGTGAGCTCCCCAAACTACCTCATACCATACAATAACATATAAAGCACATACAGGGCCTTGCACACTGCATCTGACCGAGGTCCGGACTAACTGGGGCCTTGCCCCCTACATCGGACTGAAGTCCGGAACTAACTAGGGCCTTGCCCCCTGCATCAGACCGAAGTCCGTAACTAACTGGGACCTTGTCCCTTGCATCGGACCGACGTTCGGACTAACTGGGGCCTTGTCCCCTGCATCGGACCGAAGTCCGGAACTAACTGGGACCTTGTCCCTTGCATCAGACCGATGTTCGGACTAACTGGGGCTTTGCCCCTACATCGGACCGAAGTTCGGAACTGACTGGGACCTCGTCCCCTGCATCGGACCGAAGTCCGGACTAACTGGGGCCTTGCTCCTGCATCAGACCGAACTCCAAAAACTGACTGGGACCTTGTCCCCTATATCGGACCGCAGTCCGGACTAACTGGGGCCTTGCCTCCTGCATCGGACCGAAGTCTGGAAACTGACTGCATCGGACTTAAGTCCGGAACTAACATAACATAGCATAGCATAAACATATCAACTAGCATGAACACATATACTACATACTGCATCGGGCCGTAGCTCGGAACACATAACACATAAATCCTATCTGAGCCACGAAGGCATCAAACATACTAACTACTGCATCGGACCGAAGTCCGGAAACTACTTATAGCTAAACGGGCGGTGTTGTGGCCTTAGACCCGTTCCTACTGGAAGGAAACTCACCTGAACTGCTGAGCTCTACTGATAACCCTCTGGCTGCTAACCGACAACCCTCTGAGGCGCTGCTCCTCTAGCTCTCCGTGCTACCAATATCAATATAACACTTAGTCTGACAGCCCTCCGAAAGTCAACTAAGTCAACTCTTGTCAAAGTCAAAGTCCTAGTCAAAGTCAACCTTCCAGGTTAACCCTACTCGCCGAGTCAGCCTACTAACTCGCCGAGTTCATAAGCTCAGAAACCCTTTCATCCGCGACTCGACTCGCCGATTCAGACCATGACTTGCCGAGTCTACTGATTTCCGAGTTCTGTCCTGTCCAACTCACTGAGTCTCCACTCAACTCACTGATCCGAGTCTTAACTAGAAGGGTTTGGGGTTTCGCGACCTGACTCGCCGAGTCCAAGAACAGACTCGCTGAGTCTAAGGCAATCTTCAACAGACTCGTCGAGTTGTTCTTCCAACTCGTTGAGTTCCTACCTATCTTCATCCAACTCGCCGAGTCCACCCATGTGACTCGTCGAGTTACTATGCGATTTAAGTCTGGTATCTAGCCCGACTCGCCGAGTCATCTCCTAGCCTCGCCGAGTCCTTTCGAGTATTCTCATAATCTCGAGTCACAGAGCTACTCTTTTGCTCTAAACAATAGATCTGGGTTCCTAGAGTCCATTAGCAACATAAAGTTTCTACCTTTATGTGCTTCTTGTCTCACAATACCAAAAACCAAGCTAGAAAGGAACTTAACTCATGGGGAAAGGCTTTTGCATAGCAACTAACAAGGATTTCTGCATCTTTGATCTAAATAGAGCTCAGATCTGGAGTTTCAACTCCAAATCTAACTTGTGTCCCAATTTCTCATCACATACTCTCAAAGAAACCCTAAAACTCCATGAAAGATGGATCTAGAAAGGAGAAAGCCAAGGATGACGATTCATTACCTCCAAATGCTCTAAAAAGTTCCACGAACTCTGGATCCAAGGCCTCCTCTTGAACCACTATCAATCTCTTCTCTTCTAAGCTTCAAATTACTTCACCAAGGGCAGATCTTGCTCCAAAAACGGTTATGGTGACTAGGGTTTGGGGTTCTGGACTATAGGGGCCGCAAATGAGCCCTATGGAAGAGAATAAGATCCTTAAATAGGGTACCAAGTCCTGGAATTAGGGTTTCCCAACCCAGACCGGACTCGCCGAGTCCGAACCCTGACTCATCGAGTTGGTCACTTAATCTGCGACACGGAACCCGCTCCAACTCATTGATTTCTTCCTTGGACTTGACGAGTCGACCCCTTAAACTTATGGTTTTCCTTTCTTTTCTTGGCCTTTCTGATTTCGGGTCTTAAAACTATCCCCAACTTAAACTAGACTTCGTCCTTGAAGTTCGCTATGTCCAACTGGCCTGCAATCCGTCTCTAACACCCTGCCTGGTGACTCTAACCCTTTTGACCTTCTGCCCGGTCATTTTGGATGGCATAATCCTTGCAGATAAAATCCCCGAGTACAATCTAATCCTCAACCTTCCTGAGAACACCTCCTGTTCAACTGACAATCCTTCCGGTACTCCCTGAGTACTTAGGTTAAACATTCTTGGGGTATACTCTCTTTTCCTCATGCGTTCTCTGGCCTTCCCAATGATGTCTTCTATAGCTATTCACCTCCTTTGTCACTGTGAAGATCATACCCTTCACGATGTCCATCACTCCAGCCACTCTCAGTGCTGGTCACTACTGCTGGTACATACTGAATGCTCCTTATTTCCATAACTTAGTGCTGAGCACCCGTCCCAACGAATGGATCAGATAATCCTTTAAGTGAAAGATTCATCCCTGCAACGGTTAAGACTCATACGAGAGCTGTGCAACAAGGTCAAACCCTCCCCTCTGAGATTATCCAACCCTGTTGTGAGAGACGTAGCACCCTCTGTCAACTTGCTGCCTCTTACCATACTTACCTTATCGTTACTACCTATGACTGAATTTTTTTTTGCCCCTCATCCTCCTACCGGATGCACTGAGACCACCCTGGTCCAACTAATCTGCCGATATCCAGGTTATCGGACTCCCACCGGTCACTACACCCCATCGCAATCTCTCAGTCGCTTCCAGTGACTTCTGAAGATACTTCGACTATCTATAACTGTTCTATCCACTCTGCCACTCATACTGAATCGATGCTGCTGGAACCAGCCTGCTTATCTCTCATCTGACTACTCAACTTATAATAACTCGAGTCTTCCACCGTGAAAGAAAGGCTACCTTCCTAATTATCCTTGCAGATCACTTATACTTGGCAGAAGACTCAATTGATACTGGTGAGAAGGACTTGCCATTTCCAAATCAACCAACTATACCGTCATCACTTGCATTCCAACACAAATACTAATACTGTCCATAACATTGAAACTATCCGAAACACTGAACTGCCTGCAACACTGAACTGCCTGAAACACTTAACTGCATGAAACACTGAACTGCCTGAAACACTGAACTGCATGAAACACTAAACTACCTGAAACACTGAACTGAATGAAACACTGAACTAACTGAAACAATGAACTGCCTGAAACACTGAACTGCCTGAAACACTGAACTGCCATATGGCTGCTTCCCAAAATATCTCAAGACCTTCCTGGTCTCCAATCATCTATCAGTTATTTGCAACACCGAGTTCCAACTCAACTTTGGAGTCCAAGGACTCCTCACTTAGTCGCTCCCACAACTTCTGAACGAAATCTTTCTCTGGAACTAGTTTCCACTAGTTATCCTGTCACCGTGGCTCTAACAACCTCCCAATCCACTGATCGGGTCCAAACATCACATCTTGACATCATCATATCTAGGAATAAAAATGATGGCTCCCAGACTAACGGTAGCCCTTAACATACACGAACCCAAGCGGTCCACTGTTTCCCTAATCTCATAATTGTGGTGACGATCCAACTGTCAAATCACCGGCTTAACCATAACTGAACCATTTGGGAAATCCGAAATCTAACCCGTGGATTCCTATATCCTCACTGCTGCACTCGAACTGGCGGGTACTACTATTTCCCCCTGTCCAAACAACGCACTCATGCTACCTACCAACCTGATAAATGCTACGGCTACATCCGCAGACTTACAACTCTCTAATACTATCTGGCTGCTAGTGAATGCTACGGCAACCCCCACAGGCTTACAACACTCTATTATTATCTGACTACTAGTGAATGCTACGACTACCCTCGCAGACTTACAACACTCTACTACTATCTGACTGCTAGTGAATGTTATAGCTACCCCCGCAGACTTACAACACTCTACTACTATTTGACTGCTAGTGAATGCTACGGCTACCCCCGTAAACTTACAACACTACTACTATCTTACTGCTAGTGTATGCTATGGCTACCCCCGCAGACTTACAAAACTCTACTATTATTTGATTGCTAGTGAATGCTACGGCTACCGCCGCAGACTTACAACACTACTACTATCTAACTGCTAGTGAATGCTACGGCTACCCCCGTAGACTTACAACACTCTACTATTATCTGACTGCTAGTGAATGCTACAGCTACACCTGCAGACTTACAACACTCTACTACTATCTGACTGTTAGTGAATGCTATGGCGACCCCCACAGACTTACAACACTACTACTATCTGAATGCTAGTCAATGCTACGGCTACCCCCCACAGACTTACAACACTTTCCATACTAACTGGCTACTGCTGGAAAATGTTGCGGCTCTCCCGCCGCTCTACCATGCTCTGCATGCTGTCTCTACCACTGACTACTAACACGAAAGCATCTCTTGCTAACCGTTCTCAAGATCCTCATTCCGACTCACTAGAGTCCTACAGGCGGTCCTCCAACCTGGATTGCCAACCAGCTACTAACCATCTCGATCGCATGAACTAACTGTATGGAAGTTCCTCAACTCCCAACCCTGAACTCCTCAATACATTAATCGATGTGCTACAACCTTTTCTTCTCGGTGGTCGCGTACTCATTCTGGATTTGCGTACTCTTATCCTTGTATACTCGGAGGGTTATCCCCCACTTTGATCCTGCCTATACCTCACTACTCAAAGCTTGAAAAGGATTCCCAATCCTTACTACCATTCCGTAATCAATCTGGATGAAAAGCCCAAGCTTATCATATCCAGGGATCTAACCAATCCAGCTCCAATACGACCCATTCCTAAACTAGCGAGACACTCCAAGTCCTACATAATCTTGCTATAGCTACTGCAACCTAAATAACCCACTCTATTGGGGAACAACCTCTGACTATCAATCTAAAACCAAGGTATGCAAATGACATATAACTCAATCACAAGCAGGTAATATAATACTCACATATATGTTGGATAAGGTGTCTAAGTCCATAACTTATTTGGTATATACTTGACCCGACCGGCATGGTCCATTTGGGTTGCATCTCATCCAAACGATTATGGATAATTTTATGAGAGTTATACACATATGTTTTATTAATATATTATGGGTTATAATATATTAATATGAAGTTACGTTATTTAATTAGTTTTAGTCTTAAATTAATTATGAATTAATTTAGAGATTAAAAGGAATACTAATTAAATTATGGGCTATTTGTTTTATATAGTGTGGGCTAATACTCATTTGTTAATGGGCTAGGCTTATGTGGAAGTCCATGGATGATCCATGGAGCTTTTAACCCATGGATCCTTGGAAAAGGAAAAGACATGGGTTATTAGGGTTTCACCCTAACCATGCACACTATATAAGAATGCTTATGGAGCATGAAATGGAGCCTAAGAGAAAACTAGTGAACTAGTGTGTGTGTGCATGTGTGTGGCCGAAAATCCAAGAGTGTGTATACTCTCTCAAAGTTTTCCAAGAGTTTGTGGTGTTTTTGATTCCATTTGAGGCATTCACACTATTGGTGCTTGGCCCTCAAACTCCTTAGAACCAAACTCACCAAAAGGTATGTAATCTCTTCTAACTCTTTTATGTTGAAATGTTCCCCATGCCATGTTAGATAGGTTATAAACCTTGGAAAATTATTATTTTGCATGTATTTAGACAAACATAGATCCAAGGTTTATTAGGGTTGCATGCACACTTAGGAAGTGTTAGATTGCTCAAAACCCAACAGTGGTATCAGAGCCTAGGCTTGCTTGTTTGATACTTGATGCAAAATAGTGAAAAAAGTCGAAATCGTTGCTGTCAGCATGGTGGACTCGCCGAGTCCATTGGGGGGACTCGACGAGTCCAAGGCAAAATTCAACCTACTCGACGAGTCAGTTCATGCACTCGACGAGTAGGATCGAAAGAGTGCAGATTCTCGACTTTTGCTGCTGGAAATGGACTAGAAACATTACCCTAAATTGTTTTGGTGTTATAAAACTTATTTTAGTTGGTGTAATGGTTGTTCTAATCCATTTTCAATAGCATATATCAAAATTCCATGATTTTATGTGTTCATATAATTCTTGAATTTTGATGATCATGTTCATGTTCTTATGAATTTAGAAAATGATAGGAATTATTTGCTGAATTGTTTAGGATTAATTCTTTATCATTTATGTGTTTTAATGGAGTCCATAATTTGTCCTCAAGTTATGGATTACCAAAGGTCACTTTCATTTAACACACACTTAAAACACATAAGTTACATGAAAATGAAGAGTCTTCATTTTTATGAACCTTTAATTCATAAGTTATGACATGAAGAGTTTTGCAAAGTTACAAAACTTGCCCTCAAGTTTTGGAATTTGTAAAGTTTCACACACCTTAATAAACTTTAATTCCAAACCTTAGAGTTTTAATAGTTAAAATTCAACCCTTATACTATTTATAACATTAATGGTTAATTATTATATATATGTATAAGAATAAGTCGTTTTACCGTTAGTAGGCCTCATTCACGAAGCTGGTCTATAAGGTGGGTATAAGGTTGTTGCCTATAAAATGGCGACTTAATGGGTGTATACTCTCACCCACCGCTTGCTTGATCGGTGGAGGGTCGTTAGCCGAACGGGTAGAACAATGACTTTAAATCCTCATTAAAAGTATAATATTATAAAGTAACTAAACTCTTTTAATTCCCAATCTTAGTTATTTTAGGAAAAATGTGAACATGGTGCTAGTCCATGGAATTCACACTTTGTACCTTACCAAGTCGTTGGTGGAGCGTGTGTGGTTAACCGGCACACTAACTAGGACTAGTAAGGATCACGAAGGGTGACTTAATGTTGTCATAGATCAGTGGAGCGTGTGTGGTTAACCGGCACATTGATTAGGTGATAATATTAAGAGTACCAAGTGAATTAGCATGGTTATTCACACTTTATTTTGTGATCCTCGGCATCCCAGTCACAAAACTTGAAGGGCACAATCGAGATTGAAACATGCCATTGAAAAGTTCAATGAATCTCAAAAGAATCTAGGAATTTCAAATCCAATTAAACCTAATAAATCATTTCGTTTTCATGGTGGAAATTGGTGAATCGTCATTCACCTACCTTTCAAATATATTATTACTTAGATTACGGAATCCCTCTTCTAAGTGTAATATATTGTGATTGGATCCTAGCCTTAATATTACATTTGGGTGTCTTATTAAGGATCCTAAATATCTAATCTAAACTTACTTTCTTCTTTCAGATGTCTTCCAACACTAATGCTTCAGGCTCTAACCCAACTGGTTCTTTCTCTCTCATGAATCTTTGTGGGAGGGTCATCTTTGATGGTTCCAACTTCATGGATTGGATTAGGAACATCAGGATGGTTACTCGTTACGAGGACAAGGAATATGTCCTCGATAAGGAGTTAAAAGAACTTGATGAGTCTACTGCTACTCCTGAGGAGATCGCTGAATTCAGGACTCATGAGAGAGATGCTACTAAGGTGGCATGCATCATGATGGCCACGATGACAGCCGAGCTCCAAAAGTCGTATGAAGATTTCTACCCTTTTGAGATGCACCAAGACCTGATGGAAAGGTACCATCAGAGTGCTCGTCAGGAGCGGTATGAAATAATCTCCTCCATAATAACTACCCGCATGAAGGATGGTGAATCCGTCACGGGCCACATGCAAAAGATGCAAAGGTATGTGGACCGTTTGCTGAAGCTGAATGTTAACATCCCCGAGGAGTTGGCAATTGACATCATTTTGCACTCCTTGCCTTCTTGTTATGATCATTTTCGAATGACATATCATATGAACAAGGAGGAAGTTACCCTCAGCAAGCTTCAAGGACTCTTGAAGACCGCTGAAACCGGTCTTAAGGGTAAAGCGGTTGTTACCTCTACTACTCCTACTCCGACTTCTACCCCTGTTTTAGCTATTGGGCAAGGCAAAGGGAAAAAGAGGAAGTACCCTTCGAAGGGTACCAAGGGAAAGTCTCTTGAAGGCTCCTCATCAAAGACTAAGAATGGTTCTGTCACTCCTTCTGCCATTCCCAAGGATGCTGAATGCTTTTATTGCCATGAAAAGGCACACTGGAAGCGAAACTGCCCTAAGTACTTGCAGGATCTAAAGGATGGGAAAGTGAAACCCACCTATGCAGGTATTTACACTATATTGTCTAATTACTCAACATATTCTAACTCTTGGGTGCTTGATACAGGATGTGGTATTCACATATGTTCTGATTTGCAGGGCCTAAGAAGAAGTGAGGATGTGGAGCACGGGAAGATAAACCTAATCATGGGGAATAGGAAGGCTTCACCTGTTTCCAAGATTGGAGTTTATACTTTGTTGCTTAATAATGGGTTAAAATTAGATTTGAATAAATGTGTGTACTCGTCTGAAATGGCGAGGAATATTATTTCTTTTCATGCTTTGTACAAACAAGGTTTTACCTTTTCGTTTGATAATGAATGTGGTGGTATTAATGCTTTCTTTAATAATGTGTTTTATTTTAAAGCATTACCTTGTGATGGCGTGTATGAAACTGTGTCGATTGTAGACAACTTAGGAAATAATGTGTTGTATATTGATTCTTCTACTAGCCTAGATAAAGCATCATTGTGGCATTGTCGTCTTGGACATGTAAACAAGAAACGCATAGGCCAACTCCAAAAGAGTGGAGTCTTGGAATCATTTGACCTTAAATCAGATGATAGTTGTGAATCTTGTCTACTTGGAAAAATGACAAAATCACCCTTCACTGGAACTTATGAGAGGGGTGAGGGTTTGTTGGACCTAATACATACTGATGTATGTGGGTCATTCAAAACCGCCACAAGGGATGCTAATCGGTATTATGTGACTTTTATTGATGATTTTAGTAGATATGGGTATGTCTACTTAATCAAACATAAGCCTAAAACCTTTGAAAGGTTTAAGGAATTCAAGCAGGAAGTAGAAAAACAATTGGACAGGAACATTAAGATGCTTCGATCCGATCGAGGTGGTGAGTATCTTAGTACCGAGTTCCTTGACTATCTTAAGGAGTGTGGGATTGTCTCACAATTGACTCCTCCCAGGACACCACAGCTGAATTGTGTAGCTGAGAGGCGTAATCGAACCTTGTTGGACATGGTTCGCTCTACGATGAGTCGAGTTTCGTTACCAATCTCTTTTTGGGGGTATGCCTTAGAGACTGCCGCCCATATCCTTAATCTAGTCCCTACAAAGAAGGTTACCAAAACACCTCATGAGATGTGGACTGGGAAGGTTCCCAATTTGGACCACATCAAAATTTGGGGTTGCGAAGTCTTCGTGAGGCGCGAAACTCATGATAAGCTTGAACCCCGAAGTGAAAGGTGTATTTTCATCGGCTACCCACAAAAATCCTTCGGTTACCTCTTCTACAGACCCAATGAGAATGTGGTCTTTGTAGCACGAAGAGGGATCTTTCGCGAGAAAGAATTTATAAGCCAAGGAGACAGTGGGAGGCAGATTGATCTTGAAGAAATTCAAGAATCAATTGGTGAAGGAACCTCAGACACTAGCAATCAACCCGAGGAGGAAACTCCTGTTGATCCAACTGACGAGTCTGTACCTCCGAGGCGTTCCACACGGGTTAGGAACACACCTTCGTTTTATTATGGTTTTCATATTACTACAGAAGGTGATACGTTTATTAGTGATAGTACACTAGTAAATTTGGATGAACCTAGCAGTGTTAAGGAAGCCATGGCAGGCCCGGAGTCTGCTAAATGGAAGGAGGCTATGGACAGCGAGATACAGTCCATGTATAACAATCAAGTTTGGAACTTGGTTGACAATGTACCAGGCCGTAAAACAGTCGGGTGCAAATGGATCTTCAAAAAGAAGACAAACATGGAAGGAAAAGTGCATACTTATAAGGCTCGACTAGTTGCGAAGGGTTTTACTCAAACTCAAGGTGTTGATTATGATGAAACCTTTTCGCCGGTAGCAAAGATTAAGTCTATTAGGGTTGTGTTAGCCATTGCAGCATTTCATGATTATGAAATATGGCAAATGGATGTCAAAACCGCTTTCCTTAATGGAAAGTTGGCTGAGGATGTGTACATGAATCAGCCAGAGGGTTTTGTCAATGCAAAGTACCCTAATAGAGTATGCAAGCTTGAGAAATCCATTTATGGATTAAAACAAGCATCTCGTAGCTGGAATCTTTGTTTTGATGAGAAGGTAAAAGAGTTTGGCTTCTTGAGAAGCGAAGATGAGTCTTGCGTGTATGTCAGAGCTAGTGGGAGTATAGTTAGCTTCTTGGTACTGTATGTGGATGACATACTACTCATAGGAAATGACATCCCAACCTTGCAGGAGGTTAAGTCCTGGCTTGGGAAGTGCTTTGCTATGAAGGACCTAGGGGAGGCTACCTATATCCTAGGGATAAGGATATTAAGAGAAAGGAGTAGAAGACTAATTGGACTTAGTCAGAGTATCTACTTGGATAAGGTGTTGAAAAGGTTCAACATGGAGAATTCCAAGAAAGGAGATTTACCGATCCAAAGCAATACCAAACTGAGTAAGACTCAGAGTCCGAGTACAGAGGCAGAGATAGCTGAGATGAGCCAATTACCATATGCTTCCGCAGTTGGCTCGATCATGTATGCTATGACTTGTACCCGTCCTGATGTGGCATTTGCTTTGAGCATGGTCAGCAGGTATCAGGGGAACCCTGGCAAGGCTCATTGGACCGCGGTAAAGAACATTCTCAAGTACCTGCGGAGGACTAAGGATTGGATCCTTACCCTTGGTGGCAGTGATGACTTGAGAATATTAGGGTATAGTGATGCTGGTTTTCAGACTGATAGGGATAATTTCCGCTCTCAGTCGGGCTGGATCTTTACCTTAAATGGAGGGGCAATTTCTTGGAAGAGTTCCAAGCAGGAGACGGTGGCTGATTCGACTTGTGAATCAGAGTATATAGCAGCGAGTGAAGCAGCGAAGGAGGCAATATGGCTAAAGAACTTCATCGGAGACCTTGGAGTTGTACCAGCTATTAAGGAACCTATAGAGATTTTCTGTGACAACAATAATGCGGTTACCTTAGCCAAGGAACCAAGAGATCATGGCAGATCCCGACACATTGACAGAAAATATCACTTCATAAGACACAAGATTGAAGAAGGACTCCTTGTGACAAGGAGGATATCGTCGGATGAGAATCCTGCAGATCCCCTTACGAAGGGACTGACGAGGGTTAAGCATTTTCAGCATGCGAGACGCATCGGGCTGAGGGACGATATTAGTTTTACAGATTAGATAGTTTTCCTGAAACTTGTAAAATGTAATCGACGTTTGATGATGAATAAAATTTGTGATTTATTTATGAGTAAAGTGTTACTATCATTGTCAATTATTTACTATTGTTTCAGTTTTGCATGTTTTGATTTCCAGAATAATTAATTTATTCAAACCTCCACAATCGATCATACGTCGGAAGTAGGTATGAATCAAGATTGTCATGAATTGGGTTTGTAGATGCCTTAAAGGTGTTTAGACATGGCAATGGTTGCTGCAACATTCATGAGTACTCATAAGTTATGAGTATTGGTATAAACCCACGCTCACTTGTATCACTTCATGGAATTTATCTCGAGTGATCGTGAGACGATAACATCATATAAATCTTTAAACCTAGAGATATGAGTTGTTACCTATGAGTTGGTTGTGCATTGATTGCACGTAAACGCATCAGTAACTTGATGTTATAAAACGTGCCTTTGTGTACAATTCAATAAGTAGTAGAACAAGCATATCAGTCGAAGTTTATCTGTTCCTTCTAGAAATAGAAGCGATATCTGGGCCCCTCGATGATTTTGTGTTGACCCATGTACCAGGCCTGGTCAGAACTAAACCGATGTGTTCAGTGAAGTTCTTCGTCAAACAAATCGGAAAATCGAGAAACAACTGCTAGACAATAAGCAAGACATAGTTCCATGTGTTTGTCCGGCTGATATCATGAGAACAGAGGATTATGTGATCACTTATCTAAAATGGCGCTTCATAGTTCGACAGAGTCTTCATTGTTCGAGGGAGTTTTCCAGAGCTACGATTGTTGGTTGGTTCCTGAAGTTATAGGCAAATATAGTTATTAGACTTATCCAAGTGGGAGTCTGTTGGATAAGGTGTCTAAGTCCATAACTTATTTGGTATATACTTGACCCGACCGGCATGGTCCATTTGGGTTGCATCTCATCCAAACTATTATGGATAATTTTATGAGAGTTATACACATATGTTTATTAATATATTATGGGTTATAATATATTAATATGAAGTTACGTTATTTAATTAGTTTTAGTCTTAAATTAATTATGAATTAATTTAGAGATTAAAAGGAATACTAATTAAATTATGGGCTATTTGTTTTATATAGTGTGGGCTAATACTCATTTGTTAATGGGCTAGGCTTATGTGGACGTCCATGGATGATCCATGGAGCTTTTAACCCATGGATCCTTGGAAAAGGAAAAGACATGGGTTATTAGGGTTTCACCCTAACCATGCACACTATATAAGAATGCTTATGGAGCATGAAATGGAGCCTAAGAGAAAACTAGTGAACTAGTGTGTGTGTGCATGTGTGTGGCCGAAAATCCAAGAGTGTGTATACTCTCTCAAAGTTTTCCAAGAGTTTGTGGTGTTTTTGATTCCATTTGAGGCATTCACACTATTGGTGCTTGGCCCTCAAACTCCTTAGAACCAAACTCACCAAAAGGTATGTAATCTCTTCTAACTCTTTTATGTTGAAATGTTCCCCATGCCATGTTAGATAGGTTATAAACCTTGGAAAATTATTATTTTGCATGTATTTAGACAAACATAGATCCAAGGTTTATTAGGGTTGCATGCACACTTAGGAAGTGTTAGATTGCTCAAAACCCAACAATATACATGCTCACTAACATCGATGCAGTACCATAACAATAGAGTCACTACAAAAGGGAAGAATTTAGACTACATACCTGTGATCTAGTGCAGCTCGATCTTGACTTTCTGAGGGACGATGTGTGCCTGAACCTGAACTCTTGCTGAAATCCACCGGTACACACTGCTCCGAGCCGTGGGCACCCTTGCCCAGCCCCGACAACCGCTACTGGTTCTCGAAGTCACAGGGGCAGGAGCTATCACCTGTCATGCTAAATGCAAACTCGGACAGTGGGCCTTCTTGTGGCCCCTCTGACTGCAATGGAAACATATCGGGTCAAGTCCCTGGGCGATGGTAACAATACAATCTCTGCTAAAATGACCAATCTGGCTGCACTTGAAACATCCAGCATCGCCACCACTTCTACTTCTGCACGCACCCTTGTGCGTCCTACCACACTTCCCGCATCGACTGCGGCTCTAATAGTCCCTCGATCTCGAATTCGACCCCTTAGGCCTCTTGCTCGAACCTGTGGCTACCTGAGTCTCATCTGTTTTCCTCTTCCTTTCCGACTCCCTGCCCGTCTCTCGCACATGCGTTACCTCGTCGACCCCATCCATCATCTGAACAAGCGCTGTCCGATCCTGGAGCTTCATGGTCAACCTATCAGTGACCCTCATGACAATGTCAGGCAGCTCCTGGCGAATGGCTTGTGAAACCTCCTTGACTATCCAATCATGCAGAGGTGTCTCCTGGAGATAGGGTGCCCCACTCACACCTGTCCCCTGATGATAAGAGCTAAAAATGGGAACTCCCTCCTTGATGGATCCCTGAACTCTATAAGCATCGGGCTCTAGACGAGCCCCAAACTATCCTGAAACTATCCCGACCCTAAAGGCCTCTAGATGACTGTCCATAAGCTCCACGATGGCCTCTCTAACTGAACTGGAAATCACTGGAGTCCGATCAATGATGTTGCGCATAATCTCTGCGGAAATGAAATCCCTCATCTGATCATCAAGCTGCCCGACTCTAGAACCTGAACCAACTGAACTGCCAACTGATATCTCACGCAATGTCACCATGCTGAAAACATAACACATTACTGATCAATACACACTGCTGCTGAGGGACCTCTCACACACTCTACTAGCTCCCTGGTTTTGCCTCGGCCCATCTTGAATCGAGTACGGATCCTCTGCTTTCAGTAGTACGGGCCCATACTACCTTCCACATCTATCAGTACTTTCCTCAAGAGTTACTTCAACTCCACCAAGTCCTTTTTCTCTACTGCTAATCTTTGCTACTCTCATCCTAGGCTTGCCCTAGGGAACCTCTGACTCCACCCAAATAGTCCTCAGCTGCTGAAGGTCTCCTCATAATGCAATTAGCCATGACCTGAATACCATCACATGTAACGAGGCTCGGATAATCCTTCGAGTAAGGGACTCACCCCTACAACGGTTAGACTCAGACGAGAGCTGCACCGTAGGGCCAAATCCATCACTTTGAGATTATTCAACCCTGATCACATGTGACATGACGTATTCACCTAATCGCTAACTCCCAACACTTAGAGTCCCACAAAGCACAAAGCAAGGAACATTCAGTCAAGAAGGAAACTAACTAAGGCAAATCTATTCTCACAACCAAGAATCTGCACTAGCATACAATGCTGAACTCATGCTATCAGGAATAACCTAACAGGATATCCTACTGCTGTCTACTCAATACTAGCATGCAATTCTCATAAGGCTGAAACACATAATCAGGCACATACGGCATCCTCCTAGATCCTTAGTCCTATACTAGCATCATGTTCTATTGAAACTGAAACTGGAATTAAAACTGAAACTGAACTGATAATCATAAACTTGTATAGGTAATTTGGGAATACTTACTTGAGCTCGGTTGATTGCATGCACCACACCCTTTTCTCTTATCAAAACTCTTTTCTTTCTGAATTCTTTTACTTTACTAAAACTGTTTTCTTTCTCAAAACTCTTTTTACAAAACTGTCTTTTCCTTTTGATAACCTTTATACCAATCCCATAGTTTGAGTTTAGATACGCCCGATGGTATGTCCGAATCCCTCAAACCAAGGCTCCGATACCAACTTCTAACGACCCAAAAATCTGTACCAAATTTGTTCTTTAAAACATTACTAAAATCATATTTATAAAAACATATCACCGGTCATAACATAAATTCAGAGTATTAATTCAAAACATATTCTTTTTATCAGAGTAAACAATCCCAGGCTAACTGACTATGGTGTGTGCAATGCAATCTCTCTGAGCTCCTCTTTTGAAAACTGAGTACCTGAAACCGTAAGCACGAAGCTTAGTGAGCTCCCCAAACTACCTCATACCATACAATAACATATAAAGCACATACAGGGCCCTGCACACTGCATCGGACCGAGGTCCGGACTAACTGGGGCCTTGCCCCCTGCATCGAACTGAAGTCCGGAACTAACTAGGGCCTTGCCCCACCTACATCGGACTGAAGTCCGTAACTAAATGGGACCTTGTCCCTTGCATCAGACCGATGTTCGGACTAACTGGGGCCTTGTCCCCTGCATCGGACCGAAGTCCGAAACTAACTGGGACCTTGTCCCTTGCATCAGACCGACGTTTGGACTAACTGGGGTCTTGCCCCC
The DNA here is from genome assembly GCF_052625555.1 of Lactuca saligna. Taxonomy (NCBI): domain Eukaryota; kingdom Viridiplantae; phylum Streptophyta; class Magnoliopsida; order Asterales; family Asteraceae; genus Lactuca; species Lactuca saligna. The sequence continues at coordinate 279,185,561 of NC_136424.1, forward strand.
TACATCGGACCGAAGTTCGGAACTGACTAGGACCTCATCCCCTGCATCGGACCGAAGTCCGGACTAACCGGGGCCTTGTCCCTACATCGGACCGAAATCCAGAAACTGACTGGGACCTTGTCCCCTGTATCGGACCGCAGTCCGGACTAACTGGGGCCTTGCTTCCTGCATCGGACCGAAGTCTGGAAACTGACTGCATCGGACCTAAGTCCGGAACTAACATAACATAGCATAGCATAAACATATCAACTAGCATGAACACATATACTGCATACTGCATCGGGACATAGCTCGGAACACAAAACACATAAATCCTATCCGAGCCACGAAGGCATCAAACATACTAACTACTGCATCAGACCAAAGTCCGGAAACTACTTCTAGCTAAACGGGCGGTATTGTGGCCTTAGACCCGTTCCTATTGGAAGGAAACTCACCTGAACTGCTGAGCTCTGCTGATAACCCTCTGGCTGCTAACCGACAACCCTCTGAGGCGCTGCTCCTCTAGCTCTCCATGCTACCAATATCCATATAACACTTAGTATGACAGTCCTTCAAAAGTCAACTAAGTCAACTCTTGTCAAAGTCAAAGTCCTGGTCAAATTCAACCTTTCAGGTTGACCCTGCTCGCCGAGTCTGCCTACTGACTCGCCGAGTTCATAAGCTCAGAAACCCTTTCATCCGCGACTCGACTCGCCGATTCAGACCATGACTAGTCGAGTCTACTAATTTCCGAGTTCTGTCATGTCCAACTCACTGATCTGAGTCTTAACTAGAAGGGTTTGGAGTTTTGCGACTTGACTCGCCGAGTGCAAGAACAGACTCACTGAGTCTAAGGTAATCTTCAACAGACTCGTCGAGTTGTTCTTCCAACTCGTCGAGTTCCTGCCTATCTTCATCCAACTCACCGAGTCCACCCATGTGACTCGCCGAGTTACTACGCGATTTAAGTCTGGTATCTAGCCCGACTCGCCGAGTCATCTCCCAGACTCGCCGATTCCTTTCGAGTATTCTCATAATCTCGAGTCACAGAGCTACTCCTTTGCTCCAAACAATAGATCTCGGTTCCTAGAGTCCATTTGCAACATAAAGTTGCTACCTTTACGTGCTTCTTGCCTCACAATACCAAACACCAAGCTAGAAAGGAACTTAACTCATGGGGAAAGGCTTTTGCATCTTTGATCCAAATAGAGCTCAGATCTGGAGTTTCAACTCCAGATCTAACTTGTGCACCAATTTGTCATCACATACTCTCAAAGAAACCCTAAAACTCGATGAAAGATGGATCTAGAAAGGAGAAAGATAAGGATGACGATTCATTACCTCCAAATGCTCTAAAAAGTTCCACCAACTCTGGATCGAAGGCCTCCTTTTGCACCACTATGAATCTCTTCTCTTCCAAGCTTCGAATTACTTTACCAAGGGTAGATCTTACTCCAAGAACAGTTATGGTGGCTAGGGTTTGGGGTTCTGGACTATAGGGGCCGCAAATGAGCCCTATGGAAGAGAATAAGATGCTTAAATAGGGTACCAAGTCCCGGAATTAGGCTTTCCCAACCCAGACTGGACTCGCCGAGTCCGGACCCCGACTCGTCGAGTCGGTCACTTAATCTACGACACGGAACCCGCTCCGACTCGTCGAGTTCTTCCTTGGACTTGACGAGTCGACCCCTTAAACTTATGGTTTTCCTTTCTTTTCTTGGCCTTTCTGATTTCGGGTGTTACAGTTCATTACCAAATGCAACAAAGTATATACCCGGCTAAACACCTAATTTTTAACGAAACGAACTTAGAAATTTAACCTAACTTTCATGTAACATATTATTATTTTGATAATAATGTTTGTTATAATAATTTTAGTTTTTATAATTCAAATTAAATATTTATACATCCTTTATACAATTTTTTTTATATAAAAACACCACCATTTTTATAAAAAATGTCAAGTGTTATAAAGGTTTAGGTTTTTTATATTTATAAAATTCACTAGTTACAAAGATGTACCTCCATCATGAATAAACAACTACACTAACCTTAGGATAGTACTCAATTAGTCTAATCATTGTCCCCCATACTCCTCTATACCCCCTACCCACCCCACCCCCTTCCATCTCTCCCATTTATTTGCGGTTGAGAGGCCTTTTCTCATCACCATCTTCTTCTCCAAGACAAACTCTCATTTTCCATCGTGAATTTCTTCCAAGTTGGTTCTTGAGTTTTTGGTAAGTACTTTCTTCATAATCTAGTAATTCTAGTAAACTTGTAAAAGTGCTATATACATGAAATATTGTTATTACCTAGCATTATGAACATTTAGATGTAAAAGTTTGTTTAAAATTGAAAACTATGAAAAATAAGTATAAACATGCTATATGTTCTTAAGAAAAAGTTATAAACACAAAACTATAAAAACTAAGGTTTCTATGAACATAATATGAATTTTCTAACAAAAATGGTTATAACCAAGTTACACCATTTTTGTGGGATATAAACCAAAATATGTTATTTGGAACATATGCCTTAAAACTCGTTAAAAAAATACCAAAGATTTAGTTTTACAAAAAGAAAACTTAAAATTCTATCATTTTATGTAAAAGTGAGTTTTCTAACAAAAACAGTCATAACTAAGTTCTGGTACCATTTTTGTGGGTTTTAACAAAAAATATGTTGTTTTAAATATATAAAGTTAACTTGATTTAAATATCACAAAAAGGTAAAAATAAGTTTTACAAAGTTTATATTTCACTATTTACCATTTTGTGACGTAAAAATTCAAGAAGTAGAAAAAATGGACATTTTCATACTAAAGACTCACTTATTTGTTTTTGATGTAAAATAATTGTTATTTATGAATTGTTGGATCAATATTTTGGTTTATACTTTGCTTTTCTAGGAAATTGATTTGTTATGTAATATTGTATATGTGTTTTCGATCAGGAAGTGAGTTTACGGCCGTAAACACGTTTATGGTCATAAACCCTGGTTACGAACCATGTTTCCCGTGTGTATATATATAGGGGTGAGGGGTGTGAGGAATAGGTTGATGAACACAAAGGAGCTTAAGTGTGTGCATTTGAAGGTATTCTAGAGAGAGAAACTAGAGAGTGTGTGTTAGTGTGTGTGAATCTTGTATCCGAATCATCATTCTAATCATATCATACATAGATTCATCATCATCTTCTTCTTCTCCTTCTCTTCTTATTGTGATCTGACATCATCCGTTTGATTGGGATTCCACACCATCAAACGGATCTTATTGATACACAGGCATTTTTGGGGATTTATAATTGGTATTAGAGCTTGGTTGTATTAATCAATTTTTTTTTCCGATATGGAGCCGATTTGATCTTATTTTGGAAAGATTCTTGCGTTTTTTGATAGATCTCGAAAAATTAGGGGGGGGGGGGGGGTTCTTCGCGTTTTTCCTAAAAACGAGTTTTTGATCGAGTTTTGGAGCAAAAATGGTGAAAAAACGCTGTTTTTCGTCAAGAACAGCGTTTTCTGAAGAGTTTACGGTCTTTGAAGGAGAGTTTACGGTCTTTGAAGGGTTTACGGCCGGAAACGTGTTCACGGCCAGAGTTTACGGCCAAAAACGTGTTCACGGCCGGAGTTTACGGCCGGAACTGTTCACGATCGGAGGAGGTTTGCAGCCGGCGGTTTGTGGCCGACAGGGTTTGCGGCTCGGCGGCTTGCGGATCGATTGTGTGCGGCTCGGCTCGGCTCAGCAGGGCATCTTGATCATCAGCGCACTTCTACAAAAAAAAGGGAATCGCGATTTAAGGGTACCCGGGACCTCAAAGTATTCAATCACCAAGCGCTTTACCAGTTGAACCAAGGAACAACTTGTTACAAGCCTTCCGTTTTTAATTCTTAAACACTCCTAGTCGCATCCAAACTTTCGCAATTTTGTCAAATTCAGTCCAAAAATCAATTTCTTTTATTTTTAAGCTCCATTTTCAACCAAAAAAATTTTAATTTTTAATTTTTGACTTTTTTACTTAAAATTTTGAATTTGACTTTTAAAGTTTGACCTTTAACTTTGAACTTTGACTTTCTCATTTGACTTTTGAATTTTCAAATTTAGCTTTTCGGTTTGACTTTTCAAGTTTGACTTTTGAGTTTGACCTTTTAAATTTGACTTTTAAAGTTGACTTTTGAGGTTTATAGTCAAAGGGAATTTTTAAATTTAAGTTTGACTTTTAACTTCTAGTTGTGCTTTTAATAGTTTTTGAAGTTTACGAGGGAATCGAAAACATGAAAGAGAGTTGTCAGGAGATTTTAAGACAAAATTTCAACATGTTCGATTATATCCCTGGAGAAACCCTCGAAACTCAGTTGCAGCAATTTAGCACACTCTCTACTGAGATGAATATAGCTGGGATCGTCTTGACCAAATCTGAGATAAACAAAAAGCTGCTGAATGCACTTCCGAAATCGTGGGATATGGACGTGGCTGACATCAAGAGGACAAAAGATCTCAAACGTCTTAGTTTGGCTGATATAATTGAAGAACTTAACGCTTTGAATTGTCAAAAAACAATGAGTTCCACAAACCTCCCGGTCAATGAAGTTTCATGTTCTCAATCATGTGAAGTTTCATGTATGTTATCTAGTGAAGATATGATTAAATTTCTTCGGGAACAAATTAATTTATTAAAAAGGGAAATTGAGGACCTGAGATATAAAGAATATCAACTCAGGAAAGGACAAAAACCCCCTGAAGGCTGAATTAGAAGCAAAAACCAAGGACTTTAGGAAACTTCAGGAAGAGTATAGCAACAAGTGTGAAAATTATGATTATATTAAGAGACAACTTGCTGCTGTAACTGAAGAACTTGACGCTTTAAAAATTAAGTGTGGAAAAACAGATGTCAGTTTCAAAAATTATACTGCGTCAAGTCAGACAGTCGAGTCCTTATATGAAACCCAATTAAAATTCAAAGAAAATCAAAACAAGGGTCTATGGTATGATAATGTACCTCCTCCTTGTAATCATAACTACACATCCATCCCTATGACACATGATGAAACTGACAAGGAGCCACATCTTCGATATGGCAAACGAGCTGGATTTGTGTCAGGAGGAGCTATTAATGTTGACAATACTAATGTTTCTACTTCATGTGTAGGTAAAGTAGTAGAAGATGAGAACAAGGAGAGAACTACTGAACAAACCAACATCTCCTTGAACTCTGAATCTGTTGCTTCGAACTCAACTGTTTTTGATCAACCTGCTGTTGAGAAATACTGGCCACCAATTCCAACGCAACAGAGTTCTTGTGGAACGTATGCATGTAGGAACAATAAGAGACAAGGCAAGGATACGCCACCAGGGGCAGGAAGAAACAATTTCCCAGTGAAGAAAAAGACTCGTTTTCACTATGGAACACCTGGTCACATTGCCCAAAATTGTCCAAATCGCGCATACGTTCCTTACTACACACAAAGCTGGCATAATGTGCCAAGAGCGAGATACTCCAAAAGATACCCCTCGAGATCACGATCAAACATTGACGAATGGAATGCCAAGAAGGCCAAGAATGCAACTCCCAAGCTCGAAAGGACAAGAATTAGAATCCCAAGGGCAAGAAGGGAATGCCGGCCAAGAAGCCAAATCAAAGAGATGCTTCCGTGAAGCCAAAATCAAAGTCATCTCAACAACCGACATCAAGATCAAAAGCAGGTACCGAGCCACCCATCAGATCGAAAAAGAAATGGGTTAAACCCAACTACAAATGGGTTCCAAAGGCTCACTCTCCCAAATCTCCTAATGCTTCTAACGTTTCTACATCTTTTGTTTGTGATAAACAGGATATGTCTTGGGATAAAGTACCGTGCAAGGATGAAAAAGGTCAACCCAATTTCAAAATGGATTGGGTTCCAAAGACCAACTGATCTCGCTCTATGTTGGAGCAGCTATGGAGGCATATAATCAGACTTCGGTTTGGTGGTAGTAGCTTTTCCAGGCACATGATAGGAGGCATCTCTCAATTGTACAACACTCAGAACATTGTTTGGGAGAATGTGTACTTTGCGGGAAAGGAAGAAAGGAAGAGATCACAAATGGGGTTAGTGCTTAATGAAAAGAAGAATTTTCGGATCCGTTCTGAGATTACGCATGCTGTTCTCAGACCTTCTGGATACAAATTCAATCGGTGACTTACGGATTGCATTTTCTTCTCTATACTCCTGAATTTTTCTTAAGATGATTTGCTTTAAAGACTAATTTTTGTTTTAGGATAGTTTAAATTTGCGCATTTACTCTTGTTTATCTCCTATGTACAAATTTAGGGGGAGAAATAAAAACAAAACAAAAATTAGAAAATTAAAAAAAAAAAAAATCCAAAAACATTAGAAAATTAGAAAATCAAAAATATGTTGGTTATGAAGTGTGCTTGAGGGAGATGTTATGGGAAGTGATATTATCAAGTGATAATAGGCAACCTGAGTCTGCGTAACGTACCCAAAGTTGAAGGGTCTTTGCTCTGGTTTGATGCGTCGGTAGGCACGAAAGATTCTAAATGGACTTGACTAGGCAGAGTTGAACTTAAGAAATTCTTAGTCTTGACAAATATGGACCTAGTTAGATCCGTTCAGCCTGACAATACGACGCTCGGATAGGTTGAGTAGGGAGATATAAATGAGAATCTACTCGTCACATTAATTAAACCCATATCTGGAACCATGGTTTAACTTTTCCTCCATGTGCAGATTCTGTCCTTAATTTCGGTATTGATGGGGCAACTGGTAAATTCCGATAAATTAGGTCTATAGAAAATCATTTTCTCTATTTTTGTCTGTTAGTCATATGTTACCTCCTCTATCTCTGTATATTATACATATATATATATATATATATATATATATATATATATATATATATGTAGATACACACATATGAAATTCCTCTTATCTGTTAGCCATATGCTGTATCCTTTGCGTGACTAATCATCTGACCTGGTACACAACATATGCACTAGAAATGATAATACTCTAAATCTATCTTCTGTCTTAATGATGGTCTGCTCATCCGATGTAAGGAGTACTCTGGAAGTCCTTGATTACTGGGGCATATCTGGAAGCGGGAAACATGTTCCAGTACAATTAAAATTGAACATTCAAAGATTGTCTATAGATCTCGCTGCTCAATTTAGGTGGACAAAAATATCCCTGGTCGTCGTCAGCTGAATGGTCCTTAAGATATAGTATCGAGGAACTTAGGATCAGATATAATATCTAGGAACTTAAGTCCACCTTGTCTTGTATCAAATAGTATGTCCTAAATCAGTTAAAAAGTTTCGTGTTTAAGTGGACAACAATACCGACGATCGACCAGACAAAGATGTGAATATAAAAGGTACCGACAAGTGGATAAAGGCTGTCTAAAAACTTTGATCCAAAATTCATTCTTAAAGTTAGATATCATTTTATTTTTGTTAAATTTGTTCATAGTTTCTTCTAATTTAAATATTAGGGGAGAATTAAAAATTAAAAAAAAAAACAAACAAAAATCAGAAAATTAAAAAAAAAAATAGTGTTATTTATGTTTTATTTCTTGTTCAAGAAAATCAAAAATCCAAAAATATTTTTGTTTCTGTGCTAAGTTTTCTTTTAGCTTTGTTTTATCTTGAAAAGTGATTTCAGGTATAGATAAGACTCATGGAGATTGTGTCGGAAATTTCCGAGCCAATGCTTTATCTGTGAGCATGGAAGAATTCGCATTCGAAGGAGCAAGAAATGAAGATTATTCTTTCGACATTCCATCCTTCAACCCCAGAAGCAAGGTGAAGCTGAAATTGAAGAATATGTGACGGACTTCATTGAAGCCTCCTCAATCAGTCTGCTGCTATCTATGAACCTGCTGAAGTGATCCAAAAGATTTGTTCTCTCTGATGTTCTCTCTGAAGATTCTCAAACTGAAATCGCTATCTTTCAAGAAACAGTACATCAAGCCTCCTCACCCGACGTGCGTTCAAATCCAAATTCTGAAGAAAAGCCCAACGGCTCAAGATGAAGTCATTCATTGAAGATTCATCAAGTTCATCTTGAAGTCGTGAAGAATTTGAAGATTAATGTTGAAGCCAAGTTCCCGATGACGAATAACAAGAAAAGCCAACTATTTTTTTTTGGGGAGCTTGTTGGGTCATTTAAGAAAAGAAAAGAAAGCTATAAACCAAGGGGGTGATTGTTGGGTCAATATTTTGGTTTATACTTTGCTTTTCTAGGAAATTGATTTGTTATGTAATATTGTATATGTGTTTTCGGTCAAGAAGTGAGTTTACGACCGTAGGCCGTAAACTTTGTTTACGACCTATGTTTCCCGTGTATGTGTGTATATATATATATATATATATATATATATATATATATATATATATATATATAAGGGTGAGGGGTGTGAGGAATAGGTTGATGAACACAAAGGAGCTTAAGTGTGTGCATTTGAAGGTGTTCTAGAGAGAGAAACTAGAGAGTGTGTGTTAGTGTGTGTGAATCTTGTATTCGGATCTTCATTCATATAAATACATACAAGATTCATCATCTTCTTCTTCTCCTTCTCTTCTATTTGATCTGACATCATCCGTTTGATTGGGATTCCGCACCATCAAACATATCTGATTGATACACAGGCATATTTGGGGACTTACATGAATATCTAAGCATGTTAGCCTCTATATATGTACACATATATAGTTACAAATTAAACATTATAATAAACTATAATAGGTATAGTTTATGGGACTTTAACACTATTGTAATATTGTGAACAAAGAAGATAATTATATAAAGATATATATACTTATTTTATACTATTTTATTATCATTGAAAAGTGATATTTACACATACAAAGGTTTTCATTACAACAAAATGTAAACGCGTAGAAACAATTTTGTGAGACAAAGTCTTAATCGTACCTACCAGAGTACCTACAAAAGTCATGTATTATAACCAAAATCTGTTGTAAGAGAGCGTGATACTTGTGTATACATCTATACGGGATTGACAATCCCGCACCTAACCTGCTTGCTACAACTAGACTGGTAGGTCTGGGGTGACAAATGTTTAACATTTCTATGCTCGAAGAACGTCATAATAGGCCATCTGTGTCTTAGCACGGTTATAATAACTCACATGGGGAATCAACGATACATTTAGTTTATAGGGAAACATACATGCAAATGGTTTTATCTAGATTAAAACTACATATTACTATTTTAAGTATAGAAATACTTATACATTTCAGTCTTATGGTGTCTAAGACTACAACTCATTTTTAAGGAAAATATATTGGATTTTCTTGAAGCTAACACTATCATTTTACAAGGAAAGGCTTACAATTGTTCATACAAACTCTTATGAACTCACAAACTTAAATGTTGACACTTTTCAATACTACTTGTATTCTTAGGAAATCATTAAATCAGACAACTACATGCTTTTGAGGATGGGGCGCTAAGACGTCAAACAAATCTTTCATCATCATATTGTAATTGTTTTTGAAACATACACGTTTTAGAACAATGTAACTCTTTCAATTATATTTATGATAGTTGTGTTTTTCTTTGATCACTATTATTCATTATGCTATGATACTGTTCATGAAGTCATCTATCCCCAGACGTTTCTGTCATCCTGGTTTGTGGGTGTGACATAGGTGGAGTTCTACATCTACATTCTTCATCAACTTCCAATCTCCTAAAAGGAATCAAATTCTTCAAAGGTTGTAGCTATTTTCTTAATATGGGTGTGTTTTAAACTTTCCATGCTTTGCAAAATGATCCTTGGTGGGTTAAAATAGTTTTAAGTTTATACATTTTAAAATCCTTCCGTTGCTAAATTCGTAGTTTATTATAGACTATTTCTGCATAAAACCCAACAATTGGTATTAGAGTCATTTTCTTGCAAGTTTGGTTAGATTATTAGATTATTTAATATAATCTTTGTTTTTGAAAAACATGCATGGTATTCTTTTATAAAAGTTGTATTGCTTACATCGATTTTGTGCCCATAACGACAATTATAGACCAATGGATGAATATAATTAATGGTCATGATTTGAGGGTCTATGATATTATAATGGGATAACATCTACCATATAATCATACAAATTTCATCTTAAGGTATTTTGAACAATTAATTATATTTAAAAAAGGACAATTTCGGATTTTAAGAGATCATTAATTTTCTTAATTTTAATAATATGGATTTTTTTAGATTAATTTAATTTTAATTTCAACTAATTTTGAATAGTAACCGAATTTATTCTATTAGAATGACCAAATGTTAACCATAAATTAGTAAAGATATTACCGATTTTACTTTTACATAATTTCATTCAACATATTTTTGATAATTAACATGCTTAAAGATTTATACAACATATATTATCAAGAGTAACATTTTCGTAGATATATTTTATTCTATAAGAATTACTAATTACATTAATTCTTATAGAACAAGACTATAAACAACAATTACATTTATTCTAAAAATATATATGACTAATAATGGTTACAAACTACATTTATTCTTGAAGGTTAAAACTAAAAACGATTAAAAGGGAAAAAAAATTCAACACAATAATCAATTCTAAAAGAATATTATTGCTATGAATCACTTTATACATACTAGCAGAATACATTCTGCTAGAATACACTCTTGTTCTCCATATTTTCTTCTTTTTCCACATCAATGACAGTCTCTTAAAAACCTAAATCCATAAAGAAAAACATAATCAACTCTCAAATATTAAAAAATTTAGTGCATTTAAATAGAATAAAACAATAAATTTTGATAGAATAGAGACCAATAACAAGATTGGAGACCAATTCTATTATGGTAGAATTGGTTACATGATTCCATTTTGTGGTGTGTTTTGTAATTCACTACTTAAGTTGGCATGGAATTCAAGATTCTATTATGATAGAATTGGATTCCGTTCTAGCAGAATGTGTTGAGGTGCATATGTACCCTATTTTTCTTGGACATCTTTCGTTGTTTCAATGATCTAAATATAAAGAATGATCGACATAAAGAGACATTAAAAAAACGAACAAGCTAAAGAGAAAAAGGATTATGAAATTGACTAGCAGGAATTTCTTCATCCGTATCCGGCATAAACCAAAGAACCATAAATTACAATTTACAATTCCCATAACTTCCAAAGTGCATAATCTAGATTATTAATGACACAACAAAAGTTCCATAAAGATGATGATGTAGAGAAAAAAAGGTCATATAAAAAGACTAAAAAATATGGGCAAATATAATTCACAAAAGAGATTAAAAAAACATCTATACTCACAAACAAGATAATATGCCATATCTTAATAAAAATAATACATTATATGTAAATGCATTGATGATGTTAGTAATTAGACAATTCAAAGTTATTAAATGACTATATCATGTTTGAGAATCAATTTTATGTTAGGTTCATGAAATTAATGGTATGAACATACAATTACATAAAAAGTCCATTATAATACATGTTTTGTGTTAGGTTCATTTGAGAGCAAAATTAACAAACACTAGAATCCTAATCCCGTAAAATGGAACATATAAAACCAAATTTAAACATATTACCTAAAGGAGTGTGTGTAAGAGTCGAATTATTCTAACTTAATAAGCCTAAATCCTAGTTTTATTTATTTATTTATTTATTTATTTAGAGCATTTAGACAAACAGTTGGATTGCATCAGGAATGCTACCCTTGACAACCAAAGATGATGACATTCATACTAGGAAAAAATAAATGATTCTTTTATTTTTATGCCACACGTAATTAACTCTATGTATATGCCATATGTAATTGGTAAAAGAAGCCCTTTTACATTTGGTATCATAGGTACACATTCTAATGATATAATGATACACCAAAAATCCTAAGGACTGATATCGACCAATAAAGCTCAAACCTTGATGTGAAGTTGTACAGGCATGGGGATTCACAGGAGCAATACCGAAGCAGGTGTAACATCCTGATTTCCTGGGATGAAACTCCAGGGATTTTATGCACTTTAGAAAGCCTACTTGACCAGTTAGGAGGCCGCAACTCATCGTGTAGAAACTAAGAAGGCCGCGTGAATTATAAGACCTACTCGACGAGTTGAATGCTGAACTTGAAAACCCTAATTTTTAGGGTTTGCACCTAATTTAAAGGCCTCAACTCTCATTTTTGGCCTCCCTCACCATCCCCTCAGTCCAAAGAAAACCCTAATTGTGCCTTTTTCCTTATTTTGAGTGTGTGTAAGCTTAAAGAGTGTTCTTTGGTGCTTTTCTTGAAGGAGTGTGAAGTTGGTGGTGCAAAGTTGAAGGGAGAAGCTTTAGATCCAGGATTCTCAGTGTTGTTGCAACCATTTGGAGGTATAAAGTTGTTATCTTGATCATCCCTTTGCCAGATCTCTTTTTTTGAAAGTTTATGGCCATTATTGGCTTATTTTGGGACCATTCTTGGATTTGACCATGTTATGAAGCCATGGTTTTAGATCTGGACATCTCATGGCCTCCATGGACTTAAAGTTGCCAACTTTATCAAGTCTTGGCCCTCCTTCATGCTCTAAGTCCCTTAATAAGATTTGTTTGAGTGTTTTATCCCTTTGATGCCTTGCATGGATGTAAAGTTAGGAACTTTACGTGGTGTCTTAACCCTAGGGGACCAGATCTGTAGTTTGGGGTTTTTGATTCGAGTGGAAGGGGCTGAATATGTTAAGACTGGAAAACTTGATGACTTGTCCTGACAACTCGATGAGTTAGATCAGGTTTTACTACATTCTAGATCCTGAGTGAATTCTACGAGTTGATGAGATAACTCAACAAGTTTTCTAGGGGTTTTCCTGGTTTTCTAAACACTAAAGGAACTCAATGAGTAATTTGGGATTCGACTGTTGACTTTAAACATGGTTGACCAAGTTTGACTTTAAGGGGTATTTTGGTAATTTGGGATTTTAATGAAGTGAGTCACATGGTAGTTGTAGGTATTCGAGATCAGAGCTAAGAGTTGGGACTTGATCTTCTTGATTCAGCACTACTTGTGAGGTGAGTTTTCCTCACTATACTCAAGGGCCTAAGGCACCAAGGCCGGCCCTTTGGATTTTTATGATTAGGTGTGAGCAAAAACCGAAGCACTAAAAATAAACCGACAAAACGGCAACAAACCCCAACCAACAATACAAAACCGATGCAAAAACCAATGGTGCGGATTTCATTTTTGCAAAAACAGAAGGTCTGTCGGTCGGTGTGGTTTTTACCAACCGGCCCATCAAAACCGAACCGTACTGGAGATTTATAAAATAATAAATCACTAATTTATATCTATATTCTATAATATATACATATTTTTTTTTAAAATACTAAGAAATATCAATACATATTATATTTGGACTTTGGACTTTGATAGCTGGTTTTAGCCATTCAATCAAAATTCCAAATCATTTTCCAAACTTATTTTCTATTTTGTTTTTAGTTTTGTAGTTAAAACCACAACATAGTAGGTCACTAATTAACTATGTGTTATAAGGTTATAACAAGTAAACAAAAATTCAATTTTTTTCTTAGTCAAATGTTGTATATAGAGGCACTTATAACTTTAGATTTTTATAATTTATTTTGTACTGAAAATAAACTTTTACAAATAAACAGTTTCAAAAAGTGAAAAAAATTGCACCATACAAGCTTACATGCACATTGTTACCGTGTTTTTTTATAAATAATCCAAAAAATATTAAATACCACACCGAATTTCACAATCGGTTTAAAACCGAAACTGCACCGATACAAATCAAAATCGCAATTAGAAAACGCAAATCCGAACCATTGGAAAACCGCACCCAACGGTTTTAAGAATGCAAAAACCACAGCTTGCGGTTTGCGGTTCGGTTTGGCCTTAAAACCGCACTAAACCGCACCATGCTCATCCCTAGTTATGATCTGTTAGATTTGTGTCTTAGTAGATAGGATGTTCCTATGCTTAGTGATCTGTAGATCAGTTTGACTGTTTGTAAAACGTTATGTGATTATCTGGTATATGTGCATATGTGTGATTGGTGGTTGAGGCTTTACTGCTTTGTGCGTATGCTAACAGACCGGGGCTTTCCAACCTGATGGTTGAGGGACAAGAGTATTCCATCCTGAGGATGATTGGACTCATAGTATGTTGGCATTCCAACCCGATGGCTGAGGGGCTTGGGATATTCCAACCCGATGGTTGATTGGACCATAGTATGATTACATTCCAACCCGATGGTTGATTAGACCTGTAGTATGTTGGCATTCCAACGCGATTGTTGAAGGGCCTGGGGTATTCCAACCCGATGGTTGATTGACCCATAGTATGTTGGCATTCCAACCAGATGTGTAACACCCATGAAAATCAAGCCAATTTTATAGTTTTAAAATGCTTCCCAAATTCAATAGTTATTACAAAACAAGTTTCCAAAAGATTTTATATCAGAGTATCCCAGATACAAAATCATCAAAACGAGGAGCGGTACGATCACGCCTTTGACTTGCCACGATCCCCTTATGTACCTGAAACAATAAACTGAAACTGTAAACTCGAAAGCTTAGTGAGTTCCGCCAAAATACCAATACACATACAATCCATGTAACAAAGTCAACAATATCATAACAAACTGAGCAACATGTAATGGGTCCACAGCTTTACAGACTGGATTACCCCCATAGGCCCACAGTGTGACAACCGTCAAATCCAAGTAAAAGTCAAATTCAACAAGTGAAAGTTAGGTCATCAAGTCAAACCGAAAATCTTGTATAATACTAGTATGATCAAAAGTTATTCTATGAAAACGTACATTTGTATGTCAAGAATTCTAGTGTCTTGGTAAATCTATGTTTTTATTAATGTGAAACCCTAAGAAGGGAGTTAAACGCATCAAAACACGTCTATGAACCCTTCTGGGGACTTGAAATAATCGTAAACAAAGTATAACGGGGTCCACGGACCTTGCATTGTAAGATTATTTAATGAAAATGGCTAAAAGTGTATATCTCTCAAATCTCTCCCAATCTCTCCCGAATCTCTCTCGACGTTTTATAGTCAACCGGGTCATCCCAACCCTTAACTTGGCCAAAAATCACTCAAAACAAGAAGTTATATTGAAAAATGGCTAATTACGGCCAAAACCCTCTTAGGAACCGAAACCTCTTAGAGGGAACCTCTCAGGGCTGAACCTCTCATAAGGACCAAAGCTGTCAGAGGCGAACTTGTGAGAAGCGAAGTCACCCCTCAGACCGAACCCTGCAAACAGAACCTCCACCTTAGGCCCGAAGCCTTCACCTTCGGTCCCTCCTTGTGCCACCCTTGGTCCTTAGCTTGAAGCACTGAACCCCTCACAGGTCCGCTCCCTTCTTTCGGTTTTCGACTACTTTCGCCTCCTAAGCCCGTTTTTGATGGGATTTTGTTCACTAAATTCATATTTTTACCTTTTTAAACTCCCAAAACTCATATTTTATTTATTTCTCAAGGATTTATTAATTTAAAATCATTATTCCATTAATAGAAATATCTAAGGATATTTTACCCCACAAGTGGGTCAAGTGTGCCCACTTGTCTCCATGTGTCACTTCCCCATTAACCCAACCCTATCCACATCACACTAACCAAGGCAAACATCACTTCAAACTTACAAGTTGCTCCAACAACCTTCTCTATATAAAGAAACCCCTGGAGGATTTCTTAATGCACTTTGATCATTCCCACACTTTTACACCTTTCTTACCACACAAAGAAGCTTATTTTCTCTCAACTTCTAGCCACTTTTGGAAGTGTTATTGAGCTATTACTTCACTTTTTTTATAATTATTCCTCTGAACTCAAGTGTTATTCCATGTTTTCATAACATACTTGAATCATCTAAGCACATTCTAACACCAAAGAATCGTTCTTAGGATCATCCAAGCTTTTACGTGTTCATCAAGTGTTCTCGACTTGATACTCCTCGTCTTTGAGAATCCCTGAAGATGAGTTCATACCACTACATTTTCTAGTTTTCTTTAGTTTTCAGGTGGGGAATACAAGTTAAAACACCAAAACATATTTGAAACTTAACTTGACAGCTTACAACAGAAAAGTTGTGACCTATTCATGAACTATTTTACCCAACTTAAACTTAATATTTTTCAAAATTGTTAAATATGGAATTAGTTTAGGTTTATACATTTAAAATGACTGCTTGAAAATCTTCATACGATTTTCCTACAATTTTTGGTGATTTTTACAAAATAGCCTATCACTGCAGCAACGAAATTGGACCAAGTTGTGAAAATTAACATTTTCACACTGGTTTGAGACCACCAAAAATTATAAGAAAATTTGTGAACATAGTAGACTCTATTTCCAAACTTTCTAAGTTTACGGATTTAGTTTTCGACTTACGATGATTTTTCTATAAATAATCTAAAACAGTGACAGTTAAGAGTTAAATTGTTAAAACAAGTTTAAGTGTTATTCACACCTTGTAACATGCTGAGCAAGGTGTGTAAGATTTAATATTTAGCATTTTAGATGTCATTTTATTGAAATACAAGGTCATGCATAGCAAGGTTTCATTTACAACATAAAACATTTTGATAAAACTATAATAGGTATAGTTTGGACACCTCTAATGGTAATACTATCGATTTACAAAACGAGTATTTTATTACAAACTACGTGAACATGTTAATGAATAAATTTGTGAGAGATTCGTCTTCGGAGTACTCTTTAGTACTACAGAAAAGTCCTGTAGTTAAAGCCAAAATCTTTTGTAGGGAGAGCGTGATAATTGTATATAGATCTATATTGGGTTTAACAACCCGCACCTGAGCTGCTTGCAACAGCTAGACCGGCAGGTCTGGGGTGACAAGTGTCATAACGTTCCGATGCTTGAACAATGTTGAGTACGAGGTCTTCTAGTCATAGTATGGTTATAACAACTCACATGGGAAATTGACAAACACACTGTTCACGGGAATTTAAGGATTTCACAAAAAGGAGTTTTATTTACATATAAAACCACATATAAGTATGATGATTTACTTACATATACTAAGTCTTGGTTTAGTTAAGACTACAATAAACCTTTTAGAAAATATTGGATTTTCTGGAAACAAACTTGTAACAAACTTTAAGAAACAACATGCATTTTTCATTCATAAATTGCTTATGAACTCACCAGCTTTAGTGCATATACTCTTTCAAAAACAACTTGTATTCTCAGGTAATCAATAATACAGGTAATCACAAGAGTTTATGAAGACAAGGCGCTAAGGCGTAGATTTCCTTTTAACTATTTTGACATCATATGTAATTTATTTGGAAACATGTATTTTGCAACAATGTAACCTTTTAAATTATATATGATGGTTGTGTTTACTTGCTTCACTATGGTTATGATAATGAGCATGATGTCCTCCGCCCCTGAATGTTTTCACCGTTCCGGTTTGGGGGTGTGACAGATTGGTATCAGAGCATTGTTTATAGTGAACTAAGTATATCGAACCACATAAGATATACAAACTATAAATGCAAAGGGACCAAAAATCCTCTGACAAAACCTTTTCATAAACGATACTCTTAATAAATGAAAATGATATATTATTTTTATAAGTACATGTATGCATCGGTCTCGTATCTTAGCAAAATTTTATTAAAAAGTATTACGAAAAGTTGCGGAACTACGACTAGGCCTCGGGGTATGTAATCAAATCGAGAATAAATATAGCCTGATCAACTATATTTATCTTGGATGTGACCAACATATGTCGAGGAATGGTCGTAGTGGGCAGCAAGTCGAAAACTTACGAAAGAAAATACTAGAATCAAACATAAAAAACTATAGGAGTATTTTAGCACAAATAATCGCATTATATTTACGACAACTAATCCCTTACACAAAAATTCCACGCGATATCCCTGTTATCCCTATTCTTGTACATGCGCGATGGCAGGATTTCATTTGCCGGGTGATCCCTATTTCCCCAACCAAGGGAATGCCGGTTGGATTGTGGAAGACCCAGAGGAAGGTTCTGAAGAGGAACCCATGGAGGATGAGGACCCCATGGAAGAGGAAGAATCCGTAGACGGTGAAGAGGAAGAAGACTCATATGGAACCGACTCAGAACCCGAGATTTACAACCCACACCCTGCCCCTATCCCTCCGCAACACTTCCAAAACCCGACACCCCAATAGGCCAAAACTATACATCGATGGAGCAGAGAGCAAGGTCAACCACCTCCATATGGTATGGAACGAGGTTTTTATGACCTCAGCCAAGGAGGGTCAGCGGACAGAGCCCTTCCTATCATGGTTCACCGTGTCGCACGCCACAAGGAGCAAACTAGGGTACACACCCAACATCTCATGGAAGTTGGTGCCACCAGCCAAGCAACTCCATTCGTATTCGCCAGTTGGATGATGACCACGATTGAACTCGAGACCGCACCGAGCTTCTTCGACGGGAGATGGCCGCGACTCGAGCTAAAGTACAAGAACTCCGAGAACACCGAGCTACTCCAGAAGGACGTCTGACAGATGTAGAATGCCAGGAGGCTGAATCCAGAGCCGAAATGAGGTACTTCGTGTCTTCATTTCGTGATAAACAGAGCTTCAACCACCGCAAGTAGTACTTGCGCTACTCTCTTCAAGTTAATCTAGTTTTGCGGATAAATATTACTATTATTTTCTAGTATGTTATGTCCGATCCCGCGATTTAAGTGTTTGCACTTCGGGGATCTATTAGGCGGTCAAAATTTTTCCGTACATTGATGTAACATAGACCCTTATAGGGTCAAATTTTCCTAATATTGTATACTAAGTTATATCAATGAAATTGACACGCTATTTGCTTTATCACATCAAGTTCATATTAAGGATTGTTTTCAGACTAAATTTACTGGTGTCCGATTTAAGATTGTTTGATTCATATATATATATATATATATATATATATATATATATATATATATATATATATATATACACATAGTTAAGACCATGTCGACCTAGAAATGTTGGTTCCGCCTTGGATCCTGTTCCTTGTTTGGTTGTGGACTCAGGGCAGACCTATTAGATTCGGAAGTTTATTTAATCTTAATTATATGTAAATATTATCCATCAAACAATTTATATATGGGCCTGATATGGATTCTATCACAGACATTTCATGTAAATCGAATCTAGCAGCATTCATAAAGTCTATATTTTATTATATATAGACCTCTAGTATGAATGGATTCCTACAATACCTTTACACTTCGAAATCATTATGCACATAAAGAACTAATAATGTTTAGTTTAACTCTTGACTTTTCGAGTGCTATCAAATACTTATCGTCTTTTCATTCTTGTTATGGCATAAAATTCCACCTCATAGAAATCCTAGACGTGGCGGCGCCACAGGAGCTGCACCACCACCACCTCCACCACCCCCTCAGTTCGACCCAGTAATGTTTCAGGCTGCCGTAACAGCTGCAGTAGCAGCCACAATGTTCCAAATCAACATCAATAATGCGGGTGGTGCGAGTAATGGTCCCAAAAATTCTAACAATGGCGACAGTCAGGGACGCTCGAGAGAGGGTACCTACAAAGACATTACTAATGCCAAACCTAAAACTTTCAA
Source organism: Lactuca saligna (assembly GCF_052625555.1). Lineage (NCBI taxonomy): Eukaryota > Viridiplantae > Streptophyta > Magnoliopsida > Asterales > Asteraceae > Lactuca > Lactuca saligna. The sequence goes on from NC_136424.1 coordinate 279,205,183, forward strand.
TAGGAGCGGAGGTGTCATAACATTGCTGCAATGGCTCAAGAAAACCGAATCTATCTTTGAAATATGTGCATTCCCTGAAGAAAACAAGGTCAAGTTTGCAGCATGCACATTCTCTGAAAAGGCACTCACTTGGTGGAATGGCCACTTCAAGACATTGACACTCCCGACGGCTAACTCAATAACATGGGAAGACCTGAAAACCATGTTGATGAAGGCGTACTGCCCAATGGGCGATATTCAAAAGTTGGAAGAGGAACTTTGGGGTCTCAAAATGGCAGGCTCCGACTGTTGGATTAGTGTCTAAGTCCATAACTATTTTGGTATGTACTTGACCCGATAGTGCATGGTCCTTTTGGGTTGCCTTCACCAAAGCAACTTGATAGGATGAATTATGGAGAGAAAGGATTAAATATGATTTATTAATATATTATGAGAATAATATATTAAAGGAGAAATCATATTGTTTAATTAATATTAGTCAAGAATTAATAAGAATTAAGTTTGTGACTAAAAGACATTAATTAAACTTAAGGGACTGGAATTGTAATTATAAGATAATTGCAATTGGGCTATGGATTACCTTATTATATAAGGTTGGACGAATTCTATGGGGAAACCCATTAGAAATCGTCCAAGGCTTGTTAAGGAAGGGTTCATGGGTTTCTTAGGGCCTAAGCATCCAAATTAAGGTTTCCTAGTTAAAAACCCTAATAACCTACATGTATATATAGTACCCTTAAGCCCCAAAAACGTGATGAACTAATTAGTTAGGGTTTCCACACGTTTTGGGCAGCCTCCTTCTCTTCTCCTCTTCATCCTCTTGCTCTTGGTGTTTGTGAACCATTAGAGGAGTGACATTTGTGACTCTAAGTTTTCTAAAGTCATTACAAGGAGGAATTGTGATTGTTATTGCTACATAACAATCAAGGTAATATTTTAAACCCATTATTATGTTAATATGATTATTTGTATGCTAGAACTAGGGTTTATAGTCTTAGATGAATTGCATGTACAATAGAGAAACCTAGATCCAAGCATTAGGGTTTGTATGAGCACATAGGATGTTCTTATGGCTAAAACCCATCAGTGGTATCAGAGCCTTGATTGGATTCTATTGTATTGATGCATATTTGATCGAAATCAGCACTAAAAATCGAAATTTTTTGCTTCTGAGTGTTTGACTCGCCGAGTCACTTGGTGCACTCGCCGAGTCAGCTGTACTCGACGAGTCCAGGTCCAGACTCGACGAGTCAAAGCGTCTGACAGCTCATATTCGCGATTTTCTTCCTGTTTTGGTTTTGGATAATTACCATAAACATGTTTTTGTTATAAAATCCGATTTTATACATATTTATGAGTATATCCTTGATTAAACAAAAGATAATTACCAATTGATTAGATAATAACTTCCTTATATGATAAAGTTTGATTATTTGTATTAATTGGGTAACTTATTTTGCAAGAAATTGAAATTAGGTCAAATATAGATAATGATGAAATTAATTGTTTAATTTATATTATTTGTTATTTGATCCTTGTGTTATGAAAAGTTTTAATTTTTCCCCTTTAGGTTTTATAGTTTAAATTTGAACTTAATAGTTTTGTTTTTGAAATTTAAATAGTTAAAACCCTAATGTTTTGAAATGTTTCAAAAACTTGCCCTCAAGTTTTGGAATTTAAAAGTTGATTAAAAGGTTTAATTTAAGAATGTTAAATTCTAAAACCCTAGTATTGTTTTGAAAAGTTCATATCACACACTTATGGTTTTATTAATTAATTAATGTGTATAATTAAAGGAGATTTAATAAATCCATATAGTTTTTGGTTTACATTTAATTAAATTAAGGGTATAATTTTTAAATTAGACGAACTAATATTTTAAAAGTGTAAAATACACCTTATGCTATATATAACATTAAAAGTCTAACATTATATATATGTATGAGTAAAAGTCAGTCTTACTGTTAGTAGGCCTCATTCACGAAGCTTGTCTATAAGGGGTGTTTAAGGAAATTACCTATAAAATGGCGATTGAATGGGTATCCACTTTTACCCAGCGCACTCTTAACTAGTGGAGGGTCGTTAGCCGAACGGGTAGGATAGGACAAAACCTTCCATTATAAGTATAATGAAGTACAAAAGTAACTAAATGTTTTTCAAATTCCCAATCTTAGTTACTTTAGGCAAAAGTGAATTGATGCAATTCCATGAAATTACTCTTCGTTCCCTTGCGAAGATGTTAGTGGAGCGTGTGTGGTTAACCGGCACACTAAATGGTTCAAAGCAAAGGTAGCAAAGGGTGACTCAATGTTTGTCATAGTTTAGTGGAGCGTGTGTGGTTTACCGGCACATCGAATAGGTGACTGTAACATGTGAGGGCACCATGTAAATTTGCATGTGTTGAAGATAATAGAGTTGCGTCTTGGGCCCTTTTGTTTTACAACCGGATTGGGCTTGTCAATCCGTGTTCAGCTAGATTAGCCTTCTTTTTCATAGAAAAACTGTTAGGGTTTCATTATAAATATATGCATGCATGTATGCGTATGGTAACGGTCGTCACTCGCATTGAATATTGTAAACCCTAAAATCCTCTACAGTTGACGTTCTTTATCGAGCTCTTCTGAGGATTGTTTATTGAATCATTCGACACCTTTTGATTCATTAGCTTGTTCTTAATTGTTTACTTAGTCATTCATCTACCTGTTTCATAGATCTAATCGATCTTTAAGTTTGTTTTTATCTCATCAATTGGTATCAGAGCAGGAGGCTGTGTAATCCATACACTTCTTTTCTGTGAAAAAGCTTCGATTAGGGTTATTCCGCATTCATTGATATTTATTGAGCCGTCATCTCATAATTGACGTATCTCAATGTTTATTATCTTTGCCCTAATTCGATATATTACAAGTCTGATCTTTGAACAGGTTATTCGATCAATTATGGACGAGTCACAATCCAATCCCATCAATATTTCAAACAGCATTGGATCAACGACAAAGATTCCCATCCTCTACACCCATGATTATGAAGTCTGGGCGAATCACTTTGAAGATTATGTCATAGGATCTGAGGATAATGGATACCTCATCTGGGAAGCAATTATCTCTGGACCGTTTTCTCATTCAGCAACTTCAAGGATTATTAAAACTCAAAAGGAGTATAATGATCTCCTGAAAGATGTTAAAGATGTAGCGCAAGATGTTAAATTTCAGTGCAATATCAAAGCGCTAAGATTGATTAGATTTGCTCTTCAATCCGATACCTTTAGGCTGGTAAGTTCATGCACAACTGCTAAAGAGATATGGGACAGGCTACGTGAATTGTACTCTACAGATGAAGATCTTGAACACTCCATTCAAACCTTACTCTTGTCTGAGTTTGGTGAGTTCAAGCAAGGAACAGAAGAAACAGTGACTCAAACGTTTGATCGCTTCAATCATCTTCTTAGCAAGATGATCAAACATGACATCGAAAGGAAGCTTATCGAACAGAAGGTTACTTTTTTAAATGGACTCAGGTCTCAGTGGAGAGCAATTGTGTCCACAATTAAAGCACACGAGCAATTCAAATCCTACTCTTTGGCGAAACTGGTGGGCATCCTAAAATCTCAGGAAAAGATTGTGCTGCAGGAGAAGACCGTGGTTTCAAGTCTGGGTTCATTAGCACTCCTGTCGAAAAGCAAAGCTGTGATAGAGGACGAAGATCTCAACTTGGATGATTATGATCTCACATCTGAAGACTATGCTATGATGGTGTCAAATCCTAAGAGATTCATCAAGAAGAGATTCCCCACAAATAGGAACCGAAACTGGCAAGGAAGCTATAGCACTGAAAAAGTCAAAGATGAACCGAAAGCTGAAGAAGCAAAGAAGGAACAGAAGGCTGAAGGAGAGTCTGGAGTGAGCTGCTATTATTGTGGAGGACAGAACCACTATGCAAAAGATTGCGTCCTCAAAAAGATGGCAGAAAAGAACGAAGAAAATGATGAAGAAGCTGTGTTGATGAAAAAGCTTGATGAGTTAAGGAAGAAGAAATCTGCTGCTAACCCTTCCATGAATGCTTTAATTGTGCAGGGCTCGGTAGCTGATGATGAGTTCGGTGGCGTGGAGGTTTGGTCAACCGACTCTGAAGATGATGAAGTGAGGAAGCCTTCACATGGAAAGGCCTATGTAGCGAAAGAAGAGAGCAGTGGAGGAAGATGCTTGATGGTGTCCGACGTTTCTCAGATGAGAGGATACAACACTGATGGTGGGAATGAAGACAAAGAACAGCAGAATCTATGCTTTACCGCCAAACCTCTCAGCGAGCAGTTCAGCAAACTTGATGAACTGATCAAGAAGGTACAATCAGTTTTTGTCTCATTTAAAGTCCCACAATGCTCATATGAAAAGGAATTAAAAAGTGTTAATTCAAGAATCTCTCATCTAGATAGTAGTTTAAATCAAACTCGGGTCACCAATTCTAACCTAATTGATCAATTAAGCAGGGTGTCTTCGAAGAGTGAGGAATGACGGATGTGGATCGAACTGAAGGAGTCAGAGTTAATCAAAATAAAAGATGAAAACATCTATTTGCAAAGAGATAATTTAAAGCTTTTGAAACAGCGAAATGTTTTTTGTCTGATTGCCAAACGTCTTTATACTAATATTACTCAGCTTCATTTAAATTGCGAAATAGGGCAAAAGATTCATCGCATGATTTTACCCTTTCTTGAGTTTAAGGAAGATGAAATTGATGCTGATGCATTTAATTGTGAGAGTATTATTTCGTCTGAGGATGTTAATCCAACATATTTATATGGACTGGACAAAATTGAATCTTTCATAAAATCCAAGGACCACAAGAATATGCTCAAAAATCTTTTGGATGAAAATGATAAACTGAAGCTTAGAACCGAAACTATACAAGAATTTGACTCATTGAATGTCAACTTAAGCTCGGAAAATAAAATTGATGTTGAAAATGCATCTGAGCTTAATGAGGACGATAACATGAGTGAAATTTCTGTAGAGGACACAGTTGATTGCTCAGAATTTGTCAAAAATGAACCCGAGAACCACAAAAATCTCATCTCAGAGAATTCTGTGGAATTCGCTCGGTTGTCCCAACAAAAGTCCCCGATTCTTGTAGAGAAGGCAGTTGTATACCAAAAAGTTAGAACCACTCCGAATCAGGTATACAAAGTCACAGGTGTAACCGAACATCAGACTGCTGAACTAACAGCTATTGTGAACGAAGACAATGCTGACGGCTGTGATGAGTTCTTCTGGTCGGCTCCTATTGACAATGCTGATGAAACGGTTGGTCTGTCTGAAAGGACATCATGGAAAAGCAAAGGCAAATACGTTCCAGAACCTTTAAATAAACCTGATTGCTTCAACGTGGCAAGTACTAGTGGAACAAAAGATGTCCCTCAAGAGAAAGAAATTCCTGCAAAAGAAGTCACATCTCTAAGCAAAACAACATCGGTTCAGAGTGGTTCAACCAATGAAAATCAAAAACATAAAGCCAACGTCCATCATCGACCGAAGCAGACGAGAAGTCAAAAACGGGAAAGGAATCAGAGATACAGGAAAAATCTCTCCGAAAGAAAACAGTTTTGGCAATCACAAAATGCCTACTTCTCACATCAAGACAGGAATTAAAAACCAGTGAAAAATCCTGATGGATCGACGGAGAGAAACGACAACCGAACGCAGAGTCCCGGTTCTGAGCAGAACAACAACCGAACACAGAGTCTCGGTTCTGAGCAGAACAACAACCGAACGCAGAGTCTCGGTCCTGAGCAGAACAACAACCGAAAGCAGAGGTTCCGTTCTGAGCAAAACGACAACCAAAAGCAGAGGTTCGGTTCTGAGCAAAACAACAACCAAAAGCAGAGGTTCGGTTCTGAGCAAAACGACAACCGAAAGCAGAGGTTCGATTCTGAGCAAAACAACAACCAAAAGCAGAGGTTCGGTTCTGAGCAAAACGACAACCGAAAGCAGAGGTTCGGTTCTGAGCAAAACAACAACCAAAAGCAGAGGTTCGGCTCAGAGCACAACAACAACCGAACGTATAGATTCGATTCAGAGAATGATTTCAACCAAAAGCACAGGTTCGGTTCGGGAATTAAAAGAGGTCAAAACTCTAAAGTTGGTACTTCCGTTAATCAAAAGCAAAAGAATCACCCAAAATCTTCAATCAAGGAGTCATCCCATTCTAAGTCATCTAATTCTAACTTTTCTATCTCTTCAAAATCCTCTGTCTCTTCTCATCCTAAAGTTCACTCTGTTTCTTCTCAAAAATCTCAGTCATCAGCTGATCAAAAATGGAAACAGAAGGTTTCAGATACTGCATCAAAATCAATTCCAAAACCATTAAATCCAAATAAAATCAAAGTTTTCACCATCAAAAGAAAAGATGATACAACACTAATAAAAAGAACATATGTTGTTGACATCTCTCTTACTATTCCCGCAAACAACTCACGAGGACCCAAAAAGCTCTGGGTTCCTAAATCTGCTTAATTTTTGCAGGTTATCAGTGACGAGCAGTATGACGAAGAATGGTACATTGATAGTGGCTGCTCGCGTCACATGACAGGGAGGAAGGAAGAACTTAGGGAATTCAGATCTCTTTCCAATGGTGGAAATGTCAAATTTGGGAACAATTCCTTCGGAACAATCAAAGGCTACGGGATGATTACAAACAGTGATTTCTCAATTAGGAAAGTTGCATATGTAGAGGGATTACAACACAATCTCATCAGTGTATCTCAGCTTGTAGGAGGTACTGGTCTCAAAGTCTCATTCGATGATGAAGGTTCGGAAATTATCGAGAAAAAGACGAACAAAGTTATTCTCCAATCAGAGCGCAAAGGTGAAATGTTTCCCCTTAATCTCAAACCGATCAAAGGAAACCCAGCCATCTGTCTGTTATCCAAGGCACCATCTGACGAAAGCTGGTTGTGGCACAGAAGACTCTCTTATCTCAACTTCAAAGATATCAACAAACTTGTCACTGGAAGTCATGTGAGGGGTCTCCCATTGCTCAAATATGATAGAGATCATCTGTGTGCTGCATGTGAAATGGGAAAGCAGAGTCGTCAAAGTCACCCATCCATAATAAACACTAAAGTCGTTGAACCACTGGAATTACTTCATATTGATTTATGTGGTCCATCTTCTGTAGAAAGCATTGGTGGTAGCAAGTATATTCTTGTTATTGTTGATGACTTTTCACGTTTTTCATGGGTGTTCTTTCTGAAGCTTAAATCTGAAGCAACTCACAAGCTAAAAGTGTTCATCAAGCAGATTGAAGTTCAGCTGAAGAAGGTCGTTCGCAACATCAGAAGTGACAATGGGTTGGAATTCAAAAATAACGAATTTGAAGAATTCCTGGAAGAAAAAGGGATCAGTCACAACTTCTCAGCTCCCTACACACCTCAACAGAACGGAATTGTCGAAAGACGAAACCGATCCTGATGTGAAGCTGCCCGAACAATGCTAAGTTTTGCTTCCTTACCTTTATATTTTTGGGCTGATGCTATTTCTGCTGCTTGTTTTACACAGAACAGGTCGTATCTTAACAAACGCTTCACTCTCACTCCTTATGAGATCATCAACAACAGGAAGCCAAATGTGAAGTTTTTCCATGTGTTCGGTTCCAGATGCTTCATTTTCAATTCCAAAGAACACCGCAACAAGTTTGATGTCAAAGCTGATGAAGGGATATTTCTGGGTTATTCTCTTACTTCCAAAGCATACAGAGTGTTAAACAAGCGTTCAAAGAAGATCGAAGAAACTTACTACGTGACTTTTGATGATAGCTATGTTAAGAAGCTACAGGCCAACGAAGACACAGCTGGAGAAATCTTTCCTCAAACTGGCCAAGTCACAGCCTCAATCGCAAATCTATTCGAGAAATTCATGGAGCTTTTTGATGAACCAGAGAAGGCCACTCTTTCTGAAGCTAGTTCAGCAGACAACAGGGTAGATAACTTGACGCAACTTATTGACGATGCTGCAAGAAGAATGAATGAAGAAGAATCGAGTTCACAAGACCCTCCTCAACACAATGCATCAGTAGAGGGGGAGGACCCACCTGCATCCCAGCCAAGTTCACAAGTTGAGGGGGAGCTAAGGTCTCAACCTCCAACCGAGAGTGCTTCACCAACCGAGAGTGCTTCACCAACCGAGAGTGTCTCACCAACCGAGAGTGTCTCACCAAACGACAGAGCCTCTCCAACCGTAGGTTCATCAACACCCGAAAGATCATCACCTCAGGAAACCCCTATAGCTCAAGATTCACAAGACATTCCGGCAAGATCACATGTCGAGGGGGAGCATGCTGATATGTCATACGACTTCGACAGTCTGTCCGAACCGGAAGAAATGATAAATGCTGAATTGGATCCATCCTTTGATCCAAACTTCCCTCCTCTCACCAAATGGACCAGAAATCATCCTATTTCTCAAGTTGTCGGTGATATCTCAGAAACAGTTCTGTTCCGATCACAACTCAAGGCAAAACAAGCATCCTTGTACTCAAAAGTCGAATTCTGCATGTTTAACTCATTCGTATCCAAAGTTGAACCAAAGACAGTTAAAACTGCTCTTGATCACTCTGATTGGGTTCAAGCAATGCAAGACGAACTGAATGAATTTGAAAGGAACAAGGTCTGGCATCTTATTCCAACTCCTCCTCATGCCTCGGTTGTTGGTCTCAAATGGGTCTTTAGGAACAAACTCGACAAGGAAGGGAATGTTATCAGAAACAAAGCTCGTCTGGTCGTCAAAGGATATTGTCAGGAGGAAGGCATTGACTATGAAGAGACTTTCGCTCCGGTAGCTAGGCTGGAATCAGTGAGAATATTTCTTGCTTATGCTACTCACAAAAACTTTGAGGTCTTTCAAATGGATGTCAAGTGTGCCTTTCTCAATGGAGATCTCGAAGAGACTGTGTATGTGGAGCAACCTCCTCGATTCATGAATGAAAAGCATCCCGATCACTGTTACATTCTGGATAAAGCTGTGTATGGTCTGAAACAAGCACTGAGGGCCTGGTATGAAACGTTGACTAAATTTTTAAAGATGTCCAAATTCAAACAAGGTTCGGTTGACCCAACCTTCTTTCGCAAAAAGGAAGGTAACCACCTTATGATAGTTCAAATTTACGTCGACGATATCATCTTTGGCTCCACGAATCCAAGCCTAACAACTGAATTCAGAAAGCTGATGGAGACTAAATTTGAAATGAGCTCAATGGGTCCCATTAACTTTTTTCTTGGTTTAAATATCAAACAGGGACTTGAAGGCATCTTTATCAACCAAGAAGCTTACACAAAGAATCTCTTAGAAAAATTTGGCATGATGGGAGATTCAAAGGTCAAAGTCCCAATGGCATTCGACACTAAGCTCACTCCATCCCTGGACAATCCGGTTGTTGATCTTACCCTTTATCGTCAGATGATAGGCTCTCTAATGTATCTTACTGCTAGCAGACCTGACATAATGTTTTCCGTTTGTTACTATGCTCGATTTCAGGCAAATCCAAGGGAACCTCATATGCTTGCAGTGAAAAACATATTCCGTTATCTCAAGCGAACTACCTCTTTAGGTCTGTGGTACCCTTCTAACTTAGGCTTTTTCGTTCAAGCCTACTCAGATGCATACCTTGGTGGTTGTGGTCTCGACAGGAAAAGCACCACTAGCGGTTGCCAATTCCTCGATGGGAAGTTGGTTAGCTGGCAGTCAAAGAAACAAACCTGCGTGTCACTGTCTACTGCTGAAGCAGAATACATTGCCACTGCTTCCTGTACCTCTCAAGTGATTTGGATCCAGAGTCAACTCCGCGACTATGGACTCAATATGAAAAAGATCCCACTATATTGTGACTCTGAAAGTGCAATTAGGATCTGTCATAACCCAGTGCAACATTCCAAGACCAAGCACATCGCACTGAGGTATCACTTCATCAAAGATCACGTGGAAGACGGAAACGTTGAACTACACTTCGTTAGAACCACTGATCAATTGGCTGATGTCTTTACCAACGCTCTTCCTGAAATGACTTTCAACAAAATTCTACAAGGCTTGGGTATGATGGTTGGAGAATCGGTCCCAAATCCTCAAATCTCCATCTAAGTATCAAGAACCGAAAGAGATAGACCGCTCGGTTGCTCTCTGCTCTGGAGATTTAAAGGAACCGAAGCAAATAGACCGCTCGGTCTCTCTCTGCTCTGGAGATTTAAAGGAACCGAAGCAAACAGACCGCTCGGTCTCTCTTTGCTTTGCGATTTACTGGAATCGAACTAGACAGACCGCTCGGTTCATCTCTGTTCTGAAATTGTCACCGAAATACCCAGATCGCTCGGTCTAACTCTGCTTCATCATTTTTTTTATGTTGTACAATTTTATCTTTCTGTTTTATTTATTTTTCAGAAAATCCCAAAATTACAAAAACATTTTATCTTTCTATTTTTATTTATTTTTCATATTAAATCCCAAAATTACAAAAACATTTTATCTTTCTGTTTTTATCCATTTTCAGAAAAATCTCAAAATTACAAAAACATTTTATTCTTCTGTTTTATTCCGTTTTCTTACTTACTTCCACTACTTGCAAGTCTTGGTCGGTGTACGTTTTGCACAGGTGAATACAAGCATCACCTTCTGTAGTGTTTACCCAGGTATGTTTTATCTTTCTCAAACTAGTTAGACGTCCCTAGAAGCATGCTGCTGTATCTTGTCGCAAGCCTCTATGACCTCGAGCACGCCTTAATGATTCGATCAATACCTATCGTATCTTCCCAATCAGGCTATTCTCTCACACTCAGTCTAGAGCTACCTTACTCTACTCATTTGATACATGAGTTGCTCTACTTTGTCCCTATTCTGTAGCAGAAGGTACGTTCGGTCTCTTAACCACCTCCTCAAATTCTACATTTACCTTCAATTCCCCAAAGTAACCCTTGATGCTTTCGGTCTTTACCACTAAGGCTTATGGTTACACAACCTCTGTGTTTATGATCTTGGATTCGATCACCACGTTCTAAGTGAAACCCAAAATCCAATACCTGAAATGAATTGACGGTGAGTGATATACTCAAGATATTACTTGGAAATCTCATTTTCTTTTTGTGTGATCTTTTATGAAATCGTCTCCACCTAAGACATTTCTTCCCAAAGAGGTCCAGTTTATTTTTCTTTGAGATTTCTGTCTATCCCATGCTTGTCACGCGATAATTCCCACCTACCTGTTCAACAGATCACATCGGTCTCACAGGTATCTCTGCCAACACTCAGTTTTATGTTAAGACTTGATGTTCGGTTAGAGGTCAGCCACCCTTCAGCCCATGATCAAAAGATGCCTTTCATTGTTTATTAATAGACAACTGATCGTATTTCCCGGGAAACTACACAAGCACTTCAAGTCTCTCTTGGCTTTGAAGGAAGCGATTCTTGCCCGGAATCTTCCGCTTTCTGTCTTCTTAATAGACAACACTTACATCCCAAACACCTTTGATTTATTTCTTTATCTTTCACACTCTTATGCACGAAAATTAATTTTTTCCAACATTCTGATTGTTGTTTGGTATATGGTTTTAAGTTTCAGTTGTAACCAAACAAGGGCACAAGGAATTTCAAACGGTACAAAAATGATTTGGGCGCGTGCAATTGATTCCTTTCACACCCACGTGTGCTGACGTATTCCTGGGATACACCATAACTTCCAATCGCGCTTTTTCTGGCGATGTTTTGGTTTCCTCATCATCACGATTTTCTCTCTCCAGTGAACGGTATAAATAAGGGGTGATCGTGTTCTTTGGCATTTACCTCCGACGAATTCTCTCTCTCTGAAAAGTTTCCACTGTTCATCTTCTTCCACAACTCAACAATGGCGACTTCTTCTTCTGCACAAGATCAAACTGCATCTTCATCCTTGCTCTCCATCAAACCTAATCAAAATATGGTTATAGAAATGACCCCGTTCTTATATGATTCATACATGCTACACGTGGTGGAATGCCTCAAATATTCCCCATTGCTGTTGGCACTCACGTAGGTGGAAGCCATTCCAATGTCCATGCTCTCTCAAGTCTACACAACGGCAAACTATGACAAACACAAAGATCGCATCTACTTCACCATCCACGACAAGAAAACCTCTGTGTCCAAAACAAGGTTTTGCTCTCTTCTAGGGCTTGCAGTCGACTCTTCCGTCATCTCACCGGATTTCATCACCACTACTCAACTCTTCTCAATGATGTACGAGATGGGGTATATGGATGTTCTTACTACTATCGCGAAGGTCAAGAAATCCTGTCTTCCGTCTCAGTGGAACGGATTGCTTACCCTTTTGATTAAGGGTTTAGCGGAGAGGTGTGGTGGTTCTGACACCACGAGTAAAGGGTTTCTCACCATCCTGTATGGTCTTTACAATGGCATCAATCTAGATTAGGGCTCCATAATCTGGTCTCAAGTCGTTCAGAGTCTCAACACCACTACACGGTACTCTGAGATATCATGCGGCCGTTTCTGGACGCTTATTACAAAGAAGGCCATGGATTCCCTTGAAATCCCGGTGATGAAGGATGTTCTTATGGCTTCAATTGCCTCTTACCACACCAAGAAGATCATCGTTTCTGATCCAAGTAAGTTTCTCCATTATGGATTAATCCCTGAATCCATGTACAGGTGTGTCACGCCTCATAGCAAAATCATGGCTGACTATAGCACCAGAACACCTTTGCCTCCACGGGTTCTATCTGATGAACAGAGAGCTGCCCTAGAAGCCCTTGATCAACCTGCCAACCGTGGCAAGAGGGCAAGCAAAAAGGAGAAAACAGAGAAGAAGGAAACTGAACCAAAGAAGGAGAGAAAGCGAAGATCCTCCAAACGCAAATATGATGCAGAGGAACCTTCTCAGTCCAAATCCAAGAAGGTCAAGAAGATGGCTAAAAGAGCCAAAGGGTCTCCTTCTCCTGGCTCTGCTCCTAATGACCCATCCGACACAGAGGCTGCTACTCCTCCAACCGAAACAACAATTGCTCAGTCTCCTCAACAACCATCTTCTCCCGCAGGCACTCATCTTCCCTCTCCACCAGCATCTCCCAAAATTCCCAAATCACCCTCTCCACCTACATCTCCCAAAATTACCAAATCACCCACTCCTCCCACTTCCCCTAAAAGTCCTACCCCACCCCAATCACCAACACAGGAGGTCCCACTTTCTGTTCCTATAAGCATCCCTCCCTCTACAATAGAACCCACCATTCCCTTCTCTGTTACTCAACCTTCATCCTCTATCCCCACACCAATTATCACCGAATCAGTTACTATCACCTCTACCCAACCACCAGTAACGGTCAATGTATCTGATACAGGGGCTGCTACTGTGGTTGAAACCCCCGTCATCAACATCCCATAATCTCCTTCTCCATCCTCCAACTCCGGTGCTACCTTGGGCGGTGATGATGAAGAGTACGATTCTCTTTATTATAGCCCATACCGGATTCCCACAGACACTGATGCCGATACCCCTGTTACTAGTCAGCAGATTCAAGAAATTCATGACAAACTCGACAGTCTGCTGGCTGATAATAAAGCCTACGGGGGTGTCGTGCTAAAAGCCTTCATTGAGTCTGCGATCAAGACGTACACTGACGCTCTGGATCGTTCAACTGATGCCATCGACAACTCAGCTGCTTCATGCTCCAAAGCCACCAAGGAAGTTTCTGAGGTTGTTCACACAACTCAGATGTTTCTTGATTCTCTAAAAGCACATGCTGATTCCAGTGCGGCCAAGTTTTAGACGTTCGTCGACTCTTTCTCGGCTACCCTTCAGGGTGAAACCTCCAAATTTGAGGCTCTGCGTGCTGACCTCAAAACTGAATCCACATCATTTATCAAATCTTTGGATTCACGTTTTGCTTCTCTAGCAGCAGAGAGCATCCTAAAGGAAGATCTTGTCAAGCATCAGGCAACTATCGACCTACAAAAGATACAACTGGCCCAGGCACAATAAGAAATTTCTTTGCTAAAGACTCAGCAGGCAGTTCTTCAAGGTTGCGCTGGTGATGTCAAGAATATGTTGACACGTGTTCTTGACACTCATGATCCCTTCCTTACCCTTACTATCAGACAGCATCTCCAGGCTAAACTCCTTCCTGCAATTAACATCTTGAGCGAAATGAAGGGTGTCTCGGAGAAGCTTGTTCTTCCGCGACAAGGGGGAGAGGAAGGTGTGTCAAAGACAGAACCGAAGGTTAATGTAGCTTCGGATTCTGGGAAACAAATCCTTGTTGAGAGCGAGTCAGATTCAGATGAAACTATCACTGAAGCTCTTCAACGAAAGAAAAGGGACAAAGAGCTAGATGAAACTCTTAAAATAGCTCGAGAGGCCGAGGCTAGGGAAAGAAAGATCAAGGAGGATGAGGATGCCATACAATCCAAGAAGACTCTATTCCCAGAATGGGACAGAGACACACTCATCACTCAAGCGATTGAGTTTCCATCCATATATTGGTTGGAACCGATTGCATCTTTCGAGTGTGAAAATACAAAAGACTCGCAGTTTGACATGCCAATCACGCGAAAAGCTTTTACATTTCATTGCTTTGATGTCACTGCCGATGTCCCTCATCCGAACTTGAAGGTTGACAGAGAGTTAATAGATTTCTATCTGAAATATGGTCAACCGCAGTACTTGACATGGAGTGCTCAGAAGATAATTAAAGTCAAGGTACTGAAACCGACACAGGCTGGGAAATTTGTGAACGTTAATTTCAAAATCAATAGAGGAACGGCCAACACAGAACATCTCATTTCTCTGGCAGATCTTCCCAGTCTGAATCCGCATGATTGGATTCTGCTATACAACATTCTTCTCTCCAATCATAGAGAGTATGAACCGATTCTTAAACATCTCAAAAGAATGTTGGCTTCCTACATCCATGAGCTCGCCACTATGGATCAGGAAATAGCAAAGATTATGAACAAGAAACCGACCGTCAAGCCTACTTCCAAGACAGGAGATGTTCATAAAATGAAGGTAGGGCAAATTGATTCTTCCAATCTGACGGTCATGTTCACCAGAGGCGACAAGCATAAGTTTCTGTTTGCTTTGGTAGACAAACATCTATTTTCAACTGATTGTCTGGAGCATATTATAAATATCATTCACCGATGCAAGTAGAACTCAACAGCAGACAAGAAGAACTTCACTGATATGCTTCGTTGGTATATCACCTTCAGGCATCACATTCTGGCTATAATACCGAGAATTTTTGAAACGATAAAGAAGCCTTCTGCTGTTAAAAGAGAATGAAGATTCTGTGCCAAAGACGCAAAGGGGGAGATTGTTGAAGATAATAGAGTTGCGTCTTGGGCCCTTTTGTTTTACAACCGGATTGGGCTTGTCAATCCGTGTTCAGCTAGATTAGCCTTCTTTTTCTTAGAAAAACTGTTAGGGTTTCATTATAAATATATGCATGCATGTATGTGTATGGTAACGGTTGTCACTCTCATTGAATATTGTAAACCCTAAAATCCTCTACAGTTGACGTTCTTTATCGAGCTCTTCTGAGGATTGTTTATTGAATCATTCGACACCTTTTGATTCATTAGCTTGTTCTTAATTGTTTACTTAGTCATTCATCTACCTGTTTCATAGATCTAATCGATCTTTAAGTTTGTTTTAATCTCATCAGCATGGTTATTCACACCCACTTTGTGATCTTCGGCATCACAGTCACAAACTAGATGGGCATATCAAGATTTAAACATGCCATTGAAATGTTCAATGAATCTCAAAGGATCTAGGAGTTTTCAAACTTAAATTTCTTTTTTTTTTTTTTTTCGTTTTTCATGGTGGAAATTAGTGAATCGTCATTCACTTACCTTCAAATATTTTGCAACTAGATTACGGCATCCCTTTTCTAGGTTGTAGCGTATTGTGTTGGGTCCTAGCCTTAATATCTCATTTGGGTGATTTATTAAGGACTCAATCGATCAACTAACTTGAATTTTTTTTCTCCCGTTTTGTAGATGTCAATGTACGACAACTATGGTCTTCCTATGTCCCGTGGAACAAGAATTCCACATGAAGATGATATTCCACGATTCGATCGAGGAACAAGAAATCATGCTTCACTTCCTCCTCCTCCTCCTCCTGTTGTTCTCCCTAACCCACAAGATTGAAGAATTGAAAGGTTCAATGTCACTAAAGCCCTATTGGAAACGAAACATGAACATGGTAAACCCGTGTGTGCCCACATTCTAGGAATGAAATCACACATCGATAGGTTGATAATGTTAAGTGCATCATTCCCTGATGAGTTGGCTATAGGCTGGGTTCTACAGTCACTCCCTGAATCATATAATGAGTTCAAAAGAAAGTATTATATGATGGATCATGATGCAAAACTCATTGACCTAACTTACATGCTCATTGCTGCTGAATCATAAATGGTTTGGCAAAGCAATGGAACATATTTGTTGGGAAAGTCAACCAACCATGCTTCTGAAGATGTTCTAGGAGAACCAACCTGCGTTTGCTGCCAAGAGAAAGGGCGTTGGATACAAGTCTGCCCTAAGAGCCTGAAGAGTCCAAAATATGGGAGAGTCAAAGAGTATGACTGTGCTTCAGGTAAAATCCACTATCTAACTCCATTAAGTTCCTATTCGTTGATTCTTAATACATAATGTGATAAGATCTCATTTGAATGTTTTGCAGGATCAATGAAAAGAGAGGAAGCTTGATGAAAGAGCAAGATGAATCTAATCACGAAGAAATGGATCTCGATTGCATGGATACGAAGATTAGATTTTGTGCTTAGAAAGTTATGATAGAGTAGTTAGGAATATTTGATTACATAGTTTTTCAGTTGATTTTGCATTGTAAGGACAAATGTTTTTCACTGCTTTTATGAATAAAATAAATTTTTGTTTGACATATTTATTTATTTCCTTGCAATGAAATGGTTATAAAAAAAATTGATGTTTGCATATTTCTACAATGAATGGATGTGATTCTTAATGTCAAGAATTTACCAAATAGGGAGAGTTTCTCATCATCCAAGTTTCAAGTGGACAGAAGCTGGGAATCATAAAACAAGTATTGCATGATGAATGAGAAGTTTCATATTTGGAAATTAGACTAATTCGATGACAAAGTGTCAAGTGAAGGACTAGGAGATCGAGTACACAAGGTTATGTGTTGATCAAGTCCACCACAAGAGTAACAAAGATATTCGTCATGATTTACTAAAGTTAAGTAAATATGTGACATCCCCCATTTTCACGGCTAGAAAAGACCGATTTTGTTTATGCTTTATAAAAATCAGAGTACTTCTTTTCATAAAATGTTGTGGAATTTGTTCCCAGAAAAAAAAACACGATAAATACGTTATCAAAGATTTTTGAAGAAACGTATTTTATTTATGTTAAAACGTTTGGGATGTCATCGTCAATACAGAAACATAAGAATAAATGAAACTTACATTTATTTACACTAGTGATCTACGTCTCTTTAATCTCTCAGAGTAATGTGACTTCATATCTATTGGAATAGTGTCTAAGGCTGCAACTATATTAGGCAAGTATTTGACCCGGTTGTGCATGGTCCTTTTGGGTTGCCTTCACCATAGCAACTTGATGGATGATTTGTTAAGACAGAGTAAATATTATAAGGAATAATATATGGTTATTTGATTAATATAAGTCATAGATTAATTGGAATTAATTTGGTGACTTAAAGAGATTAATTAAATAAGACGGTATAAACTGTCAATTGTTTGATAGTTACACTTTAGACTATAAATCCTTATCCAAGATAGGATGGACGATTTCTAGGGATTGGATAAGCCAAAAATCGTCCATAGGGTTATCAAGGAAAGGATATGTATTAACTTAAAGTCTAAGTTATCCAATTAGGGTTAAAGCTGTAATCCTTAAGGAGTCTACAAGTATAAATAGACCCTAGGGGTGAGGGAATTCGATACACCATCTAAAGTAGAGATACTCTGGCCGAATTCCTCCCCTCTCCTCTCTCCTAAATCATCTTTCTTGCTATTGGTGTTTGTATGCCATTAGAGGAGTGACATTTGTGACTCTAGAAGCTCCAAGACAACAAGATCAACAAGGAATTCAAAGGTATGGTTCTAGATCTATTTCAATGTTGTTATTTAACCTAATTAGGCATTAGAAGTCTTGGATTCAAAGCATGTTTAATTAGAAAGCTTAGATCCAAGCATTAGGGTTTTGCACCTATTCCTAATCCGTCTGCTGCTCCTGTCTTGGCAATTGGTCAAGGAAAGGGAAAGAAGAGGAAGGCTTCATCGAAGAACTATCGCAAGGTTAAAGCCCGAGATGGTGCCTCTTCTAGTGGGACCAAAATTGATCCCACTAAGCCCTGTCCTAACCCGAAGGAGGCAGAGTGCCACCATTGCCACAAGATAGGACATTGGAAGAGAAGCTACCCAGAATACCTGCAAGCAATCAAAAAAGGAAAGATCAAGCCATCTTTCGCAGGTATATACACAATTAAATCTAACAATTCTAATCATGGTATTTCTTGGGTACTTGACTCCGGTTGTGGTTATCACATTTGTTCAAATGTGCAGGGACTAAGAAGAAGTAGGGATGTGGAGCAAGGAAGGATCAATCTAATCATGGGGAACAGAAGATCGTCACCTGTTACCAAGATTGGAGTGTATTCTTTAGTGCTTAGGAATAATTTATGTTTAGATTTGAACAATTGTTGCTATTCGCCAGAAATGGCTAGAAACATCATTTCATTTCATGGTTTATATAGACAAGGATTTACTTTTTCTTTTAATAATGAGAATGGTTCTATTTTGGCTTATCTAAATAGTGTCTTTTACTTTGAAGCTATACCGTGTAATGGAATATATGAAACTGTTATGATTGTTGATAACTTAGGAAATGATGTTTTGAATATTGATTCTTCCACTAGTATGGATAAAGCATCCTTGTGGCATTGTCGTCTTGGACATGTCAACAAGAAACGCATAGCCCAACTCCAAAAGGATGGAGTGTTGGAGTCATTCGACCTTAGAGAAAATGACACATGCGAGTCTTGTTTACTTGGAAAGATGACTAAGTCACCCTTCACAAATATGTTTGGTTATGAGCATTCTAACACTCCTAAGTGTACATGCAACCCTAAATACCTTGGATCTATGTTTTCTCTATTATACATGCAAATATGAACATCCAAGGTATTATCCTAATCTAGCATACAAAACATCACTATAACAAGATAGAATACATACCTCTTTGATGTAGAATGTCTTCATGAAGCTTGAGTGCCTAGTGCCCTAAGTGTGACACCTCAAATGGTTCACACAACACCAAATACACTTGGAATAACTTGAGAGAATTCTACACTTCATGAAAATCGGCTAGCCCTCTCTAGAATAATACTAGTGGCCGATTTTGATCAGGAATAAGATGTTTATATAGTTATACAATTAGGGTAAACCCTAATTGTCACAACTTTCCATTTCCTTGGATCCATGGGTTCAAATACACCATGGAGCATCCATGGAGCATCATATGGGTTTTGGCCCAACTAGATAATCCATGGAGCATTAGCCCACTATATAAGTATGGATGATTTGTACAATCAACCCATATATTTAATTAGTCTTCTTTTGATCACTTAATTAATCCTAGATTAATTCTTGATCAATACTGAAGAGTTTAAAACAAACTTAAAGATCGATTAGATCTATGAAACAGGTAAATGAATGACTAAGTAAACAATCAAGAACAAGCTAATGAATCAGAAAGGTCGAATGATTCAATAAACAATCCTCAGAAGAGCTCGATAAAGAACGTCAACTGTAGAGGATTTTAGGGTTTACAAATATTCAATGAGAGTGACGACCGTTACTATACGCATACATGCATGCATATATTTATAATAAAACCCTAACAGATTTTCTAATAATAATAAGGCTAATCTAGCTGAACATGGATTGACAAGCCCAATCCGGTTGTAAAACAAAAGGGCCCAAGACGCAACTCTATTATCTTTAACAATCTCCCCCTTTGCATCTTTGGCACAGAATCTTCATTCTCTTTTGACAGCAGAAGGCTTCTTTACCGTCTCAAAAATCTTCGGTATTATAGCCAGAATGTGATGCCTGAAGGTGATATACCAACGAAGCATGTCAGTGAAGTTCTTCTTGTCTGCTGTTGAGTTCTGTTTGCATCGGTGAATGATGTTTATAATATGCTCCAGACAATCTGTAGAAAACAGATGTTTGTCTACCAAAGCAAACAGAAACTTATGCTTGTCGCCTCTGGTGAACATGACCGTCAGATTGGAAGAATCAATTTGCCCTACCTTCATTTTATGAACATCTCCTGTCTTGGAAGTAGGCTTGACGGTCGGTTTCTTATTCATAACCTTTGCTATTTCCTGATCCATAGTGGCGAGCTCATGGATGTAGGAGGCCAACATTCTTCTAAGATGTTTAAGAATCGGTTCATACTCTCTATGATTGGAGAGAAGAATGTTGTATAGCAGAATCCAATCATGCGGATTCAGACTGGGAAGATCTGCCAGAGAAATAAGATGTTCTGTGCTGGCCGTTCCTCTGTTGATTTTGAAATTAACGTTCACAAATTTCCCAGCCTGTGTCGGTTTCAGCACCTTGACTTTAATAATTTTCTGAGCGCTCCATGTCAAGTACTGCGGTTGACCATACTTCAGATAGAAATCTATTAGTTCTCTGTCAACCTTCAAGTTCGGATGAGGGACATCGGCAGTGACATCAAAGCAATGAAATGTGAAAGCTTTTAGCGTGATTGGCATGTCGAACTGCGAGTCTTTTGTATTTTCACACTCGAAGGATGCAATCGGTTCCAACCAATATATGGAAGGAAACTCAATCGCTTGAGTGATGATTGTGTCTCTGTCCCAATCTGGGAACAGAGTCTTCTTGGCTTGAATAGCATCCTCATCCTCCTTGATCTTTCTTTCCATGGCCTCGGCCTCTCGAGCTATCTTAAGAGTTTCATCAAGCTCTTTGTCCCTTTTCTTGCGTTGAAGAGCTTCAGTGATAGTTTCATCTGAATCTGATTCACTCTCAACAAGGACTTGTTTCCCAGAACCCGAAGCTACATTAACCTTAGGTTCTGTCTTGGGCACACCTTCCTCTCCCCCTTGTCGCGGAAGAACAAGCTTCTCCGAGACACCCTTCATTTCACTCAAGATGTTAATAGCAGGAAGGAGTTTCGTCTGGAGATGCTGTCTGATAGTGAGGGTAAGGAAGGAATCATGGGTGTCAAGAACATTTGTTAACAAATTCTTGACATCATCAGTGCAACTTTGAAGAACTGCCCGCTGAGTCTTTAGCAAAGAAATTTCTTGTTGTGCCTGGGCCAGTTGGATCTTTTGTAGGTCGATGGTTGCCTGGTGCTTGACAAGATCTTCCTTCAGGGTGCTCTCGGCTGCCAGAGAAGCAAAACGTGAATCCAAAGATTTGAGAAATGATGTGGATTCAGTTTTGAGGTCAGCACGCAGAGCCTCAAATTTGGTGGTTTGACCCTGAAGGGTAGCCGAGAAAGAGTCAACAGACGTCTGAAACCTGGCCGCACTGGAATCAGCATGAGCTTTTAGAGAATCAAGAAAGATCTGAGTTGTGTGAACAACCTCAGAAACTTCCTTGGTGGCTTTGGAGCATGAAGCAGTTGAGTTGTCGATGGCTTCAGTTGAACGATCCAGGGCGTCAGTGTACGTCTTGATCGCAGACTCAATGAAGGCTTTGAGCACAACACCCCCATAGGCTTTATTATCAGCCAGCAGACTATCAAGTTTGTCATGAATTTCCTGAATCTGCTGACTAGTAACAGGGGTATCGGCATCAGTGTCTGTAGGAATCCGGTAGGGGCTATAATAAATAGAGTCGAACTCTTCATCATCGCCGCCCAAGGTAGCACCAGAGTTGGAGGATGGAGAAGGATATGGGGGAAGGTTGATGACCGGGGTTTCAACCACAGTAGCAGCCCCTGTATCAGATACATTAACTGTGACTGGTGGTTGGGAAGAGGTGATAGTAACTGTTTCGGTGATAATTGGTGTGGAGATAGAGGATGAAGGTTGAGTAACAGAGAAGGGAATGGTAGGTTCTGTTGTAGTTGGAGGGATGGTTATAGGAACAGAAAGTGGTACCTTCTGTGTTGGTGATTGGGGTGGAGTTGGAATTTTTGGAGAAGTGGGAGGAGTGGGTGATTTGGTAATTTGGGGAGATGTAGGTGGAGAGGGTGATTTGGGAATTTTGGGAGATGCTGGTGGAGAGGTTAGATGAGAGCCACCAGGAGAAGATGGTTGTTGAGGAGACTGAGCAGGTGTTGTTTTAGTTTGAGGAGCAGCAGCCTCTGTGTCTGATGGGTCATTAGGAGCAGAGTCAGAAGAAGGAGACCCTTTGGCTCTTTTAGCCATCTTCTTGACCTTTTTGGATTTGGACTGGGAAGGTTCCTCTGCCTCAGATTTGCGTTTAGAGGATCTTCTCTTTCTCTCCTTCTTTGGTTTAGTTTCTTTCTTCTCCTTTTTCTCCTTTTTGCTTGCCCTCTTGCCACGGTTGGCAGGTTGAATGAGGGCGTCAAGAGCAGCACGCTGTTCATCGGACAGAACCCTTGGAGGCAAGGGTGTTCTGGTGCTATAGTCAGCCATGATGTTGCTGTGAGGCGTGACGCACCTATACATGGATTCAGGGATCAATCCATAATGGAGAAACTTACTTGGATCAGAGACAATGATCTTCTTGGTGTGGTAAGTGGCAACTGAAGGCGTAAGAGCATCCTTCATTACCGGGATTTCAAGGGAATCCATGGCCCTTTTTGTAATAAGCGTCCAGAACCGGCCGCATGAGATCTCGGAGTACCTTGTAGTTGTGTTGAGACTTTGAACGACTTGAGACCAGATTATGGAGCCATAATCTAGATTGATGCCGTTGTAAAGACCATACAGGATGGTCAGAAACCCTTTACTCGTGGTGTCAGAACCACCACACCTCTCTGCTAATCCCTTAATAAGAAGGGTAAGCAATCCGTTCCACTGAGACGGAAGACAGGATTTCTTGACTTTGGCAATGGTAGTAAGAACATCCGTATACCCCATTTCGTACATCATTGAAAAGAGTTGCGCAGTGGTGATAAAGTCCGGTGAGATGACGGAAGAGTCGACAACAAGCCCTAGAAGAGAGCAAAACCTTGTTTTGGATACAAAGGTTTTCTTGTCGTGAATGGTGAAGAAGATGCGATCTTTGTGTTTGTCGTAGTTGGCCGTTGTGTAAACTTGGGAGAGCAGGGACATGGGAACGGCCTCCACCTGCGTGAGTGCCAACAACAATGGGGCATATTTGAGGCATTCCACCACGTGTAGCATGTAGGAGTCATATAAGAATGGGGTCATCTCTATAATCAAATTTTGATTAGGTTTGATTGAGAGAAAAGAGGAGGATGCAGTTTGATCTTGTGCTGAAGAAGAAGTCGCCATTGTTGAGTTGTGGAAGAAGATGAACAGTTGAAACTTTTTCAGAGAGAGAATTCGTGAGAGGTAAATGCCAAAGAACACGATCACCCCTTATTCATACCGTTCACAGGAGAGAGAAAATCGTGATGATGAAGAAACCAAAACATCCCCTGAAAAAGCGCGATTGGAAGTTATGGTGTATCCCAGGAATACATCAGCACACGTGGGTGTGAAAGGAATCAATTGCACGCGCCCAAATCATTTTTGTACCGTTTGAAATTCTTGTGCCCTTGTTTGGTTACATCTGAAACTTAAAACCATATGCCAAACAGTAATCAGAATGTTGGAAAAAATTAATTTTCGTGCATAGGAGTGTGAAAGATAAAGAGATAAATCAAAGGTGTTTGGGATGTGAGTGTTGTCTAGTAAGAAGACAGAAAGCGGAAGATTCCGGGCAAAAATCGCTTCCTTCAAAGCCAAGAGAGACTTGAAGTGCTTGTGTGGTTTCCCGAGAAATACGATCAGTTGTCTGTTAATAAACAATGAAAGGCATCTTTTGATCATGGGCTGAAGGGTGGCTGACCTCTAACCGAACATCAAGTCTTAACATAAAACTGAGTGTTGGTAGAGATACATGTGAGACCGATGTGATCTGTTGAACAGGTAGGTGGGAATTATCGCGTGACAAGAATGGGATAGACAGAAATCTCAAAGAAAAATAAACTGGACGTCTTTGGGAAGAAATGTCTTAGGTGTAGACGATTTCATAAAAGATCACACAAAAAGAAAATGAGATTTCCAAGTAATAGCTTGAGTTTATCACTCACCGTCAATTCATTTCAGGTATTGGATTTTGGGTTTCACTTAGAACGTGGTAATCGAATCGAAGATCATAAACACAGATGTTGTGCAACCATAAGCCTCAGTGGTAAAGACCGAAAGCATCAAGGGTTACTTTGGGGAATCGAAGGTAAATGAAGAAGTTCAGGAGATGGTTAAGAGACCGAATGTACCTTCTGCTACAGAATAGGGACAAAGCAGAGTAACTCATGTTTCAGATGAGTAGAGTAAGGTAGCTCTAGACCGATATTGAGAGAATAGCCTGATTGGGAAGAAACGATACGTATTGATCGAATCATTAAGGCCTGCTCGAGGTCATAGAGACTTGCGACAACATACAACAGCATGCTTCTAGGGACGTCTAACTAGTCTGATAAAGATAAAACATACCTGAGTAAACACTACAGAAGGAGATGCTTGTATTCACCTGTGCAAAACGTACACCGACCAGAAAGATAAAATGTTTTTGTAATTTTGGGATTTTTCTGAAAAAATAAATAAAAACGGAAAGATAAAATGTTTTTGGAATTTTTGAATTTTCTGAAAAATAAATAAAAACAGAAAGATAAAATGTTTTTGGAATTTTGGAATTTTATGAAAAATAAATAAAAACAGAAAGATAAAATGTTTTTGGAATTTTGGAATTTTCTGAAAAATAAATAAAAACAGAAAGATAAAATGTTTTTGGAATTTTGGAATTTTCTGAAAAATAAATAAAACAGAAAGATAAAATTGTACAACATAAAAATTGAGGAAGCAGAGATAGACCGAACGATCTGTGTATTTTGGTGACAAATTCAGAACCGAGAGGAACCGAGCGGTCTGTCTAGTTCGGTTCAGTAAATCATTAGAGCATAGAGAGACCGAGCGGGCTGTTTGTGTTGGTTCCTTTAAATTTCCAGGACAGAGAGAGACCGAGCGGTCTGGTTGCTTCGGTTCCTTTATTTCACCAGAGTAGAGAGAGACCGAGCGGTCTGGTTGCTTCGGTTCCTTTATTTCACCAGAGCAGAGAGAGACCGAGCGGTCTGGTTGCTTCGGTTCCTTTATTTCTCTAGAGCAGAGAGCAACCGAGCGGTCTGGTTGCTTCGGTTCCTTTATTTCTCCAGAGCAGAGAGCAACCGAGCGGTCTGTCTCGTTCGGTTCTTGATCCTTAGATGGAGATTTGAGGATTTGGGACCGACTCTCCAACCATCATACCCAAGCCTTGTAGAATTTTATTGAAAGTCGTTTCAGGAAGAGCTTTGGTAAATACATCGGCCAATTGATCAGTGGTTCTAACAAAGTGTACTTCAACGTTTCCGTCTTCTACGTGATCTTTGATGAAGTGATACCTCAGTACGATGTGCTTGGTCTTGGAATGCTGCACTGGGTTATGACAGATCCTAATTGCACTTTCAGAGTCAGAATATAGTGGGATCTTTTTCATATTGAGTCCATAATCTCGAAGTTGACTCTGGATCCAAATCACTTGAGAGGTACAAGAAGCAGCAACAATGTATTCGGCTTCAGTAGTAGACAGTGACACGCAGGTTTGTTTCTTTGACTGCCAGCTAACCAACTTCCCATCGAGGAATTGGCATCCGCCAGTGGTGCTTTTCCTGTCGAGACCACAACCACCAAGGTCTGCATCTGAGTAGGCTTGAACGAAGAAGCCTGAATTAGAAAGGTACCACAGACCTAAAGAGGTAGTTCGCTTGAGATATCGGAATATGTTTTTCACTGCAAGCATATGAGGTTCCCTTGGATTTGCCTGAAATCGAGCACAGTAACAAACGGAAAACATTATGTCAGGTCTGCTAGCAGTAAGATACATTAGAGAGCCTATCATTTGATGATAAAGTGTAAGATCAACAGTTGGTTTGTCTAGGAAAGGAGTGAGCTTAGTGCCGAATGCCATTGGGACTTTGACTTTTGAATCTCCCATCATGCCAAATTTTGCTAAGAGATTCTTGGTGTAAGCTTCCTGGTTGATAAAGATGCCTTCAGGTCCCTGTCTTATATTTAAACCAAGGAAAAAGTTAATGGGACCCATTGAGCTCATTTCAAATTTAGTCTCCATCAGCTTTTTGAATTCAACTGTTAGGCCTGGATTCGTGGAGCCGAAGATGATATCATCGACGTAAATTTGGACGATCATAAGGTGGTTACCTTCCTTTTTACGAAAGAAGGTTGGGTCAACCGAACCTTGTTTGAATTTGGACATCTTTAAAAATTTAGTCAGCATTTCATACCAGGCCCTCGGTGCTTGTTTGAGACCATACACGGCTTTATCCAATATGTAACAATGATCGGGATGCTTTTCATTCACGAATCCAGGAGGTTGCTCCACATACACAGTCTCTTCGAGATCTCCATTGAGAAAAGCACACTTGACGTCCATTTGAAAGACCTCAAAGTTTTTGTGAGCAGCATAAGCAAGAAATATTCTCACTGATTCCAGCCTATCTACCGGAGCGAAATTCTCTTCATATTCAATGCCTTCCTCTTGACAGTATCCTTTGACGACCAATCGAGCTTTGTTTCTGATAACATTCCCTTCCTTGTCGAGTTTGTTCCTAAAGACCCATTTGAGACCAACAACCGAGGCATGAGGAGGAGTTGGAATAAGACGCCAGACCTTGTTCCTTTCAAATTCATCCAGTTCATCTTGCATTGCTTGAACCCAATCAGAGTGATCAAGAGCAGTTTTAACTGTCTTTGGTTCAACTTTGGAAACGAATGAGTTAAACATGCAAAATTCAACTTTTGAGTACAAGGATGCTTGTTTTGCCTTGAGCTGTGATCGGGTCAGAACTGTTTCTGAGATATCACCAACCACTTGAGAAATAGGATGATTTCTGGTCCATTTGGTGAGAGGAGGGAAGTTTGGATCAAAGGATGGATCCAATTCAACATTTATCATTTCTTCTGGTTCGGATAGACTGTCGAAGTCGAATGACATATCAGCATGCTCCCCCTCGACATGTGATCTTGCAGGAATGTCTTGTGAATCATGAGCTATAGGGGTTTCCTGATGTGATGATCTTTCGGGTGCTAATGAACCTACGGTTGGAGAGGCTCTGTCGTTTGGTGAGACGCTTTCGGTTGGTGAGACACTCTCTGTTGGTGAAGCACTCTTTGTTGGTGAAGCACTCTCGGTTGGAGGTTGAGACCTTAGCTCCCCCTCAACTTTTGAACTTGACTGGAATGCAGGTGGATCCTCCCCCTCTACTGATGCATTGTGTTGAGGAGGGTCTTGTGAACTCGATTCTTATTCATTTAGTCTTCTTGCAGCATCATCAATAAGTTGCTTCAAGTTATCTACCCTGTTGTCTGCTGAACTGGCTTCAGAAAGAGTGGCCTTCTCTGGTTCATCAAAAAGCTCCATGAATTTCTCGAATAGATTTGTGATTGAGGCTGTGACTTGGCCAGTTTGAGGAAAGATTTCTCCAGCTGTGTCTTCGTTGGCCTGTAGCTTCTTAACATAGCTATCATCAAAAGTCACGTAGTAAGTTTCTTCGATCTTCTTTGAACGCTTGTTTAACACTCTGTATGCTTTGGAAGTAAGAGAATAACCCAGAAATATCCCTTCATCAGCTTTGACATCAAACTTGTTGCGGTGTTCTTTGGAATTGAAAATGAAGCATCTGGAACCGAACACATGGAAAAACTTCACATTTGGCTTCCTGTTGTTGATGATCTCATAAGGAGTGAGAGTGAAGCGTTTGTTAAGATACGACCTGTTCTGTGTAAAACAAGCAGCAGAAATAGCATCAGCCCAAAAATATAAAGGTAAGGAAGCAAAACTTAGCATTGTTCGGGCAGTTTCACATAAGGATCGGTTTCGTCTTTCAACAATTCCATTCTATTGAGGTGTATAAGGAGCTGAGAAGTTGTGACTAATCCCTTTTTCTTCCAGGAATTCTTCAAATTCTCTATTTTTGAACTCCAACCCATTGTCACTTCTGATGTTGCGAACAATCTTCTTCAGTTGTACTTCAATCTGCTTGATGAACACTTTTAGCTTGTGAGTCGCTTCAGATTTAAGCTTCAGAAAGAACACCCATGTAAAACGTGAAAAGTCATCAACAATAACAAGAATATACTTGCTACCACCAATGCTTTCTACAGAAGATGGACCACATAAGTCAATATGAAGTAATTCCAGTGGTTCAACGACTTTGGTGTTTATTATGGATGGATGACTTTGACGACTCTGCTTTCCCATTTTGCATGCAGCACACAGATGATCTTTGTCATATTTGAGCAATGGGAGACCCCTCACATGACTTCCAGTGACGAGTTTGTTGATATCTTTGAAGTTGAGATGAGAGAGTCTTCTGTGCCACAGCCAACTTTCGTCAGATGGTGCCTTGGATAACAGACAGATGGCTGGGTTTCCTTTGATTGGTTTGAGATTTAGAGGAAACATTTCACCTTTGCGCTCTGATTGGAGAATAACTTTAATCGTCTTCTTATCAATAATCTCCGAAAGTTCATCATTGAATGAGACTTTGAGACTAGTACCTCCAACAAGCTGAGATACACTGATGAGATTGTGTTGTAATCCCTCTACATATGCAACTTTCCTAATTGAGAAATCACCGTTTGTAATCATCCCGTAGCCTTTGATTGTTCCGAAGGAATTGTTCCCAAATTTGACATTACCACCATTGGAAAGAGATCTGAATTCCCTGAGTTCTTCCTTCCTCCCTGTCATGTGACACGAGTAGCCACTATCAATGTACCATTCTTCGTCATACTGCTCGTCACTAATAACCTACAAAAATTAAGCAGATTTAGGAACCCAGAGCTTTTTGGGTCCTCGTGAGTTGTTTGATGGAATAGTAAGAGAGATGTCAACAACATATGTTCTTTTAATTAGTGTTGTATTATCTTTTCTTTTGATCGTGTAAACTCTGATTTGATTTGGATTTGATGGTTTCAGAATGGATTTTGATTCAGTATTTGAAACCTTCCTTTTCCATTTTTGATCAGCTGAAGACTGAGATTTTGGAGAAGAAGCAGAGTAGACTCGAGGACGAGAAGAGACAGAGGATTGTGAGGAATTAGAAGTGTTAGAACGAGAAGAGACTGGGTAACACATTTGTTTTTGATTAACAGAAGGACCACCTTTAGAGTTTTGACCTCTTTTAATTCCCGAACCGAACCTGTGCTTTCGGTTGTTGTTCTGCTCAGAACCGAAACTCTGCGTTCGGTTATTGGTGCTCTCCGTCGATTCATCAGAATTTTTCGCTGGTTTTAAATTCCTGTCTTGATGTGAGAAATAGGCATTTTGCGATCGCCAAAAGTGTTTTCTTTCGGAGAGATTTTTCCTGTATCTCTGATTCCTTTCCCGTTTTTGACTTCTCATCTGCTTTGGACAATGATGGACGTTAGCTTTATGTTCATTAGTTGAAACACTCTGATCCGATGTTGCTTTGCTTGGAGATTTGACTTCTTTTGCAGGAATTTCTTTCTCTTGAGGAACATCTTTCGTTCCACTGGTACTTGCCACGTTAAAGCAATCAGGTTTATTTAAAGGTTCTGGAACGTATCTGCCTTTGCTTTTCCATGAAGTCCTTTCAGATAGACCTACCGTTTCATTAGCATTGTCAATGGGAGCCGACCAGAAGAACTCATCACACCCATCAGCATTGTCCTCGTTCACAATAGCTGTTAGTTCAGCAGTCTGATGTTCGGTTACACCAGTGACTTTGTATACTTGATTCAGAGTGGTCTTAACTTTTTGGTATACAACTGCCTTCTCTACAAGAATCGGGGACTTTTGTTGGGACAACCGAGCGAATTCCACAGAATTTTTTGAGATAAGATTTTTGTGGTTCTCGGGTTCATTTTTGACAAATTCTCAGACGAAATATGTTGGATTAACATCCTCAGACGAAATAATACTCTCATAATTGAATGCATCAGCATCGATTTCATCTTCCTTAAACTCAAGAAAGGGTAAAATCATGCGATGAATATTTTGACCTATTTCACAATTTAAATGAAGCTGAGTAATATTAGTATAAAGACTGTTGGGCTGGAGATCATTTTTGAAGATTGCGTCTTTTGGGCTCGTTTAGCATAAGGCTTTTTGTATTCCGGTTTGGGCCTGTCCAACTGTGAACCTTTTATGTTTTGTATATAAGTTTACGCTTGCATGCATATTAGGTTAAGGTTTTTAGAGATCCGAGAATAGCGGTACATCTAGACGATATCAGGTTTCTTTGATCGTTCTTGTAACCTTCCAATCCTCTACAGTTGATGTTCTTAATCGAGCTCTTCTGAGGATTTTGTTTAATCATTCGACACGTTTGATTCCATCTTGTCTTGTTCTTATTATTACGTTTATATCGTTTTTGTTTACTTACTTGTTCAAGATCTAATCGATCTTTATAGATTAAAGGTTAGTTTAATCTCATCAATTGGTATCAGAGCAGGAGGCTGTGTAATTGATACACATCTTTTCTGTGATAAAGATTTCCATTAGGGTTTTTCCGCAATTATCAATATTTATTGAGCCGTCATCTCTTTATTGACGTATCTTGATATTTATTATTTTGCCCTAATCGGCTTTATTACAAGTCTGATCTTTGAACAGGTTTTTACGATCATAATGGACGCGACACAATCAAACCTTATTAATATTTCCAACAGCATTGGTTCGACGACAAAGATTCCAATCTTATACACTCATGACTATGAAGTATGGGCGCATCACTTCGAAGACTACGTTATTGGATCGGAGGATAATGGGTATCTCATTTGGGAAGCCATCACCGATGGACCGTTTTCTCATTCTGCATCGTCCAGAATCATCAAGACACAAAAAGAGTACAATGATCTGCTAAAGGACGTGAAGGATATTGCACAAGATGAAAAGGATAAATTCCAGTGCAATATCAAGGCATTAAGGTTGATCAGATTCGCCCTTCAGTCCGACACATTCAGATTGGTTAGCTCATGCACGACGGCAAAGGAAGTTTGGGATAGACTTCGTGAACTGTATTCTACAGACGAGGATCTTGAACATTCTATTCAGACTTTGCTTTTATCTGAGTTTGGAGAATTCAGGCAAGGAGTCGAAGAAACCGTGACCCAGACATTTGATCACTTCAATCATCTTCTCAGCAAGATGATCAAACACGATATTGAAAGGAAGCTTATTGAACAGAAGGTTACTTTCCTGAATGGTCTGAGGTCTGAATGGAGAGCAGTGGTTTCCACAGTTAAAGCCCATGAGCAGTTTAAATCATACTCTTTGGCGAAACTGGTGGGTATTCTCAAGTCCCAAGAGAAGATTGTGGTGCAAGAAAAGAATGTTGCTACTAGTCTTGGTTCGTTGGCCCTCATATCTAAAAGTAAAGCTGTGATGGAGGATGAAGACCTCAACCTGGAGGTATATGATCTCACATCAGAGGATTATGCCATGATGGTGTCCAATCCCAAGAGGCTCATAAAGAAGAGATTCCCCAGCAACAAAAACCGAAACTGGCAGGGGAGTTACAGCTCTGAAAAGGTGAACAATGAACCGAAGGCTGAGGAGCACAAGAAGGAACCGAAGGTGGATGGCGATTCCGGAGTAAGCTGTTTCTACTGTGGTGGGAAAAACCACTATGCTAAGGACTGCGTCCTTAAGAAGATGGCTGAAAAAGATGATGGGAATGACGAGGAAGCTGTGTTGCAGAAAAGACTGGACGAGTTGAGAAAGAAAAAGTCTACCGCTAACCCTTCTATTAATGCTCTTATTGTGCAGGGTTCGGTTAAAGGTGATGAGTTCGGTAGCACGGAAGTTTGGTCTACCGACTCAAAAGACGAGGAAGTGAGGAAGCCTACCCATGGAAAGGCTTATGTGGCTAAGGAGGAAAGCAGTGGTGGAAGATGCTTCATGGTAACTGACGTATCTCAAATGAGGGGATACAACACCGATGGAGGAAGTGATGGACCGAAGGTACAGGAGGATATGTGTTTTGCGGCCAAACCACTTAGCCAACAGTTTAGTGAGCTCGATGAACTGATAAAGAAGGTACAATCTGTTTTTATTTCATGCAAAGTACCCTCATCCTCATATGAGAAAGAACTAAAAAACGTTAATACAAGAATTTCTCATCTAGATAGTAGCTTAACTCAAACTCGAGTCACCAATTCTAACCTAACTGATCAATTGAGCTGGGCGGCGTCGAAGAGTGAGGAGCGGAGAATGTGGATAGAGTTAAAAGAGTCGGAATTAGTTAAAGTTAAAGATGAAAACATTTATTTGCAAAGAGACAATTTAAAATTGTTAAAACAGCGGAATGTTTTTTGTTTAATTGCTAAACGTCTGTATTCTAATATTACTCAGCTTCACTTGGATTGTGAAATAGGCCAAAAGATCCACCGCATGATTTTGCCCTTCCTAGAGTTTAAGGAAGATGAAATCGATGCCGAAGCCTACAATTGTGAGAGTGTGATATCGTTTGATGATGTCAATCCGACCTACATGTATGGACTGGACAAAATTGAGTCCTTCATTAAATCCAAAGACCACAAGGACATGCTTAAAAATCTTTTGGATGAAAATGACAGACTTAAACTGAGAACCGAAACCATGCAAAAATTTGACTCTTTAAATGCCAACGTAAGCTAAGAAAACAAAATTGATGTTGAAAATGCATCTGAGCTTAACGAGGACGAAAACATGAGCGAAATTTCTGTAGAGGACACGGTTGACTGCTCAGAATTTATTAAAACCGAACCTGAAAACCACAAGAATCTTATTTCTGAAAATTCAGTGGAGTTCGCTCGGTTGTCCCATCAAAAGTCCCCAAAATTAGTTGAGAAAGCTGTTGTGTATCAAAAGGTCAGGACCACTCCGAATCAAGTATACAAGGTAACAGGAGTTACCGAACATCAAACAGCTGAACTTGTAGCCATTGTAAACGAAGACAATGCTGATGGCTGCGATGAGTACTTCTGGGAAGCTCCAATTGATAATGCAGACGAAACCATTGGTTTATCTGAAAGAACTTCCTGGAAGAGCAAAGGAAGATACATACCTGAACCCTTGAATAAGTCGAACAACTTCGATGAGCCAAGCACCAGTGGTACAAAAGATATTCCTCAGAAGAATGATCACTCGGCAAAAGAAGACATTCCCTCGGCTCCTTCGGCTCAAAGTAAAACTCCTGTAGTTCAAAAGGAACCGGCCAAGGAGACACCAAAAACAAAAGCAAATGTTCATCATCAACCTGCACAGATGAGGAATAGGAAGAGAGAAAGGAACAATAGATACAGGAAGAACCTTTCTGAAAGGAAACAATTCTGGCATTCCTAGAATGCATATTTCTCTCATCAAGACAAGAATCTGAAGTATGATAACAATCCTGTAGGAAAGCTTGAAAGTCACAAAAACCGAAAGCCAAGGTTCGGTTCACAAGAAGATATCAACCGAAAGCCAAGGTTCGGTTTAAAAGGAGATATCAACCAAAAGCCAAGGTTCAGTTCTGAAAAAGATATCAACCGAAAGCCAAGGTTCGGTTCTGAAAAAGACTTCAACCGAAACCAAAGGTTTGGTTCCAAAAACAGCTCCAACCGAACGCAAAGGTTCGGTTCCGAAGTCAAAAGAGAACAAAACTCTAAGGTCAGTCCCTTCAACGATCAAAAGCAAAAGGGTCACCTAGAGTCTCCAGCCAGAAAATCCTCTCAATCCAAACCCTCTCGTTCAAATTCTTCTCGTTCTTCTAATTCTTCTTCTCGTTCTTCTAATTCTTCTACTCCCACCGATTCGTCTCCGTCTTACTCTGAAGCTGATTCCTCTTGCTTTCAAAAATCTCATTCGTCAGCTGAGCAAAATGGGAAGTAGAAGGTCAATGAATCCAAACCAGAGTCCAAACCTAACTCACCCAATCCTAACAAAATAAAAGTTTTTACCATTAAAAGGAAAGATGAAACAACTCTTATAAAACGAACTTATCTTGTTGATGTCTCTCTTATTGTTCCAGTTCCTATGCAAAGCTCACGTGGACCCAAGAAGCTTTGCGTTCCTAAATCTGTCTAATTTTTGCAGGTTATAAGTGACGAGCAGTTCGATGAAGAATGGTACATCGATAGTGGCTGCTCACGTCACATGACAGGGAGGAAAGAGGAGCTTAGGGAATACAGATCTCTTGCAAATGGTGGCAACGTCAAGTTTGGAAATAATTCTTTCGGCACCATAAAGGGATACGGGATGATAACAAATGGGGACTTTACTATAAGGAAGGTGGCTTATGTGGAAGGACTCCAACACAACCTAATTAGTGTATCTCAGCTTGTTGGAGGTACAGGTCTCAAAGTCTCGTTCGATGATGAAGGTTCTGAAATCATAGAGAAAAAGTCAAAGAAAGTGATTCTCAAGTCAGAGCGAAAGGTTGAAATGTTTCCCTTAAACCTTAAACCCATCAAAGGAAACCCAGCTATATGCTTGTTGTCAAAAGCTCAATCCGACGAAAGCTGGTTGTGGCACCGAAGATTATCTCATCTCAATTTTAAAGATATCAACCGACTTGTCACTGGAGGTCATGTTAGGGGTCTTCCATTGCTCAAGTTCGACAGAGATCATTTGTGTGCTGCATGCGAAATGGGGAAGCAGAGTCGTCAAAGTCACCCATCTATAATCAACACAAAAGTTGTTGAACCACTCGAATTACTTCATATTGATTTGTGTGGTCCTTCATCTATCGAAAGCATCGGTGGTAGCAAGTATATTCTTGTTATCATTGATGACTTTTCACGATTTACATGGGTGTTCTTTCTAAAGCTCAAATCTGAAGCGACTCAAAAGCTGAAAGTGTTTATCAAGCAAATTGAAGTACAACTCAAGAAGGTTGTTCGCAACATCAGAAGCGACAATGGTCTCGAATTCAAGAACAGGGAGTTTGAAGAATTTCTTGCAGAAAAGGGAATTAGACACAATTTCTCAACTCCCTACACACCGCAACAGAACGGAATAGTCGAAAGACGAAACCGATCTTTGTGTGAAGCTGCCCGAACTATGCTAAGTTTCGCTTCCTTACCTCTTTATTTTTGGGCTGATGCTATTTCGGCTGCTTGTTTTACACAGAACAGGTCCTATCTCAACAAGAGGTTCGCACTCACTCCATATGAGATACTGAACAACAGAAAGCCAAATGTGAAATTTTTCCATGTGTTCGGCTCAAGGTGTTTCATCTTTAATTCTAAAGAACACCGCAACAAGTTTGATGTCAAAGCCGACGAGGGAATATTTCTGGGTTACTCGCTCACATCCAAGGCATACAGGGTCCTAAACAAGCGTTCGAGAAAGATTGAAGAGACATACTATGTGACCTTTGAAGACAACTATGTCAAGAAGCTACAGGCTAAAGAAGACATCGCTGGGGAAATCTTTCCTCTAACTGGCCAGGTCACAGTCTCGGTCGCCAACTTATATGACACATTTCTGGAGCTCTTTGACGAACCGGAGAACGCTTCACTCTCCGAAGCAGGTGCAGCAGACAACAAAGTTGATCACATGAAGCAGATTGTCGAAGATGCTGCAAGAAGAATGCATGAAGGAGATTCAACCACTAACGACTCTCCATCCAACATCGCTCAAGTCGAGGGGGAGCCAAGCACACAAGTCGAAGGGGAGCCAAGCTCACAAGTTGAGGGGGAGCCAAGCTTACAGGTCCAAGGGGATCCAAATTCTACAACTTCAACCGAAGGTCCTTCATCAACCGAAGAGGCCTCAACACTAGGAAGCTCAGAACCACAAGAAACACCTGAACCTCATGTCTCTCGAAGCTCATCAATTGAGGACGAACATGATGATCTGACACTTGATTACGATAGCCAATCTGAGCCAGACGAAATAATTAATGCTGAACTAGATCCAACCTTTAATCCGAATTACCCTCCTCTTATCAAATGGACCAGAGATCATCCTGTCTCTCAAGTAGTTGGCGATGTTTCTGAAAAGGTTCTGACCCGATCACAACTGAAGGCAAAACAGACTTCCTTATTTTCAAAGGTTGAGTTTTGTATGTTTAACTCATTCGTATCAAAAGTTGAACCGAAGACAGTTAACTCTGCCCTAGATCACTCTGATTGGGTTCAAGCTATGCAAGATGAACTGAACGAATTTGAAAGGAACAAAGTCTGGCGCCTCATTCCAACTCCTCCAGATGCTTCGGTTGTTGGTCTCAAATGGGTTTTTAGGAACAAATTGGACAAGGAAGGTAATGTTATAAGAAACAAGGCTCGTCTGGTGGTAAAGGGATACTGTCAGGAGGAAGGGATAGACTATGAAGAGACTTTCGCTCCAGTAGCTAGGCTAGAATCTGTTAGAATATTTCTGGCTTATGCTGCTCACAAGAACTTTGAAGTCTTCCAAATGGACGTCAAGTGTGCATTTCTCAATGGAGAACTCGAAGAAACTGTGTACGTGGAGCAACCTCCCGGGTTCGTGAACGAATCCCAGCTTAACAGCTGAATTCAGAAAGCTGATGGAGACTAAGTTTGAAATGAGCTCAATGGGTCCTATTAACTTTTTCCTTGGTTTAAACATAAGATAGGGACCCGAAGGCATCTTTATTAATCAGGAAGCTTACACGAAGACTCTCCTAGTAAAGTTTGGTATGATGGGAGACACAAAAGTCAAAGTCCCAATGACATTCGGCACCAAGCTTACCCCATCCCTAGACAAACCGGCTGTCGATATCACACTCTTTCGTCAAATGATTGGATCACTGATGTATCTAACTGCTAGCAGACCTGATATCATGTTTTCTGTATGTTATTGTGCTCGATTTCAGGCAAACCCACGCGAACCTCACATGCTTGCAGTGAAGAACATCTTACGATATCTTAAGCGAACCACCTCCTTAGGTCTATGGTATCCATCCAACTCAGGCTTCTTTGTTCAAGCCTATTCTGATGCTGACCTTGGAGGATGTGGACTCGACCGTAAAAGCACAACTGGTGGTTGTCAATTTCTTGACGGGAAGTTAGTCAGCTGGCAATCCAAGAAACAAACGTGCGTGTCGCTATCTACTGCCGAAGCGGAATACATTCCAGCTGCATCCTGCACATCACAAGTGATTTGGATCCAAAGTCAACTTCGAGACTATGGACTCAATATGAAGAAGATCCCACTATATTGTGACTCTGAAAGTGCAATTAGGATCTGTCATAACTCAGTGCAACACTCCAAAACCAAACACATAGCACTGCGGTATCACTTCATCAAAGATCACGTGGAAGATGGAAATGTCGAAGTTCACTTCGTAAGAACCACTGATCAACTGGCTGACGTCTTTACAAAAGCTCTTCCTGAAGCATCATTCAATAAAATATTGCAAGGACTAGGTATGATGGAATCAGAGTCAGTACCTCACACTATCTCTCAAACCCAAACGTAAGAACCGAAACCAACCGAACGTTCGGGTTCGGTTCAACTATCTGACTCACTCGTTACTTCAAAGGTAGTTTTTTTATGTTGTATAGTTCTTGTACAATTTTTGTTTTTCCTCGTGTCAAAATCTCTTTTCCTTGTTTGCCTAAATTTCTTGGTTTTTCAAAATTTTATTGAACCGAAACCAACCGAAGGTTCGGGTTCGGTGTTTCAAAATTTTCTAGAACCGAAACCAACTGAACGTTCGGGTTCGGTTTTTCATTTGTCAAATTTTCAAGTTGTTTAAAGTTGTTTAAAGTTTTTTTATGTCTAATTTTTTTTTTTTAAGTTTTTAATCTCAAAAACTCCAAAAATATTTTCTTTTATTTCTTGTATGATTTGTGTTTGTTTGTGCGATAAATTTGATGAAATACCTAAGTGTCCCTAGAAGCATGCTGCTGTATGTGTCTCAAGCCTCATAAGATTTTGAATAATGGCCCTCATGACCTGGTATACACAAACCTTGTCTTCCCAATAAGGCCAACTCCTTTATTCTAATCGTGAGCTACCTCACTCTTTTCTCACATGAGTTAAGAGTTTCCTGCTTGGTCCTTATTTTCGCAGTAGAGGTACTTCGCTCTCTTACACCATCTCCACATTACTTCTCCACTACACTCATTCCATCATAGTAACCCTTGAGACTCTCAGAAATTACCACTGAAGTTTATGGTTACACAACATCTGTGTTTATGATCTTAGTATTGTGTCACTACGAACTAAGTGAAACCCAAAATTCAACACCTAATGAATTGACGGTGAACAATTAAATTGCTCAAGTTTTCACTATAGAATTGACGAAAGTACCCTATTAAAATCTCCAATTTTATGTTATTCCTATGAAATTGTTTAAACCCAAAACATTTCTTCCCTTGGGATCGTGTTCTTATTTTTCTTTCTGAGATTTTATTTCTTTTCAAGCCACTCTTATTTAGCCTAATTAAAAGAAGCCTTTCAACATTTCTTAATAAATGGTTGATCGTAATTTAACGGGAATCCTCTTTTAAACCTTAAGTTCTTTCTTGTCTTGTGACATTAAATGCGCGTGTAGGAATAGTAACGGCTTGTCCCTATGAAACGGCGCTTGTTGGGCGGCGTAATCCTAGGAACATGACACTCTCTCTCCTACGTGATCATCGCATGCCCCAACTGTCGTCCATCTGTCACTCAACAACCCGATTCAAATTTCCATAAGAGATTTGAAACGATTTTTCTCTCTCCTATCTCCCACTATAAATAGCCCACTACACCACCTTTTACCTCTTTACCACCCTCAAAATTTCAAGAACGCAAACACTCTCAAACAGTTTCCTGTTCATCATCTTCTTCGCACCTGCATCAATGGCTGATTCCTCTTCAGTTCATGCTACCTCACAGATCCTTCCCATTTGCCCACAACAATGTCTGGTCATTGATCTTAACCCACTGGCGTACGACTCCTATATGTCGCCGGTCATAGAGTGCTTGAAGTATTCCCAACTTGTTCCAGCTCTTACCAGAATCGAATCAGTGCCGATGGTGGCCCTATCGCAGGTCTACGCGACTGCATATTACGACAAGGCTGTCGACCGGGTGTTTTTCGAGATTGGAGAACACAAAACCTCCGTCTCTCGTCCACGTTTCTGCACTTTGCTAGGGTTTGCTGATGACCCTTCAAGAGTTCATCCGGAGTCGATACAGATTGGTCATCTGTATAACATGTTTTACAACATGGGATACACAGAAGTTCTCACCTCTGTCGCAAGATTCAAAAAGTCATGCTTGCCGCCACAATGGAACGGTTTATTTACAGTCCTTTTCAAGGGCTTGTCGGAGAGAACTTCAGGATCAGATGGTGCAAGTCGTCTCTTCCTCACCATCATGTACGGGGTTTACAATGGGATTAACCTGGATTATGGGTTTGTCCTATGGCAACAACTTATTCAAAGCCTCTCCTCTTCATCCCGACACTCTGAGGTCTCGTTGGCCCGATTCTGGATCCTGATCACAAAATGGGCCATGGATAGATTTGATGTTCCCACTGCTGAAGGTGCATCGATGTCTTCTGTTGGTACTTTACATACCAAGAAGATCATCGTCTCAGATGCATCAAAATTCTCCTTTATTGGCTCTATCCCGGAGTCAATGTATGGTGATGTGCCTTCTGATAGCAGGTTGATTCGGAAGCTCAAGGAGCTAAGGCCATCTGGTCCAAGGGATCTGACCCCGGAAATGCTCAGGTCAATTCACAATGCAGACAAACCGGTGAGCAGGGGCAAAAAGGCAGATAAAGGGAAGCAAATGTCCAAAGCTCCAAAGGGGCCTTCTCCTAAAAAGAGGAAACAACCGAAAGCTGCATAATCCCCACCACCGAAGAAGAGGAAGACCCAACCGAAGCGAAAGCTTGTAATATCCTCTTCTTCGAGTGACTCTGAGGGTGAGAGTTCGGGTTCTGATGACTCTCAAGGGGACGCATCTCCTCAACGAGGCAACACACCACCTCGGTCCCCTACCCCAGAGATGGAACTACCAATTTCCCCAATTCCTTCCCTTCCACCAATCTTTACAACTACAACCGAATCACCACATGTAACCGAACTTCCTCAACCCAAAACCCAAACAACCGAAACTACCCATACTCAACCACCAACCAAAATTATACCATCACCCACTCAACCTGATCCAACCAAACCCACAACACCCCCAACCTCTCCACCCCCTTCATCTCCTGAAAATGCATCTGAGGGCGAAAACCCTTATCTTGGGGGAGAAAACATGATCTTTGATTTGGTCTACTATAGTCCGTTTCAAGTTCAAAGTGACGAGGAGGATGATGCTCCAGTAACCAAGAAGCATCTCAAAGAGCTCAACGAGAAGATTGACCTACTTCTCGCCTCCTCTTCCAACCAGCAGTCCTCTCTGTCTGAAGCTGCCCTTCAGAAGATTGTTGATGCCTTCTCCTGGGCTCAACATGATTCAGCGGCCTCAGCAACTGCTGCAATTGAAGCATCTACCAGGGCATATGAGGCAGCGACCGAAAAAGTCGATAAACTATTTTCTGACGCCTCTACCTTGCTGCAGTCCCTGCAGGAAAATGCTAATGCCACCCAGACATCTTTGGAACCCATTGTTCAACAATTGGCCAACTTTGTCTCATCGGATTTGCCTTCGTTCGCTACTCTCCGCCAAAACATAAGCGACAACAACTCGGCCTTTCGTGCCTCCATTGATGCTCGCCTCAACAAACTACAAGAGGATCTTGCAACCGAGCGTTCGTTAATGGACGATCTGGAAACCAAAACAACCGCACTTGAGGTCAAGACAACTCAACTCTCTCAATCCCAACAACAACTGGAAGATCTTCGATCTGAACGGGAGGTGGTCAAGACGTGTGTTTCGGATGTTCACGCTGTTATATCCAACATTCTGGAAGCACACGATCCCATCTTAAACTTTTCGGTGAGGCGTTCCCTTGCTGAAAAGCTCTCTCCAGCCATCGATCTTCTTAACAAAGTAGAAGGGCTCCCAAGTTTCGTGTCCATTCCGAAACAAGGGGGAGATGAGAAGACAGGATCAAAACCACCTCCTTCCTCCAAAGCTACTCACACGACCGAACCATCTCCGATTGGTCATGCTTTAGGCTCGGGTGTGAAGGACAAAGGCAAAAACATAGCTGAGGACGAAGATGAAGAAGGCGACAAGGAGACCATTGCTGACATTTTAAAATGAAAGAACAGTCGCAAGGTTGATGAAGATGCCAGTCGTGTGGCGCGAGAGGCTGCTGAAGCCGAATGCAAACAAAAAGAAGCCCACGATCTCCTTGAGAGCCGAAAGACTCTCTTCCCTGCCTGGACCAGGGAACGTTTAATCAAAGAGGCCATTGAAACTCCTAGCATCTTATGGCTCGATCCGGTTATATCGTTCGACTGCAACAACACTGTCGATTCGCAGTTCGATATGCCGCTGACTCGAAAGGCGTTCATCTTCCACGTCTTCTCTAACATCTTTGAAGTCCCTCACCCGAACGCTGAGCTTGACAGGGAGCTCATTGACTTCTATCTGGCGGCTGCTCGTCCACAATTCCTTACTTGGAGCGCCCAGAAGATTGTAAACGTTCGGGTGCTGAAACCTTATACTGAGGGACGTTTTATAAATGTTCGGTTCAAGTTGATTCGGGGATCTGCAAGAACTGCTCATCTTATCTCCCTGGCAGATCTACCGAATCTAAATCCTCATGATTGGATTGTCCTGTATAATATCCTTTTGACTAATGAAGCTGAATATGGTCCCATTCTAGACCATGTCAAAAGGATGTTAGTCTGCTACATCATGGAGGTTGCTCTAATGGATCAGGAGGTCGCCACAGTCTTCAAGAAGAAACCCAAAATTGCTCCTGTGGGATCGGCCAATGATCTCAATCAAATGCTACTAGGCAGGATCGACCCGAGACGCAACTCGGTTATGTTCACTAGAGCGGAAGGACAGAAATGTCTCTTCGCTTTAGCTGACAAGCATCTTTACACCACAACCTGTTTGGAGCATGTGCTGTTCATTGTCAAACGGTGTAAAGAGAACTCGGCTAATGATGTCAAGTATTTTGAAGATATGATTAACTGGTACATCCGGTTTAGACAGACCATTCTTTCCATCACCAAATGTCTGTTGAGTACTGTGAAGAAGAAGGTACCTGCTTCAGCTGCTGGCCCCAGTAACTAGTGAAGGTCTCGCTCCAAATTGACGCAAAGGGGGAGATTGTTGGGCTGGAGATCATTTTTGAAGATTGCGTCTTTTGGGCTCGTTTAGCATAAGGCTTTTTGTATTCCGGTTTGGGCCTGTCCAACCGTGAACCTTTTATGTTTTGTATATAAGTTTACGCTTGCATGCATATTAGGTTAAGGTTTTTAGAGATCCGAGAATAGCGGTACATCTAGACGATATCAGGTTTCTTTGATCGTTCTTGTAACCTTCCAATCCTCTACAGTTGATGTTCTTAATCGAGCTCTTCTGAGGATTTTGTTTAATCATTCGACACGTTTGATTC
This sequence comes from Lactuca saligna, assembly GCF_052625555.1. Taxonomy (NCBI): domain Eukaryota; kingdom Viridiplantae; phylum Streptophyta; class Magnoliopsida; order Asterales; family Asteraceae; genus Lactuca; species Lactuca saligna. The sequence continues at coordinate 279,247,944 of NC_136424.1, forward strand.
CATCTTGTCTTGTTCTTATTATTGCATTTATATCGTTTTTGTTTACTTACTTGTTCAAGATCTAATCGATCTTTATAGATTAAAGGTTAGTTTAATCTCATCAAAGACGTTTGGCAATCAGACAAAAAACATTTCGCTGTTTCAAAAGCTTTAAATTATCTCTCTGCAAATAGATTTTTTCATCTTTTATTTTGATTAACTCTGACTCCTTCAGTTCGATCCACATCCGCCGTTCCTCACTCTTCGAAGACACCCTGCTTAATTGATCAGTTAGGTTAGAATTGGTGACCCGAGTTTGAGTTAAGCTACTATCTAGATGAGAGATTCTTGAATTAACACTTTTTAATTCCTTTTCATATGAACATTGTGGGACTTTAAATGAGACAAAAACTGATTGTACCTTCTTGATCAGTTCATCAAGTTCGTTGAACTGCTCGCTGAGTGGTTTGGCGGTAAAGCATAGATTCTGTTGTTCTTTGTCATCATTCCCACCATCTGTGTTGTATCCTCTCATCTGCGAAACGTCAGACACCATCAAGCATTTTCCTCCACTGCTCTCTTCTTTCGCTACATAGGCCTTTCCATGTGAAGGCTTCCTCACTTCATCATCTTCAGAGTCGGTTGACCAAACCTCCATGCCACAGAACTCATCATCAGCTACAGAGCCCTGCACAATTAAAGCATTCATGGAAGGGTTAGCAGCAGATTTCTTCTTCCTTAACTCATCAAGCTTTTTCATCAACACAGCTTCTTCATCATTTTCTTCATTCTTTTCTGCCATCTTTTTGAGGACACAATCTTTTGCGTAGTGGTTCTTTCCTCCACAATAATAGCAGCTCACTCCAGAATCTCCTTCAGCCTTCGGTTCCTTCTTTGTTTCTTCAGCTTTCGGTTCATCTTTGATCTTTTCAGTGCTATAGCTTCCTTGCCAGTTTCGGTTCCTATTTGTGGGGAATTTCTTCTTGATGAATCTCTTAGGGTTTGACACCATCATAGCATAGTCTTCAGATGTGAGATCATAATCATCCAAGTTGAGATCTTCGTCCTCCAACACACCTTTGCTTTTCAACAGGAGTGCTAATGAACCCAGACTTGAAACCACAGTCTTCTCCTGCAGCACGATCTTTTCCTGAGATTTTAGAATACCCACCAGTTTCGCCAAAGAATAGGATTTGAATTGCTCGTGTGCTTTAACTGTGGACACAATTGATCTCCACTCAGACTTGAGTCCATTTAAAAAAGTAACCTTCTGTTCAATCAGTTTTCTTTCGATGTCATGCTTGATCATCTTGCTAAGAAGATGATTGAAGCGATCAAACGTTTGAGTCACTGTTTCTTCGATTCCTTGCTTGAATTCACCAAACTCAGACAGAAGTAAGGTTTGAATGGAGTGTTTAAGGTCTTCATCTGTAGAGTACAATTCACGTAGCCTGTCCCATATCTCTTTAGCAGTTGTGCATGAACTTACCAACCTGAAGGTATCGGATTGAAGAGCAAATCTAATCAATCTTAGCGCTTTGATATTGCACTGAAATTTAACCTTTTCATTTTGCGCTACATCTTTAACATCTTTCAGGAGATCATTATACTCCTTTTGAGTTTTAATAATCCTTGAAGTTGCTGAATGAGAAAACGGTCCAGAGATAATTGCTTCCCAGATGAGGTATCCATTATCCTCAGATCCTATGACATAATCTTCAAAGTGATTCGCCCAGACTTCATAATCATGTGTGTAGAGAATGGGAATCTTTGTCGTTGATCCAATGCTGTTTGAAATGTTGATGGGATTGGATTGAGACTCGTCCATAATTGATCGAATAACCTGTTCAAAGATCAGACTTGTAATATATCGAATTAGGGAAAAGGTAATAAATATTGAGATACGTCAATTAAGAGATGACGGCTCAATAAATATTAATGAATGCGGAATAACCCTAATCGAAGCTTTTTCACAGAAAAGAAGTGTATGAATTACACAGCCTCCCGCTCTGATACCAATTGAAGAGTTTAAAACAAACTTAAAGATTGATTAGATCTATGAAACATGTAAATGAATGACAAAGTAAACAATCAAGAACAAGCTAATGAATCATTCGACCTTTCTGATTCATTAGCTTGTTCTTGATTGTTTACTTAGTCATTCATTTACCTGTTTCATAGATCTAATCGATCTTTAAGTTTGTTTTAAACTCTTCAAATACTAATTAAATAATCTTATTATTCTTATTATTAATATACTAGAACTTATAATATATTAATAACCATAAGTGTCTTATTTCTCTCATTTTAGTCTATCCAAGTGCATGATGCCATGCAACCCAAATGGACCATGCCGGGTCGGGTCAAGTCTTACCAATTATAGTTATGGACTTAGACATTAATCCAACAGTCTCCCACTTGGATAAGTCTAAAACTATTATTGCGTATGACTTCAGGAACCAACTGGCAATCGTAGCTCTCAAAAGCTTCTATCGAACTCTGACCTTGTCGATAAACGCTGACCTTTGTCAATGAATTGTCCATTAGATAAGGGATCATATATTCCTCCATTCTAGATATCATATGGACTGAGACATGGATTATAATCATTCTCTCTGTCCATTTGTTGTTTCCCGATTTCCGATTTATGACGACTGACTAATTGAACAAATCAAAGCAGTCCTAGCCCGGCCGAGCACTTCCATTTGTCATCATCAAATCACCGAGGGGCCCACAGATATCACTTTTATCCCGAAGGTAAAAGGAATGGATAAACTTCGACTCATATGGCTTGTTCTACTACTTGTTGAATCATACACAAAGACACGTTTTATAGCACCGAGTTACCAAATGCGGTTTCGTGCAATCAATGTACTATCAACTCATAGTAACAACTCATATCTCTAGGTTTGAAGAATATAAGATATTATCGTCTCATGATCACTCGTGATAAAATCCATGAAGTGATTCCAATGAGCGCGGGTTGAATCCAATACTCAGAACTTATGAGTACTCATGAGTGTTGTAGCCATTTGTCCAACACCTTAGACCTCTACAAGCCAACCCATGACAGTCTTAATTCATATCTACTTCCAACATATGACCGACTGTGGATGGTTTGAATAACTTAGTCATTCCGGAAGAATAACCTAGTTTATTCTGGAAGTCAAAACATGCAAAATGAAACACAAGAATAATTGAATCCAATATGGTATCAAAACATATGAACATAAATAAAACACCTTTTATTTATCACCATATGATTACACATTATTCATTGTATACTGTTTCAGCTATCAACTTTATTCTTGAATTTAAAACAATAGTTGTCCCATGCTCCAAGCATGTACACTATGTTTTCTAAACACTAGTCATGCCACACACCAAGTATGCATACTATGTTTTTCTTTGATCTTTACTTTGTGAACTAGATCAATTGAACATAACTTCAATGATTCTCTTTTCACACTCCCAAATCCTTACTGCAAATGCAAGAATTCCAAATTCATGCCATTTACTGAAATGTGTTAGATTCTAAACTTATATTCATTGATCCTCTTGTAATGGTTATGCACAAAGTCATAAGGACTTGACAACAACCATTACAGACCATTCCAAAGGAGATCAACTCCTTGGAAACATCCTTCTTGCATTAAGTTTCCTTAATCTTACACAGATTGAAATTTCTGACTTTGAAACATCTCCAGATTCATTTTGACTATCACTTCTGAATAAGAGTTGCCTCCTTACATATTATGTCAATATGGTCCTTCCAGAATTATCACTATACTTCCAACTGTACTTGAGCAACCAATCTTTGGTAAACCTTAGATTGTCCTCGACAATTGTTTAATCCTTTTAGTCATATCCAGTTCTAAACCTTTTCCCTTCTTAATGCCCCAGGCATTTGGAAACTTTTTAGAATGGATGAATATAGCACATGTAATCGATCCTATATCCGAAGCATATGGGACACGATTCATGATGTCTCACATAAAGACTAAACCAGTCTTTTGCTATAACATTTCCATTTATATTTGCCAAGTTCTCATAATTTCAATTATGAAAAGGGATGCCGTAATCATAATCGAATTTAAGAACGCAAATAATAGACCCATATACAGAATTTCCTTATGTTGAGCCATTCCAACATGAAATTCATATATATTTCCTTGACTAAATGATTAAAACCTCACGATCTAAGCTTATAGATTTGAGATGAAGTGTAATTTCCTCTCCCTTAATTGTAGCAAAACAACTTTTCCCAATTGAAACCTTTTGTTTTCTATAATTAACATTGCTAACTTGCAATACTTATCATAATTATCATGCTCCCACTAACATGGTGATTATTAGCATAACACTTATGCTCCCACTAGCTTTGACATGTACTCAGAAATCAACTGACTTTCTTACCAAAGTTCAGATTTCTAATACCAGATTGTTTTGATAAAACTTTATCAAAATCATACACTTTCCCTTAGATAGCACATTTGTGTGTCTAAACAATTATGAAGAGGGATGCCGTAATCATAATGGTTAGACCCTTTTGTCACTTCTCACAAGTCCAGGTTAGTGTGCCGGTAAACCACACACGCTCCACTAACGACTTTGAGAATACAAATATCACAATTGCTATCTAGCTAAAATCTACTTAGTGAAAGTGTTTCCTCACCATCATTTTCATGAATCGGAGAGAAACCTTATGACACTTAGATTTAATGGTGTATGTGTTCTTATCCATGTGAATTGTCAAAACCATAGTCACAAGACAAGGATAATGACAAATCCAAACTCATATGGACTGAACTCAATCTTAACTTCTTGCCACCTAGCAGCTCAAGGGCCTGCCATTGCTTCCAAGTTGTTGTGCAACCAATTGAGAACTCTAAGAACTCAACTTTAACTGGAATGGGCACAGACTATGTCAACACGATAGGTTATCAACCTCAAGTCGTGTGCTAGTGAAGAACTTTAGGTTTTATTCTTGATTAGTTCTTGAGACTTTCAAGACCTTTAAGACTCCCACTGTCCTCTTGACCTATAAGACTTCCTTGTCAAACATCCAAGAGATAGTGTGGATTCTAATCAAGACAAACACTTCACACAATTGACCGAAGTTGGTCTTTGTTTTATCCAAAACATCACAACTTACCAATTTCAAATGTACAAGAGTAGAAAACTTTTACTCTTACATTTGATAAGTGTTCTTAAACCTTCTTTAAGACATGTCACTCATATTACTATCTTGGAGTATGACTCTAAGACTTGTATTGGAACGAAGTATGACTCATCTTCTTGATTTAACCATTTCAACAATTTCAAGATCCCTTCTTCTTAGTCATAAGAATGCACTAAGACTTCCTTAGAGAACAAATTTTGATATGGTTTCTTAATCATTAAGATGATCACAAAGCTGATACTAAAGTACTCTCCCATCTTTTCAGATTTGAGAAACTTTTATCCTTTTGCCTAATTTGATTCTTCTTATCCGCTCTGCTATGCATTGAAACCTTTTCCAATGTCTCAGAGTTACACTTAAGCTTGTAAGTATAATCATATTTACTGAGCTTTAGTAAACTATGACGAATAGACTTACATCTTTTGTGGTGGACTTAATCAGTGCACATGACTATGTACTCGATCCCTTAGTCCATTACTTGACTCACACATCCATGTGAACAAGTAATTAGTCTTAATTTTTCCAATACTTGAAAGTTCTCATTCATCATGCTATACAACTTGCATGATTCCAAGTCCCGGTCCAATTGAGACTTTGGATGATGAGAATCTTTCCTTATTTGGTAAATTTAGACATTACCACAAATGAAGGAATCAATTTCATATTTCCACTCTTGCTATTAATGGAATCATATAAGCAACAGTTTTTCCTCAAATGCCATTGTAAGGATATTTTAAAATAAATAAAATCAAAAAATTTTCTTTTATTTTAAAACTATGCGGAAAAACTTATCCTTACAATCCATATGAAAACTTGTTGTTATCTATTCCGAAGCAATATCTCATAACTCCTAAGAAGTAGCTCAAGAATCCGATTTTCAAACTACGCGATAGAAATCCATCTATGCGATCAGATTCAGCATATTCTTTCTTTAAGTTCCTTTACTTTTTCTTTGATTCTTAAAACATTACCATGTGACCCAGTCACATCATGTATCAGGAATCTCAGAATAGAAACTTAACAGAGTTAGATTAGTGTATTTTACCTGAAGTAGAGTCAACCTTATTGACTTTAACATCCTTAGGTAAATTTGGCAGCTTCGCAACTAGTTAACCCTTCCTTTGGCAATATAAACATATGGACCCTTTGATAATGGTACACAGGACTATTACAGACTTAGCCTTTTCTCTTTACCATTTGGTCAACCTAGTTGACTATGGTCAATCCCTTTCCTTGGGAAGAGAATGCTTTTTCTGCATTTCCAGTGTCACTATTGTCAATGTCCATAAAGTTTCAGGAGTTGATCTTAGCAAATAGATAAGATCATTAAGGGTCTTGTCATAGTCTATTTCATAAGTGTTCTAAAAGAACTCACTATGTGACTTAGAAAGTAGTTGAACCATCAACTTCCTCAAGACTTTGACACCCTTCTCTCCCGGCTTGTCAATATGTGACTACATCTCCAAGATATGACCACACCTAGACCTTCACTTGCCAATAGGGTTTGAGTGACCTTAAACTTTTAAGAACTTGTGGGTTTGGGAGAATAATTGGAGGAGGTGAAAGAAGTATGATTTCCATGGGACATCATCTTCATTTAGGAAAACTTGTTTCAAGAGATTTGGGAAGATCATGAATGTCTAAACTAGACATCTTTTGGGAGATATTCAAGATAGTTGATCTTAAAGTCCTTAATATGACACCCAATATGAAGTATTAAGGCTAGGACCCATCAAACTATTTTATAACTTAGAAGAGGTATGCCGTAATCCAAGCTATAAAACAATTTGAAGGTAGGTGAATGACGATTCACCAATTTCCACCAAGATAAACGAAATGTATTATTAGGTTTTAACTGGTTTTGAAACTCCTAGATCTTTTGGGATTCATTGAACTGTTCAATGGCATGTTTCAATCTCGAGTGTGCCCTTCAGGTTTTGTGACTGGGATGCCGAGGGTCAAAAAACAAGGTGTGAAGTAACCATGCAAATTACTTGGTACCCTTAAGTGTTTATCCCTCAATCGATGTGCCGGTTAACCACACACGCTCCAGTGATACTATGATAAACATTAAGTTACCCTTTGCCTACCTTGTTAAATACGAGTTAGTGTGCCGGTTAACCACACACGCTCCACTAACCGACTTAAACAAAGTGCAAAGTGTAATTTCATGGATTAGCACCTTCTTCACATTTTCCTAAGTAACTAAGATTGGGTATTTATAAGGGTTTAGTTACTTAGTATTTATCATTAATACTTTTAATGAAGGGAGAATTATAGTCCTGTCAAACCCGTTCGGCTAACGACCCTCCACCAGTCAAGCAAGCGGTGGGTGAGAGTGGACACCCATTAAGTTGCCATTTTATAGACAACAACCTTATACCCACCTTATAGACCGGCTTCGTGAATGAGGCGTACTAGCGGTAAGACCGACTTTACTCTTATACATGTATATATTATTAACTTATAATATTATAATGTATAAGGGTTGAATTTTAACTTTTAAAATTCGAAGGGCTAACTTGGAATTAAAGTATTCATAAGAGAAAACTTTACAAATTCCAAAACTTGAGGGCAAGTTTGGAAACTATTGAAAACTAATTAATTCCATAACTTATGTGTTTAAAGTAGTTTTAATCCAAAAAACTCTTCAAGTTCGATAACTTATGGAAGACTTTAAACTAATAAGAGAATTAACTTATCTTTATTTTTATAACTTATGGAATTAATTAAGGTTACACTTTTACTCTTTAATGAAGTGACTCTTGAACTTCCATAACTTGAGGACAAGTTATGGAGTCATAAAAAAAAATATTCAATGACACAAGACTCTTCATTTTGTAACCATTACCAACTTTTATGAGTTTTATGAGTCTTTAATGTGACTCTTCATGTAACTTGAGGAAAAGTTACACAAACACATTTTATACTCAACTCTTAGATTAAAATGGATTGAAAACAACTATTTCAATTGACTTTTCTATTAATCTAAGCAACTCATAAGAACAAGATAATTCAAATCAAACTTTTTCATGTAATTAGTCTAAACCTTAAACTAATACAAAACATGAATCTATTGACAATTATCTTTGAAAATGGATTAGCATGAACATTACCACATTAAAAAACAAGTTTATAAGTTCAAAAACAACTTAGGGTAATGTTCCTAGTCCATTTCTAGCCAAAAACTCGGCGAGTTGGATCGAATTGATCCCATTTTAGGCATGGACTCGCCGAGTCTCTTGATGGACTCGTCGAGTCTGATGATCAGACAGCAGCAAATTCGTTTTTTCAGCTTCTATTGCAGGTATAACAAGAAAACAAGCCTAGGCTCTGATACCACTGTTGGGTTATGAGGATTCTAACACTCCTAAGTGTACATGCAACCCTAAATACCTTGGATCTATGTTTTCTCTATTATACATGCAAATATGAACATCCAAGGTATTATCATAATCTAGCATACAAAACATCAATATAACAAGATAGAATACATACCTCTTTGATGTAGAATGTCTTCATGAAGCTTGAGTGCCTAGTGCCCCAAGTGTGACACCTCAAATGGTTCACACAACACCAAATACACTTGGAATAACTTAAGAGAATTCTACACTTCATGAAAATCGGCTAGCCCTCTCTAGAATAATACTAGTGGCCGATTTTGATCAAGAATAAGATGTTTATATAGTTATACAATTAGGGTAAACCCTAATTGTCATGACTTTCCATTTCCTTGGATCCATGGGTTCAAATACACCATGGATCATCATATGGGTTTTGGCCCAACTAGATAATCCATGGAGCATTAGCCCACTATATAAGTATGGATGATTTGTACAATCAACCCATATATTTAATTAGTCTTCTTTTGATCACTTAATTAATCCTAGATTAATTCTTGATCAATACTAATTAAATAATCTTATTATTCTTATTAGTAATATACTAGAACTTATAATATATTAATAACCATAAGTGTCTTATTTCTCTCATTTTAGTCTATCCAAGTGCATGATGCCATGCAACCCAAATGGACCATGCCGGGTCGGGTCAAGTCTTACCAATTATAGTTATGGACTTAGACATTAATCCAACAGAATACTTGTGAAAGGGGTGAGGGGCTATTGGACCTAATACATACCGATGTATGTGGACCCTTTAGATCAACTACGAAGGATGGAAACCGCTTCTATGTGACTTTTACCGATGATTATAGTAGATATGGGTATATCTATTTAATCAAGCAAAAGTCAGAAACCTTGAAAAGGTCAAAGAGTTCAAGAATGAAGTGGAGAATCAATTGGGCAGGAAAATCAAGATGCTTCGATCTGATCGAGGAGGAGAGTACCTAAGTCTTGAATTCCACGATTATCTCAAGGAGTGTGGAATAGTTTCGCAATTGACGCCTCCTAGGACACCGCAGTTGAATGGTGTGGCAGAAAGGCGAAATCGAACCTTATTGGATATGGTTCGCTCTATGATGAGTCGTGCTTCACTACCTATCTTCTTTTGGGGGTATGCCTTAGAGACTGCCGCCCATATCCTTAACCGAGTCCCAACTAAGAAGGTTGCCAAAACACCTCACGAGATGTGGATGGGGAAAGCTCCCTTGTTGGCACACATCAAGGTATGGGGTTGCGAGGTTTTCGTAAGACGAGATACTCACGACAAGCTTGAACCTCGAAGTGAGTGATGTATTTTCATCGGCTACCCGCAGACATCCTTTGGATATCTCTTCATTAGACCGAAGGACAACGTTGTCTTTGTTGCGAGGAGAGGAGTTTTCCGAGAGCGAGAACTCATAAGCCAAGGAGACAGTGGGAGACAAATCGAACTTGAAGAGATTTAAGAGTCGATAGATGAAGGAACCTCTACCGCTGGCACTCAACTCGAGGAGGAAACTCCGGTTGAACCGATTGACGAGTCCTTACCTCTTAGACGTTCCGATAGAGTTAGAGTTCATCCCCAGTTTTATGGTTTTCATGTTACTACCGAAGGGGACACGTATATTAGTGATGGTACACTAGTAGATCTTGATGAACCTAATAGCTATAAGGAAGCCATGGCAAGCCCGGAGTCTGCAAAATGGAAAGAGGCAATGGATAGCGAGATCCAATCCATGTACAATAACCAAGTTTGGAATTTGGTTGATCATGTGCCCGGATGTAAGACCGTTGGGTGCAAATGGATCTTCAAGAAGAAGACCGACGTGGATGGGAACATACACACGTATAAAGTGCAATTGGTTGCGAAGGGCATTACTCAAACTCCAGGAGTTGACTATGATGAGACCTTCTCACCAGTAGCGAAGATTAAATCTATTAGAGTGATGCTAGCAATTACCGCATTTCATGATTATGAAATTTGGCAAATGGATGTCAAGACCATCTTCCTTAACGGAAAGTTGGCTGAGTATGTTTACATGGCTCAGCCAGAGGGGTTTGTGAATCCGAAGCATCCAAATAGAGTGTGTAAGCTTGAGAAGTCCATTTATGGACTTAAGCAAGCGTCTCGCAGATGGAATCTTTGCTTCGATGAGAAAGTCAAAGAGTTTGGATTTGTACGAAGCGAAGATGAATCTTGTGTATATGTCAAAGCCAGTGGGAGTATAGTAAGCTTCCTCGTTCTATATGTCGATGACATATTACTCATAGGAAACGACATCCCGACTCTGCAGGAAGTCAAGTCCTGGCTCGGGAAGTGTTTCGCTATGAAGGACCTCGGAGAGGCTTCTTACATTTTGGGAATAAGGATAGTAAGAGAAAGAAGTAAGAGTCTAATTGGACTTAGTCACAATACTTACTTAGAGAAGGTACTAAAACGTTTTAGTATGGAAAACTCAAAGAAGGGAGAACTACCGATACAAGGAAATGACAAGTTGAGTAAGACTCAAAGTCCGAGTACTGAAGCTGAAATAGCAGAAATGAGCCGAGTACCATACGCTTCCGTAGTTGGCTCAATCATGTACGCTATGACTTGTACTCGCCCTGATGTAGCCTTCGCTTTGAGCATGGTTAGCAGATATCTAGGGAACCCTGGCAAAGCACATTGGATTGCGGTAAAGAACATCCTTAAGTACCTTCGGAGGACGAAAGAATGGTTCTTAGTCCTTGGAGGGAGTGATTGTTGGGTTATGAGCATTCTAACACTCCTAAGTGTACATGCAACCCTAAATACCTTGGATCTATGTTTTCTCTATTATACATGCAAATATGAACATCCAAGGTATTATCCTAATCTAGCATACAAAATAATGGATATAACAAGATAGAATACATACCTCTTTGATAGTGCTTGTCTTCATGAAGCTTGAGTGCCTAGTGCCCCAAGTGTGACACCTCAAATGGTTCACACAACACCATAAGCACTTGGAATAACTTAGAGAGAAATTAGAACACTTCATGAAATCGTCTAGCCCTCATACACACACATTAGTCACGATTTCTTGAGCCATGGGTTTCTTTTATATGGTGGCTATTAGGGTTACACCATGTAACTCATGACTTTACCCATTCCTTATGCTCCATGGATTTTAACCTCCATGGAGTATCCATGGGTCACCCCATGGACTTAGTCCAACATAAGGAATCTTGGATCACAAGCCCACATATATAAGAATGAATGATTTACACAATCAACCCATATATTTAATTAGTCTCCTTTTGATCACTTAATTAATTCCAAATTAATTCTTGATCAATACTAATTAAATAACCTTATTAATATATTAGAACTTATAATATATTAACAAACCTTAAGTGTTATTTCTCTCATTTTAGTCTATCCAAGTGCATGATGCCATGCAACCCAAATGGACCATGCCGGGTCGGGTCAAGTTTTACCAATTATAGTTATGGACTTAGACATTAATCCAACAGTGATGAATTGAAGGTGCGAGGGTATAGTGATGCCAGTTTTCAGACCGATAGGGACAACTACCATTCGCAGTCGGGCTGGGTCTTTACCCTAAATGGAGGAGCAGTAACTTGGAAGAGTTCTAAGCAAGAAACCGTAGTTGATTCAACATGCGAATCAGAGTACATCGCAGCGAGAGAAGCGTCGAAGGAGGCAATATGGCTAAAGAACTTCATCGGTGATCTTGGAGTTGTGCCTGTCATAAAGGAGCCCATGGAGATTTTCTGTGATAACGAAGGTGCGGTTGCCTTGACCAAGGAACCGAGGGATCATGGTAGATCAAGACATACCGACAGAAAATATCACTTCATTAGACATCGTGTAGAAGAAGGACAACTCATAGTTAAGAGGATATCATCAAAAGATAACCCAGCAGATTCGCTTACGAAGGGACTGAGTAGGGTTAAGCACTTGCAGCATGCTAGGAGTATTGGGCTGAAGGATGATATTAGTATAGATTAGATAGTATTAGAAACGTATAATAGATAAATGTAATTAACATTTGGCGATTAAATAAAGGAGTTTTATTTATGAGTAATGTTACTGTCTTATGTTAATCGTTTAACTATTGTTTCACTTTGCATGTTTTGACTTCCAGAATAATTGAATTTATTTGGAATAATCGAATTGTTCAAATTGTCCACAATTGTTCATATGTTGGAAGTAGATATGAATGAAGATTGTCATGAATTGGTGTGTAGATTGTCTAAATGGTGTTAGACATAGCAAAGGGTTGCTGCAACGTTCATGAGTGCTTATGAACTGGTTTTGAGCATTGGAACAAACCCGCGCTTGCTGGAATCACTTTATGGAATACGATATAAAAGGTGATCGCAAGACGATAATATCATATAGTCTTAAAAGCTAGATATATGGTTTATTATTTGTTAATTGATTGTACATTGATAATGCGAAAAAGCATTAGTAACTCGGTGTTATAAAACGCATTGTTGTGTATAGTTGGTTAATGAATAAGTAAATGCATATAAGTCGAAGTTTATCTGTAACTTTTATCAAAAGGTAAAAGCGATATCTTGGCTGCTCGATGATTTGATTTGACTTATGTGCCGGGCCTGGTCAGAACTGAATTGATGTGTTTAATTAAGTTCTATGTCAAATAAATCAGAGATCGAGAAATCAAATGCTAGACTAACCATTCCATAGGATTGTCAGCATGATATCTAACAGAGGACTGTACGATCCCTTATCTAAAGGACAAGATTGATTAAATCAGAGTTTGACAGCGTCTTTGAGAGCTACGATTGCAAACCGAATTGTACTTGTATAGTTACTAGACTTATCCAAGTGGGACATTGTTGGAATAGTGTCTAAGGTTGCAACTATATTAGGCAAGTATTTGACCCGGTTGTGCATGGTCCTGTTGGGTTGCCTTCACCATAGCAACTTGATGGATGATTTGTTAAGAGAGAGTAAATATTATAAGGAATAATATATGGTTATTTGATTAATATAATTCATAGATTAATTGGAATTAATTTGGTGACTTAAAGAGATTAATTAAATAAGACGGTATAAACTGTCAATTGTTTGATAGTTACACTTTAGACTATAAATCCTTATCCAAGATAGGATGGACGATTTCTAGGGATTGGATAAGCCAAAAATCGTCCATAGGGTTATCAAGGAAAGGATATGTATTAACTTAAAGTCTAAGTTATCCAATTAGGGTTAAAGCTGTAATCCTTAAGGAGTCTACAAGTATAAATATACCCTAGGGGTGAGGGAATTCGATACACCATCTAAAGTAGAGACACTCTGGCCGAATTCCTCCCCTCTCCTCTCTCCTAAATCATCTTTCTTGCTATTGGTGTTTGTATGCCATTAGAGGAGTGACATTTGTGACTCTAGAAGCTCCAAGAAACAAGATCAACAAGGAATTCAAAGGTATGGTTCTAGATCTATTTCAATGTTGTTATTTAACCTAATTAGGCATTAGAAGTCTTGGATTCAAAGCATGTTTAATTAGAAAGCCTAGATCCAAGCATTAGGGTTTTGCATGCGCACATAGGAAAGTTCTTATGGCTAAAACCGAACAATATCAACACGTGTGATGTAAATCAACTGAGTGGGTCATGTTGGAAAACCTAGTATCAATAAATATACAGTTTAAATCATTTAAAACATGATAAAATCATTCATCCATCATACACCACAAGTATTTGGATAGTATGCACACATAGCATGTAATTTATATAAAATACTTCATATCTATGTGTAAGCTGAAAGTAACTATGCACTCACCTGAAAGGTGGTGACTCAGTACTCGGACAATGCTTCGATACTCTCAAAACGGTTTTCCTTTGATAAAACCTAGTATCAATACCACTAGGGTTTAGTCTAACGATAACTGGGACAAATTAATTAGTCTGACTATTATTATTATTATACAAGCATTAATAACACTCAATATAACTCATAATAATAACCCAAATAATTATTTTAAGGACCTAATAACATTCCTATCTTTATTTGTAATCTACATTAAAAATTGCGTAAGCGTAGCACACTTACAACGAATTTTATCAAAAATCGGAACTTAATTGGAGCAGCATTTCGAAACCGAAAGATTCCTTTTTCTCGGGACTCCAGGAGCCTCGGGGCTTCCTTAGGGTGCTAAGGGTTCACCTAGACTTTACGGTGGCATCAAAACATAGAGAGAGAAATATTTTAGAGAGAGAATGAGAAATGGTGTGAAAAATCCGGAAGAGTTCGGATCTATTTATAGGGGGCGAAGCCTCTCGAACGTTGGGCATACCGAGGGTACGCTGGGCGTACTAATCGGGTACGGATGCTAGCCAAAGCCAACTGTCTCGCACTTATCTCGGAAGGATAAGGACGAAGTTACGCGGGGCATAACTTCTTTGTACGCGGGGCGTAATAGCGAGGGTGACGCGTCATCATCTGAAGCAAGGTCTATCGGCTGCAAGCGACGGGCAGGATTAAGCCACGTCATCGGTCTATGCATCAGCTTCGTAATTTCACTTTCTAAGTTTAAAAATTCGTAACTTTCGCATACGAGCTCTGTTTTCGATGTTCTTTATATCCACGCGAAGGTGGGAGCGTACTCTACAACTTTCATTTAGACATCGTCGGCTAATTTTGAATCGATTTTAAATTTTATATTATTAACAGACCGAGACAGGATTGGTCCGTTAAATCCTCATAACTTCTTCATCCGACATCCGTTTTCACCCATCTTTTTCTCTTTATGCTACTCTTAACGTGATCTTCGATTCTCGTTTAGGTCGTGTCGGCTAAAAATGACTCGATCTAATATTCGAATTTCGGGCTGTACACTGCTAATCCGAAACTTCGAAAAATCATAACTTCGTCATACGAAGTCAGATTTGGGCATTCTTTTTATCGATGTTCTTAGTTTAACCTATTCTATGACCTTTTTTTAGATCGCTAAGGCTAAATCTCGCTCTATCGTAAATTCACTATTTACGCTTCCCGGTGCCGAGCCGATTTCATCACGAAACTTCGACGGGTCATAACTTCTTCGTTATAACTCGGATTTCGGCGTTCTTTATATGTACGGAAACCTTGAGACATATTCTACAACTTGCTTAAGATTATTTATTCTAAATAATCCTTTGTCGAAAAGTTGTTTTCGACACTTATTATCTCTAAATTGACTAGCTCGGATTTACAGGCATTACAATTATCTCCCCCTTAGGATGATTACGTCCCAGAATCATCAACAAAACAGGATTGTATAATGACTCCATACGTTATCTCTTCATCCTTGGTAATAACTGTAACTTCTATGTTGCTTTGAACTAGTATCTAACTCTTGGATTCCTTGACTGGAGGCGGTGCTCGGTCTTGCACCTGCTCGTTAGACATTCAATCATGACCTTCGTGTTACAATCTCATTCTTTATCAGAGACTCCTTAGTCTTTTAAAAAACTTAGGATAAGTTAGTTTGATTACTACAATTGACCGATGTGTCATAGTCTAATGACCTATTATCGTATGTAACAACGCTTAGACTCAGGTCTCTTAGAGTCAAATTCTGGAATGGAATATGCCTTCATTCATGTTCTAATGTGATATAATCATACTTTAACATGTAGCATTTCTAGCTACAAACTTTTTTTTAGCATCGAGCGTGATACTTCTATTGGTTGCTTTGATATGACCACTAGGGTTGGGATAACAACAATCTTCTTAGTCATTACTGAAACAATGGTAATGACATACTTGAATAAAACAAAATCAATTACTAGTTTCTTGGTAACCTTGTGACTTTCCCTGATCCAAGTGTGAGTCCTGTGCTTTCGGTAGTATAGGCCTCTACTACCATTCACACCTACTCATACTCGTCCCAAGTATTGTCTCGTAGTCTCCAAGTCACCATACAAGAAAATCACATAAAAACATAACACATAAAATATAAAAACGAAGGTTACATCATACTAGGCTACATCATACGAAACTATGGCTATGCCTCTACTAGGCTACATCATACGAAACTATGGCTACTGCATAATCCGATCTTCGGGAAAGAAGTCCTCATTCTTGATTCCTTGCGTTGTTGTCTGCTTCATCTAGGATCATGTGGAATGCCCTTGGTTTCGGCGGTGCATTTGGTCTTGCAGCTTCGTTTCTCTTTGGACAGTTCTTTGAAATATGCCCATCATTTCCACATTCGTAGCACTTCTTGTTGTCGAATGTACAATCTTTGGAATAGTGACCGATCCTACCACACTTATAGCACGCCACTTCACCATCGCATCTTCTGAAGTGCTTCTTCTTGCACTTCTCACACCACTTGGTTTTGTTCCTTCGGTCATCCAGGTTAGACTTCGAGAACTTTCCCTTGTTATCAGGTCTTGAGGATCCTTCCAACTTCCTCTTCTCGCCAACTTCAACTTTCTCCAGACCCTTTTCTCTTATTTGGGTCTCAAAATTCTTGGATGCCCAGATGGCGACTTTCAAAGTGGTTGCTTGTTTGACCATTGGACCAAAGTCCGCTGGTAATCCATTGGCAAACCTGTTGACCTTGCAAAGTTTTGTTGGAACTAGATAAGGAACAAGCTTCATCTTCTCCGTAAAACTTGCAGTGTACTCGGTGACGCTCATTTTCCTTTCTTTAGGTTTTGAAACTCGTTGTTGATCTCTAGTAGATCCTGCTCAGAGTAGTACTGCATTTTCAGTTGCACCAGGAAATCTTCCCAAGACATCTTACTTGCTTCTCCCTTGGGCATCGTATCTGTCAATATCTTCCATCAGCTTAATACTCCACTCTTTAGTTGCCTGATCGCAAAGACGGTTTTCTGATTGTTGCTACAGTCGCAACTCTCAAACACTATCTCCATCTCGGAGATCCAGTCCATAATCTCAACAGGCTTTGGGCTTCCTGAGAGACTTGGTGGTTTCGCACCCAAGAAATTCTTGTACATTCGCCCATCCTTGTCGTTTCCTCTCTCCGGGCCATCCCTTCGTTCACCTTGAGTCCCCACTTGACTCACTTGGCGGCTGTAGTTCCCTTCCTCCGATTTCTTGGGAATCAGCACGGGTTGTTCAATAGGCATAGTAGGTTTGTCCCTATTCAACATCCATCTCATTTCTTCCCTTTATTCATCCAACATAGTCCGAATCATGGCTTGTACTCCAGCCATGGTGATTGGCTCGGGTACATCTTCTATTACAACAGGTATTTGCTGAATTACCGGGGGTTGATTCCTATTCCCATTTGCATTCCCAGCTCCACTGCGGGTTCTTGCCATTTTGATCTATACACCGACTAAGGTGAATCTAGATCTTAATTTAGGATTGACGTCTTAAATCATCCTTATCACTCCGAAACGTCTATATGCTAGTTCTAATATCGTAGTTAAACGCTTAGAATCCTAAACACATAAGGTTTCCAGATCCGGTCGGCAATAGACAATAGATCCGAATAAATAACAACATATTAGGCACAAGCATTTAGCACTTAAAAGAATTTTAGGCACAATCCCTAAAATAATCTAGTGCTCACACCTCACAATCATCGCTTAACATTCTAAGTTTAAGTCTAGAAATAAATCCATATTCCTAGTTCGCTTAAACTAATGCTCAGATACCAACTGTGACATCCCCCATTTTCACGGCCAGAAAAGACCGATTTTGTTTATGCTTTATAAAAACCGGAGTACTTCTTTTCATAAAATGTTGCGGAATTTGTTCCCAGAAAAAAAAATCACGATAAATACGTTATCAAAACATTTTCGAAGAAATGTATTTTATTTATGTTAAAACGTTTGGGATGTCATCGTCAATACAAAAACATAAGCATAAACAGAACTTACATTTATTTACACTAGTGATCTACATCTCTTTAATCTCTCATTGTAATGTGACTTTATATCAACACCTGTGATCTAAATAAACCGAGTGGGTTAGGTTGGGAAATCTGGTGAGTACATAGGGTTTTCAACCCACAATAATATAATTATTATGTTCAATCATCAAACAATTAACCCATTTACCCATCTCCATTATCTTCTTTATTCCTAAGTACTCCCCCTAAGGATTTATCCTAAGGGTCGTCTCCTACATCATATTTACCTCTCATCTCCTTACATTGCGTCTCCTTATATGTTTGTTCCTAAGGAATCTCCATAAGGATCATCGCCTACATCGCCTGGACAGTATTGATTCAGGGATTACTCCCTCAATACGTGCCCACCAAGGGTTAGGGTATCATCGCATGAATACGTAGTTACAACATCGCCTGAACTCGTAATCCATCACCTACAGGTTATGAGCCTGCTGGTGTTTCCATGGGGTTGTCTATAATAATCCGTGGTTGCCATCTATACTTTGGTAGATGACTACATCTCCAAATCATCAACAAGGTTATAGTATCTTTCATCCTACATCACCGATTCATCATCACCTATCTATCCTCACCTAATTATCATCACCTATCTCTCATCATTTTATTTCTTCACACATCAACTATTTCATCTACCCATGTTTTATCCCAACATATTATGTGGATACAAAATAAATATACAGTTTAAATCATTTAAAACATGATAAAATTATTCATCCATCATACACCACAAGTATTTGGATAGTATGCACACATAGCATGTAATTTATATAAAATACTTCATATCTATGTGTAAGCTGAAAGTAACTATGCACTCACCTGAAAGGTGGTGACTCAGTACTCGGACAATGCTTCGATACTCTCAAAACGGTTTTCCTTTGATAAAACCTAGTATCAATACCACTAGGGTTTAGTCTAACGATAACCGGTACAAATTAATTAGTCTGACTATTATTATTATTATACAAGAATTAATAACACTCAATATAACTCATAATAATAGCCCAAATAATTATTTTAAGGACCTAATAACATTCCTATAATTATTTGAAAGCTATATTAAAAATTGCGTAAGCGTAGCACACTTACAGCGAATTTTATCAAAAATCGGAACTTAATTGGAGCAGCATTTCGAAACCGAAAGACTCCTTTTTCTCGGGACTCCGGGAGCCTCGGGGCTTCCTTAGGGTGCTAGGGGTTCACCTAGACTTTAGGGAGGGTTCAAAACCCTAGAGAGAGAAAGATTTTAGAGAGAGAATGAGAAATGGTGTGAAAAATCCGAAAGAGTTCGCATCTATTTATAGGGGGGCGAAGCTTCTCGAATGCTTGGCGTACCGACGGTACACTGGGCGTACTCCTAGGGTACGGATGCCAGCCGAAGCCAGCTGTCTCGCACTTATCTCGGAAGGATCAGACCGAAGTTACGCGGGGCGTAACTTCTTCGTACGCGGGGCGTAATAGCAAGGGTGACGCGTCATCATCTGAAGCGAGGTCCGTGGGCCGCAAGCGACGGTCAGGATTAAGCCACGTCATCGGTCGATGCATCAGCTTCGCAATTTCACTTTCTAACTTTAAAAATTCGTAACTTTCGCATACGAGGTCCGTTTTCGACATTCTTTATATCCACGTGAAGGTGGGAACGTACTCTACAGCTTTCATTTAGACTTTGTCGGCTAATTTTGACTCAATTTTAAATTTTATATTATTAACAGATCGGGACAGGATTGCTCCGTTAAATCCTCATAACTTCTTCATCCGACATCCGTTTTCGCCCATCTTTTTCTCGTTACGCTACTCTTAACGAGATCTTTGATTCTCGTTTAGGTCGTGTTGGCTAAAAATCACTCGATCTAATATTCGAATTTCTGGATGTACACTGCAAATCCGAAACTTCGAAAAATCATAACTTCTTCATACGTAGTCAGATTTGGGCTCTTTTTTTATCGATGTTCTTAGTTTAACCTATTCTACGACTTTTGTTTAGATTGCTAAGGCTAAATCTCGCTCTATCGTAAATTCACTATTTACGCTTCCCGGTGCCGAGCCGGTTCCGTCACGAAACTTCGACGTGTCATAACTTCTTCGTTATAACTCGGATTTGGGTGTTGTTTATATGTAAGGAAACCTTGAGACATATTCTACAACTTGGTTAAGATTATTTATTATAAATAATACCTTATCGAAAAGTCGTTTTCGACACTTATTGTCTCTAAATTGACTAGCCCGGATTTATGGGCGTTACAAAATATGATTACACTTATGAAATTAAGTGTAATTCTTATTTGATTGAAAAAGTTTAAATTAATAGCAGAACGAATTAGAAGAATCAAGTAGGCAGAAAGATAAAAGTTTCTCTATTCTAAGAAGAAGGGAGAGTACCTTTTATTATGTTTTATGATAGGTCTTAATGATTAAGAACCATATCTCAATTGATCATCTAAGTGAGTCTTAGTGCAATTTTATGTCTAAGAAGAGGAATCAACAGTTGAAGAAATGGTTAAATCAAAAAATCAATCATACTTCGTTCCAAAAACAAGTCTTAGAGTTAAGCTGGTGATATTAAATGACAAGTCTTCAGAAGGCTTATAACATTCATCAAATGTAGAATTTGGAAAAAGGTTTTCTTATTCTTGCACATTTGGAATTGGTAAGTTGTGATGTCTTAGATAAGATAAATACCAACTAGTACCAAATTTATATGGTGTTTTGTCTTGATAAAAGCTACACTAACTCTTGAATATTTGTTTGTCAAAAATGTTTATTGACAAGAGAATCTTATATGTCAAGGAGTCAGTGGGAGTCTAAATGGTCTTGAAAATATTCAAGAACTAATCAAGAATGAACCTTATCGATCATCACTAGCACACGAGTAGAGGTTTACAACCTATCGTGTTGACATTATCTTGTTTCTGTGCCGTTCCAATCGAGTTAATTATGCATATGAGTTCTATGAGTTCTCATTTGAATGCATAAAAGGAAAGGACCTTGATCAATGAATAGTACATTGATAAGATAGGGTGAGCTTCTTAACTACTTGGAAGACATGGTGGGCAGCCGTGTTACTATAAGGCAAGAAATCAAGATTGAGAAAGTTCTGTCCATATGAGCTTGAATTTGCCGTAAACTTTGTTTTTGACAAATTCACATGGATAGGAACACGTACACCATTAAAATCTTAGTGTCATAAGATTCCCTCCTTCATGAAAATGACTGTGAGGAAATGCTTTCATTGAAAAGAGATTTTGAGAAGATAGTGATTGTGAAAATTGGATTCTCAAATTCGATTATGGTTACGGTATCCCTTTCCATGATTCGAATTGTAAGATTTGGCAATTTGTCTTAATTGTTTAGACACACATATGAGCTATCTAAAGCAAATGTGTATAACCTTGATAAAAGATTATCAAAGCATTAGGTATTAGAAACATGAACTTAAGAAATTCAATAAGTATCGTTTTTCTGAAAGTTAAGCTGTTTCTGAATACATGTCGAAGCTAGTGGGAGCATAAGTGTCATATTTATAATAATCATAATGATAGTGAGAGCATAAATGTTATGATTGTGTAATTATTAAGGCAAGTATTGCAAGTTACCAATATTAATTATAGAAAACAAGATCCATACTTTGCAAAGTTGTAAGGGTTGAATAGTTGTTTTGCTATAATTAAGGGAGAGAATATTATGCTTCGTTTCAAATCTAAAGGCTTAGGTTGTGGAATGTTAATATTTTTGGTCAAAGATACATAGTGTTTTCTTAAATTTCGATTATGATTAAGGTATTCCTCTTCATAGTTCGGATTATAAGAACGTAGCACATAAAATATTATGGCAGAAGATTGATAAAGTGTTAAATCTTCATGTAAGACATTATGCATCATGTCCTATACGCTTCGGGTATAGGATCGATTGTAAATGCTATAATATTTTACCATTCTAAATTTTTTCCAAATGTCTAGCGTATTTAGAGGGAAAAAGGACAACAATCGTTTTTGACTAAGATAATTAAACAACTATCAAAGGACAATCCACAGTTCGCCGAGGATTGGTCGCTTGTGAGTAGTTGGAAGTATAGTATTGGATGGACCATATCGACATTATTATGGATAGAATAGATTCTATTAAGAATGAGTTGTCATATGGAAAATATGGAAACGTTTCCATATTGGGAGTTAGATATTGAGAATCTATGTCTAGATTAGAAACTTTTATGCAAAAGGATATTCAAAGGAATGTACTTTGAGTGAGAGACATCACATCTAAGGAATTGTATTGTAACAATCTCCGATAAAGAGCTTTGTAATTCATTGGCAATAGTCATTGTGACCTTAGTGCAGTGACATTACAAAAGGATCATTGCATAAAATGTTAGAATCTAGCATATTCTATAAGTGGAAAGAATTTGATATTCTTACACTTGTGATAAGGATTGGAGTTGTGAAATGAATATAATTGGAAATGTGTTTATTTGATCTATTTCACAAAGCAAGAACCATATGTAAACATTGTGTGCATGCTAAAAACATGGACAAGTGTGGTAAGTAATTCAAGTAAGAAGTTGATTACCCGAAACGACAAATAATGAGTAATCGATATGGTGATAAGTAAAAAGTGCTTTATTTATACTCAAAAGTTTGAGGCCATATGGGATTAGTATTATCCTTGTGTTTCACTTTGCATGTTTTGACTTCCTGAATAATTAATTATTTCAGAATAATCGAATTATTCTAACGGACCATAGTCGTTCATATGTTGGAATAGGTATGAATGAAAACTATTGTGAATTGGTTTGTAGATTGTCTAAATTGTATTATACATAGCAAAGGTTTGCTGCAACGTTCATGAGTGCTTATGAATATGATTTTGAGCATTGGATTAAACCCACGCACACTTGGATCACTTCATGGATGTTATCACGAGTGATTGGTGAGACGATAATATCTTATATTCTTGAAACCGAGATGTGTGACTTGTATCTTGCGAGTCGGTTGCACATTGATAATATGTAAACGCACCAGTAATTTGGTGTTATAAAACATATTGTTGTGTGTGATTTGGTGAGTGAGTTCAAGCGAGCATTGAGTCAAAGTTTATCCATTCCTTTTATTCAAAGTAGGATAAAAACGATATCTGTGGGCCCCTCGATGATTTAGTGATGGCACCTAAGCGCTTGGCCAAGCCGAGACTAAATTGATGTGTTTAATTGTAGTCTGTTTTCAGTCGTCACTTGGAAACAGCACATAGACATAGAGAATGAATCAGATCCATGTCTCAGTCAATATGATAATATCTAGAATGGGGGAATATATGATCCCTTATCTAAAGGACACGCGTATCTGATAAGATCAGAGTTGACAGCGGCTTTAGAAAGCTACGATTGCAGATCAGGATCTGAAGCCATACGCGGAATAGTGATTAGACTTATCAAAGTGGGAGACTGTTGGATTAGTGTCTAAGTCCATAACTATTTTGGTATGTACTTCACCCGATGGTGCATGGTCCTTTTGGGTTGCCTTCACCAAAGCAACTTGATAGGATGAATTATGGAGAGAAAGGATTAAATATGATTTATTAATATATTATGAGAATAATATATTAAAGGAGAAATCATATTGTTTAATTAATATTAGTCAAGAATTAATAAGAATTAAGTTTGTGACTAAAAGACATTAATTAAACTTAAGGGACTGGAATTGTAATTATAAGATAATTGCAATTGGGCTATGGATTACCTTATTATATAAGGTTAGACAAATTCTATGGGGAAACCCATTAGAAATCGTCCAAGGCTTGTTAAGGAACGGTTCATGGGTTGCTTAGGGTCTAAGCATCCAAATTAGGGTTTCCTAGTTAAAAACCCTAATAGCCTACATGTATATATAGTACCCTTAAGCCCCAAAAACGTGATGAACTAATTGGTTAGGGTTTCCACACATTTTGGGCAGCCTCCTTCTCTTCTCATCTTCATCCTCTTGCTCTTGGTGTTTGTGAAACATTAGAGGAGTGACATTTGTGACTCTAAGTTTTCTAAAGTCATTACAAGGAGGAATTGTGATTGTTATTGCTACATAACAATCAAGGTAATATCTTAAACCCATTATTATGTTAATATGATTATTTGTATGCTAGAACTAGGGTTTATAGTCTTGGATGAATTGCATGTACAATAGAGAAACCTAGATCCAAGCATTAGGGTTTGTATGAGCACATAAGATATTCTTATGGCTAAAACCCATTAGTGGTATCAGAGCCTTGATTGGCTTCTATTGTATTGATGCATATTTGATCGAAATGAGCACTAAAAATCGAAATTTTTTTGCTTTTGAGTGTTTGACTCGCCGAGTCACTTGGTGCACTCGCCGAGTCAGTTGTACTCGACGAGTCCAGGTCCAGACTCGACGAGTCAAAGCGTCTGACAGCTCATATTCGCGATTTTCTTCCTGTTTTGGCTTTGGATAATTACCATAAACATGTTTTTGTTATAAAATCCGATTTTGTACATATTTATGAGTATATCCTTGATTAAACAAAAGATAATTACCAATTGATTAGATAATAACTTCCTTATATGATAAAGTTTGATTATTTGTATTAATTGGGTAACTTATTTTGCAAGAAATTGAAATTAGGTCAAATATAGATAATGATGAAATTAATTGTTTAATTTATATTATTTGTTATTCGATCCTTGTGTTATGAAAAATTTCAAATTTTCCCCTTTAGGTTTTATAGTTTAAATTTGAACTTAATAGTTTTGTTTTTGAAATTTAAATAGTTAAAACCCTAATGTTTTGAAATGTTTCAAAAACTTGCCCTCAAGTTTTGGAATTTAAAAGTTTATTAAAAGGTTTAATTTAGGAATGTTAAATTCTAAAACCCTAGTATTGTTTTGAAAAGTTCATATCACACACTCATGGATTTTACCTGCTCAAGACCCTACCAAGAAACAACAAGTGGTTGCTGTAAACGCCGCCACAACTACTACCAACCTAACTCCGATAAGGCAATACACTGGGAACCTGCCAAAGTGCAACAAATGCAAGTTTCACCACAATGGCACTTGCAGTGAAATGCATTGCACCAACTGTAACAAAAAGGGGCAAACCGCTCGATTTTGTAAAGCTCCAGTTCAACAAAACGCACAAGCTGCCAACGCAGGAGCAAGTCAAGCCTGCTATGGTTGTGGAGAGGCAGGACACTTCAAGCGGAATTGCCCAAAGGAAAGAAACCCCAACCCTGGGGGAGTGGGCAGAGTTCTGGCGATAGGTCATGAAAAAGCAGTTGCAGACCCAATTGTGGTCACCGATACATTTCTCCTCAAGAATACACACATATGCATTCTTTTCGATAGTGGCGCGGAGAAAAGCTTCGTGAGCCATCAATTTAAATTCTTACTCAAACAAAAACCACAAACACTAAAAGACACATTCACCATAGAAATGGCTAATGGAATAACAGAGAACACTAACAACATTTACATTGAGTGTACCCTCACCCTAAACAATCACTCTTTCCAAATCGACATTATGCCGGTCACCATAAAAAGTTTTGATGTCATTATTGGCATGGATTCGTTATTCCCTCACCATGCCGAAATTCTATGTCATGAAAAGTCCGTTCGCCTTAATCTACCAAATGACGTAACCCTCGTCATCTATGGCGACAAACCCAGTTCAAACTTTCAGATCATTTCGTGTGTCAAGGCCCAAAAGTACCTCCGCAAGGAGTACCACGCCTTCCTAGCCAACGTCGTGGATAAGAATCATGAAGCTAAAAAACATAATGGACATTCCGGAGTTCGGTAAATTCCCTGACTTATTCCCGGAAGACCTTCCAGGAGTGCCCCCTGCTAGACAAATCGAATTCCAAATCGACCTAATTCCTGGAGCTACTCCTATAGCCAAATCACCATACCGTCTAGCCCCAGCCGAGATGCAGGAACTGTCCAGTCAACTAAACGAACTACTGAGCAAAGGCTTCATTAGACCAAGCTTCTTGCCTTGGGGAGCACCGGTTTTGTTCGTTAAGAAGAAGGATGGATCGTTCTGTATGTTCATTGACTACCACGAATTAAACAAACTCACCATCAAAAACCGGTACCCTTTGCCTCGAATCGATGACCTCTTCGACCAATTACAAGGAGCAAGTTTCTTCTCAAAGATTGACCTTAGATCAGGGTACCATCAACTACGAGTTCAAGAGGAGGATATTCCCAAGACATCCTTCAGAACGTGCTATGGTCACTACGAGTTTGCAGTGATGCCCTTCGGCTTAACAAAAGCACCCGCGGAATTTATGGACCTGATGAATAGGGTTTGTCGATCTTACTTAGACAAGTTCGTGATTGTCTTCAGCGACGATATACTAATCTACTCCCGAAGTGAGGAAGAACACAACCAACATTTATGTCAAGTCTTGGAGAAACTGAGGGCAGAGAAATTGTACGTAAAATTCTCAAAGTACGAGTCTGGATTCTAGAAGTGGATTTTCTCGGAGATGTAGTTAGCAAGGAAGGAATACATGTAGACCCTTCAAAGATCAAGACAATCAAAAGTTGGGCAGCGCGAAGAACACCCACATAAATCTATCAATTTTTAGGACTCACCGGTTACTATCGAAGATTCATCCAAAACTTCTCCAAAATCGCAAAACCACTCACCACCTTGACTCAAAAACAAGTGACCTTCGCCTGAGGGGATAAGTAAGAGGTTGTGTTCCATACGTTGAAACGAGCCTTGTGTAGTGATCCGATCTTGTCCCTACCTGAGGGAATAGAGGACTTTGTGGTTTATATCGATGTATCAAAGCAAGGTTTGGGATGTGTGTGAATGCAACGAGGAAAGGTCATTGCCTACACCTCAAGATAGCTGAAGACACATGTGGTAAACTATACAACGCACGATCTCGAACTAGGAGCGGTAGTTTTCGCCCTAAAAATATGGAGGCATTACCTCTACGACACCAAGTGCACTATCTTCACCGATCATAAAAGCCTTCAGCATATCCTCAACCAAAAAGAACTCAACATGAGGCAAATACGATGGGTAGAATTGCTAAACGATTACAGATGCGAGATTCATTATCACCCAGGAAAAGCCAACATGGTGGCAGACCTTTAAGTAGAAAGGAATACTCTGGCTGCCGAGTAAAGGCACTAACCATGACCATCCATTCACACATGTCCACACAAATCAAGGAGGCACAAGAAGAAGCCTTAAAACTAGAGAACATGGTAGGTGAAATGTTGAGAGGAATGGACAAAAATCTTGAAGTCAGGGATAACGGAGTTCTTTGTCTCATGAACCGGATCTGGACACCAAAATTTGGTGGATTTAGGGACGTTGTCATGAATGAAGCTCCCAAAACTCGTTACTCAGTTCATCCCGCCTCAGACAAGATGTATTTAGACCTCAAGAAGCTGTATTGATGGCCGAACATGAAAGCCGAAATAGCTACCTTCATGGGCAAGTATTTGACTTGCGCAAAGGTTAAGGTTGAGTATCCGAAACCCTCGGGACTACTTCAACAGCCAGGGAGACCTGAGTGGAAGTGGGAGCGAATTACAATGGACTTCATTACCAAGTTACCTAAGACAACGGGTGGACTTGACACCATTTGGGTAATCGTCGACAGATTAACCAAATCCGCTTACTTCCTGCCAATAAAGGAAACCAACAAAATGGAGAAACTCACAAGGATCTACATTAAAGAAGTTGTGCGACTTCATGGAGTACCAATATCCATTATCTCCGATAGATATAGTCGGTTAATGTCACGATTCTGGAAGTCACTGTAGATAGCTATGGGAACTAGGTTGGACATGAGTACAACCTACCACCCACAGACCGACGGGAAGAGTGAAAGGACCATTCAAACATTAGAGGACATGCTAAGAGCTTGTGTGATGGACTTTGGTAAAGCGTGGGATGCTCACCTACCCCTTATCGAATTCTCTTACAATAATAGTAATCACACAAGCATCAATGTTGCTCCGTTTGAAGCCCTCTATGGTCGTAGGTACAGATCACCTCTGTGTTGGGCTGAGGTGGGCGACACGCAACTAGCAAAAGGGCAAGTTCCTAACAGCACACTTACTAGCCCAGAGATCATAAGGGAAACAAAAGTGAAGATCGTCAAAATTCGAGAATGGATGAAGGCTTCACAAGACCGACAAAAGAGCTACGCCGATAAAAGACGGAAGCCTTTGGAGTTCCAAGTGGGAGATTGAGTACTATTGAAAGTATCACTTTGGAAGGGATTAATACGTTTTGGAAAATGTGGGAAGTTAAATCCAAGGTATATCGAGCCATTCGAAATCCTCACCAGGATTGGCCCGGTGGCATACAAGCTTCGATTACCACAAGAACTCAACAACGTGCACCCTACCATTCATGTGTCGAACTTAAAGAAATGTTTGTCTGATGAGACCCTTGTCATTCCTTTGAAAGAAATTAAGATCAATGAGAACCTCCACTTCATAGAGGAACCTGTTAAAATCATGGATCGAGAGGTCAAATCGATGAAACAAAGCCGCATCCCCATCGTAAAGGTTCGATGGAACGCCAAGCGAGGACCTGAATTTACATGGGAACGTGAAGATCAAATGAAGCAAAAGTATCCACATCTATTCCCCAACCCTTGAAGTCCCTCTCAAACATGCAAATTTCGGGACAAATTTCTTCTAACGGGGGGATAATGTGCAATTGTCAAATCTAAGTCAAAGTCAAAGTCAACAAGTCAAAGTCAAGTCAACAAGTCAAACCAGTCAATATTGTATAATACTTGTATGATTAAAAGTTATTCTATGAAAACGTACATTTGTATGTCACGAATTCGAGTGTCTCGGTAAATCTATGTGTTTATCAATGTGAAACCCTAAGAAGGGAGTTAAACGCATCAAAACAAATCCATGAACCCTTTTGGAGACTTAAAATAATCATAAACAAAGTATAACGGGGTCCACGAACCTTGCATTGCAAGATTATTCAATGAAAATGGCTAAAAGTGAATCTCTCTCAAATCTCTCCCAATCTCTCCCAAATCTCTCTCAACTTATTATAGTCAACCGGGTCATCCCGACCCTTAACTTGTCCAAAAATCACTCAAAATGAGAAGTTATATTAAAAAACGGCTAATTAGGGCCGAAACCCTCTTAGGAACCAAACCCTCTTAGAGGGAACCTCTCAGGGCCGAACCTCTCATAAGGACCGAAGTTGTCAGAAGCGAACTCACCCCTCGGACCAAACCCTGCGAAACGAACCTCCACCTTAGGGCCCGAGCCTTCACCTTCGGTCCCTCCTTGTGCCACCCTCGGTCCTTAGCCTGAAGCACTGAACCCCTCGCAGGTTTGCTCCCTTCTTCCGGTTTTTGACTACTTTCGCCTCCTAAGCCCGTTTTTGACGAGATTTTTTTCACCAAATTCATATTTTTACCATTTTAAACTCCAAAAACTCATATTTTATTTATTTCTTAAGGATTTATTAATTTAAAATCATTATTTCATTAATAGAAATATCTAAGGATATTTTACCCCACAAGTGGGTCATGTTTGCCCACTTGCCTCCATGTGTCACTTACCCATTAACCCAACCCTATCCAAATCACACTAACCAAGACAAACATCACTTCAAACTTACAAGTTGCTCCAGCAACCTTATCTATATAAAGAAACCACTGGAGGATTTCTTGGTGCACTTTGATCATTCCCACACTTTTACACATTTCTTACCACACAAAGAAGCTTATTTTCTCTCAACTTCTAGCCACTTTTGGAAGTGTTCTTGAGCAATTACTTTACTTTTTGGTAAGTATTTCCTCTAAAATCAAGTGTTATTCCATGTTTTCATAACATCCTTGAATCATCTACACACATTCTAACGCCAAAGTATCGTTCTTAGGATCATCCAATCTTTTACGTGTTCATCAAGTGTTCTCGACTTGATACTCCTCGCCTTTGGCCTTCCAATCTTCCAAGAATCACTAAAGGTGAGTTCATACCCCTACATTTTCTAGTTTTCTTTAGTTTTCAGGGGGGGGGGGGGGGGAATACTAGTTAAAACACCAAAACACATTTGAAACTTAACTTGACAGCTTACAACAGTAAAGTTGTGACATGTTCACGAACTGTTTTACCCAACTTAAACTTTATATTTTTCAAAACTGTTAAATTTGAAAATAGTTCAGATTTATACCTTTAAAATGACTACTTGCACATCTTCATCCGATTTTTCTACAATTTTTTGTGATTTTAACAAAACTGCCTATCATTGCAGCAAAGAAATCGGATCAGGTTGTGAAAATGAGCATTTTCACACTGGTTCGAGACCATAAAAAATTATAAGAAAATTTGTGAAAATAGTAGACTCTCTTTCCAAATTTTGAGTTTATGGATTCGACTTACGATGATTTTTCTATAAATAATCTAAAACAGTGACAGTTAAGAGTTAAATTGTTAAAACAAGTTTAAATGTTATTCACACCTTGTAACTGTTGGAATAATGTCTAAGGTTGCAACTATATTAGGCAAGTATTTGACCCGATTGTGCATGGTCCTTTTGGGTTGCCTTCACCATAGTAACTTGGTAGGATGATTTATGAGACAATAGAGATTATTAATATATTATGAGAATAATATGATGAATAATAATATTGTTATTTGATTAATATATGTTATAGATTAATTAGTATTAATTTGGTGACTTAAGGAGATTAATTAAATAAGAGGGTATAAACTGTCAATTGTTTGATAGTTACACTTTAGACTGTAAATCCTTATAGGATATGGGTTTGGACGAATTCTAGGGCTTGGGATAGCCTCAAATTCGTCCAAGGCTTATCTTGGGAAGGATTTGGATTGCTTTGAGTAATAGTTATCTAATGAGGGTTTAAGGGTGAACCCCTAGGAGCCTTACAAGTATAAATAGACCCCTTGGGGAAGGGAAATCGGCACCTCCTCTAAAGTAAGGATACCCTGGCCGATTTCCTCCTCTCTCCTCTCTCTCAAATCATTCTCTTTGCTAGTTGGTGTTTGTAAGCCATTAGAGGAGTGACAATTGTGACTCTAAAGCTCCAAGAACAAGAAGATCAAACAAGTGTTTCAAGGTATGCTTCTAACTCTGGTTTTGTATTTTTCTTATACCTAATTAGCCATTAGAAGTCTTGGATTCAATGCAAGTTTAATTAGAGAAACCTAGATCCAAGCATTAGGGTTTGTATGTGCACATAGGAATGTTCATATGACTAAAACCCATAAGTGGTATCAAAGCCTAGATTGGTTTTTATTAAATTGATGCTTGAATGTTTGAATCTTAACTGCAAAATTCGATTTTTGTGTTTCTGAGTCACGGACTCGGCGAGTCTAGTTTGGGTACTCGGCGAGTCCGAGCGTCAGGAAGAGTCAAGAACGGGATTTTTTCATATTTATCTTATGGAAACTTACCTTAATCATATTAGATCAACCCTAGTCCGATTTTATGATATATATGACTATATTTTTGATCTAATTGAAGATATTTATCAATTAATAAAATATTTAATTTCCTTGTATGATAATTATTAATTATTTTGATTAATATTGGTAAATTGTTTTTCAAGAAATCAAATATGGATAATTATGTGATTAATTGTTAATTTGAATTATTTTTTATTTGATCCTTTATGTTGTTAAATGTTTAAAAATTAGTCCTCAAGTTTTGAAATTTATGTTTTGTGATTAAAAGTTTAATTTAGACAATTTAAATTTCGAACCCTAGAATTTTACAAGTTTAAATTACAACCCTGTACTAATATAATATTACAAGATTAATATCTATATATATGTATAACTTAAATGCTAGTCTTACCGTTAGTAGGCCTCATTCACGAAGCTGGTCTATAAGGTGGGTATAAGGTTGCGGCCTATAAAATGGCGCTTAATGGGTGTACACTCACACCCACCGCTTGCTTGATTGGTGGAGGGTCGTTAGCCGAACGGGTAGGATAGGGCAACCTCATCCTCTCATTAAA
This sequence comes from Lactuca saligna, assembly GCF_052625555.1. Classification (NCBI taxonomy): domain Eukaryota; kingdom Viridiplantae; phylum Streptophyta; class Magnoliopsida; order Asterales; family Asteraceae; genus Lactuca; species Lactuca saligna. The sequence goes on from NC_136424.1 coordinate 279,280,370, forward strand.
AGTATGATAAGAAATACTAAGTAACTACATGTTTTCTTAAAATTTCCCAATCTTAGTTACTTTAGGAAAAGTGAATTGATGCAATCCCATGAAATTACACTTTGCACCTTGCTAAGAAGTTAGTGGAGCGTGTGTGGTTTACCGGCACACTAATTGGTTCTAAGAGAAGGTGGCAAAGGGTGATTCATTGTTTATCATAGTTCGATGGAGCGTGTGTGGTTTACCGACACATCGAATAGGTGATCGTTACAATGAAGGCACCATGTGAATTTGCATGGTAATTCACACCCGCTTTGTGATCGTCGGTATCCCAGCCACAAACAAGAGGGGCATATCGAGATTTAAACATGCCATTGAAAAGTTTCAATGAATCTCATCCAAACCTAGGAATTCTCAATACATTTAGGATTTAAAGTTATGTTTTTCATGGTGGAGAATTCGTGAATCGTCATTCACTTACCTTCAAATTGTTTGCATATTAGATTACGACATCCCTTTTCTAATGTGTAAATATTGTTGTTGGATCCTAGCCCTAATTTTTCTTATTGGGTGATAATTAGGGATTCATATTCTAATCTATCTTTGTCCTTTCTATTTATAGATGTCGAACGCCAACAATGCTGCTGCGAGTTCTTTCACTTTGATGAGCCTTTGTCAAAAGGTCACCTTTGATGGAACGAACTTTAGCGAATGGATAAGATAGATTCGCACGATTGCTCGCTATGAGGATAAGGAGTATGTCCTCGATGAGAAGCTCAAGAGAATCAACCTCGGAATTTCTACTCCCGCCAAAATGACTGCTTTCGAAACTCACGAGCGTGATGCAACGAAAGTGCATTGCATCATGATCGCAACTATGAACTCCGAATTCCAGAAGTCCTACGAGGACATGTATCCGTACGAAATGCACCAAGACTTATTGGAGAGATACCATCAAAACGCGAGACAAGAGCGTTATGAGATTTTCACGAACATGATTTCCACTAATATGGGTCATGGAGAGTCTCTTACCGTGCACTTGCAAAAGATGCAAAGGTATGTCGACCGCCTTCGCAAGTTAAATGTTGACTTTGGGGAAGACTTGGTGATCGACATGGTGCTTCACTCTTTGCCTCCAAGCTACAATCAATTTAGGATGACCTATCACATGAACAAAGAAGAGGTCACCCTAAGCAAACTTCACGGTCTCTTGAGGGTCGCTGAGAGCAACTTCAAGGACAAGTCTGTTGCACCAACTCCCAATCCGCCCGCTGCTCCTATCTTGGCAATTGGACAAGGAAAGGGAAAGAAGAGGAAGGCTTCGTCAAAGAACTATCGAAAGGTCAAAGCCCGAGATGGTGCCTCTTCTAGTGGGACCAAAGTTGATCCCACTAAGCCCTGCCCTAACCCGAAGGAGGCGGAGTGCCACCACTGCCACAGGATAGGACATTGGAAGTGAAGCTGCCCGGAGTACCTGCAAGCCATCAAGGAAGGAAAGATCAAGCCATCTTTCGTAGATATATATATATATATATATATATATATATATATATATATATATACAATTAAATCTAACGATTCATCTCATAATACTTCTTAGGTTCTTGATACCGGTTGTGGTTACCACATTTGTTCTAATGTGTAGGGACTAAGAAGAAGTAGAGACGTGGAGCATGGAAGAATAAATCTAATCATGGGGAACAGAAGATCGTCGTTTGTGACCAAGATTGGAGTTTATTCTTTAGTGCTTAGGAATAGTTTATCTTTAGATTTGAACAATTGTTGCTATTCGCCAGAAATGGCTAGAAACATCATTTCTTTTCATGGTTTGTTTAGACAAGGTTTTAGATTTTCTTTTAATAATAAGAATGGTTCTATTTTAGCTTATCTGAATGGTGTCTTTTACTTTGAAGCTATACCATGTAATGGAATTTATGAAACTGTTATGATTGTTGTAAGTTAGGAAATGATGTTTTTGTTGGGTTATGAGCATTCTAACACTCTTAAGTGTACATGCAACCCTAAATACCTTGGATCTATGTTTTTCTCTATTATACATGCAAATATGAACATTCAAGGTATTATCCTAATCTAACATACAAAACAATGGATATAACAAGATAGAATACATACCTTTAAGTTAGTGCTTGTCTTCATGAAGCTTGAGTGCCTAGTGCCCCAAGTGTGACACCTCAAATGGTTCACAATCATCAAAACACTTAGAATAACTTAGAGAGAATTCTACACTTCATGAAATCGGCTAGCCCTTTGTTACTCTCACTAGTGGCCGATTTTCCTCAAGAATAAGATGCTTATATAGTTATACAATTAGGGTAAACCCTAATTGTCATGACTTTCCATTTCCTTGGATCCATGGGTTCAAATACAACATGGAGCACCCATGGAGCATCATATGGGTTTTGGCCCAACTAGATAATCCATGGAGCATTAACCCACTATACAAGTATGGATGATTTACACAATCAACCCATATATTTAATTAGTCTTCTTTTGATCACTTAATTAATCCTAGATTAATTCTTGATCAATACTAATTAAATAATCTTATTATTCTTATTATTAATATACTAGAACTTATAATATATTAATAACCATAAGTGTCTTATTTCTCTCATTATAGTCTATCCAAGTGCATGATGGTATGCAACCCAAATGGACCATGCCGGGTCGGGTCAAGTCTTACCAATTATAGTTATGGACTTAGACATTAATCCAACAGTCTCCAACTTGGATAAGTCTAAAACTATTATTGCGTATGACTTCAGGAACCAACTGGCAATCGTAGCTCTCAAAAGCTTCTGTCGAACTTTGACCTTGTAGATGAACTCTGATCTTGTCAATGACTTGTCCATTAGATAAGGGATCATATATTCCTCCATTCTAGATATCATATGGACTGAGACATGGATTATTATCATTCTCTTTGTCCATTAGTTGTTTCCCGATTTCCGATTTATGATGACTGACTAATTGAACAAATCAAATCAGTCCTGGCCCGGCCGAGCACTTCCATTTGTCATCATCAAATCATCGAGGGGCCCACAGATATCGCTTTTATCCCGAAGGTAAAAGGAATGGATAAACTTCGACTCATATGGCTTGTTCTACTACTTGTTGAATCATACACAAAGACACGTTTAATAACATCGAGTTACCAATGCATTTTCATGCAATCAATGTACAACCAACTCATAGTAACAACTCATATCTCTAGGTTTGAAGAATATAAGATATTATCGTCTCATGATCACTCGTGATAAAATCCATGAAGTGATTCCAATGAGCGCGAGTTGAATCCAATACTCAGAACTTATGAGCACTCATGAGTGTTGCAGCCATTTGTCCAACACCTTAGACCCCTACAAGCCAACCCATGACAGTCTTAATTCATATCCACTTCCAACATATGACCGACTGTGGATGGTTTGAATAACTTAGTCATTCCGGAAGAATAACCTAGTTTATTCGGGAAGTCAAAACATGCAAAATGAAACACAATAATAATTGAATCCAATATGGTCTCAGAACTTATGAATATAAATAAAACACTTTTTATTTATCACCATATGATTACACATTATTCATTGTATACTGTTTCAGCTATCAACATTATTCTTGAATTTAAAACAATAGTTGTCCCATGCTCCAAGCATGTACACTATGTTTTTTTCTAAACACTAGTCAAGCCATACACCAAGTATGCATACTATGTTTGTCTATGATCTTTACTTTGTGAACTAGATCAATTGAACATAACTTCAACGATTCTCTTTTCACACTCCCAAATCCTTATTGTAAATACAAGAATTCCAAATTCATGTCATTTACTGAAATTTGTTAGATTCTAAACTTATATGCATTGATCCTCTTGTAATGACTATGCACAAAGTCAGAAAGACTTGGCAACAATCATTACAGAGTATTCCAAAGGAGATCAATTCCTTGGAAACATCCTTCTTGCATTAAGTTTCCTTAATCTTACACAGATTGAAATTTCTGACTTTGAAACATTTCCAGATTCATTTTGACTATCACTTCTGAACAAGAGTTGCCTCCTTACAGATTATGTCAATATTGTCCTTCCAGAATTATCACTACACTTCCAACTGTCCTTGAGCAACCAATCTTTGGTAAACCTTAGATTGTCCTCGACAATTGTTTAATCCTTTTAGTCATATCCAGTTCTAAACCTTTTCCCTTCTTAATGCCCTAGGCATTTGGAAAATTTTAGAAAGGATAAATATAGCACATGTAATCGATCCTATATCCGAAGCATATGGGACACAATTCATGATGTCTCACATAAAGACTAAACCAGTCTTTTGCTATAACATTTCCATTTCTATTTTCCAAGTTCTCATAATTCAGATTATGAAAAGGGATGCCGTAATCATAATCGAATTTTAGAACGCAAATAATGGACCCATATACAGAATTTCCTTATGTTGAGCCATTCCAACATGAATTCATATATATCCTTGACTAAATGATTAAAACCTCACGATCTAAGCTTATAGATTTGAGATGAAGTATAATTTCCTCTCCCTTACTTATAGCAAAACAGCTCTTTCCCAGTTGAAACCTTTTGTTTTCTATAATTAACATTGCTAACTTGCAATATTTATCATAATTATGATGCTCCCACTAACATGATGATTATTAGCATAACACTTATGCTCCCACTAGCTTTGACATGTACTCAGAAATCAGCTGGACTTCTAGAAATCAATAGTTTATTGACTTTCTTACCAAAGTTTAGATTTTTGATACTGGATTGTTTTGATAGAACTTTATCAAAATCATACACCTTCCCTTAGATAGCACACTTGTGTGTCTAAACAATTATGAAGAGGGATGCCGTAATCATAATGGTTAGGCCTTTTTGCCACTTCTCACAAGTCCAGGTTAGTGTGCCGGTAAACCACACACGCTCCACTAACGACTTTGAGAATGCAAATATCACAATTGCTATCTAGCTAAAATCTACTTAGTGAAAGTGTTTCCTCACCATCATTTTCTTGAATCGGAGAGAAACCTTATGACACTTAGATTTAATGGTGTATGAGTTCTTATCCATGTGAATTGTCAAAACCATAGTCACAAGACAAGGATAATGACAAATCCAAACCTTATGGATTGAACTCGATCTTAATTTCTTGCCACCTGGCAGCTCAAGGGCCAGCCATTGCTTCCAAGTTGTTGTGCAACCAATTGAGAATTCTAGGAACTCATATGCAAAGCCAACTTTGATTGAAATGGGCACAAAATATGTCAACACGATAGGTTATAAACCTCAAGTCGTGTTCTAGTGAAGAACTTTAGGTTTTATTCTTGATTAGTTCTTGAGACTTTCAAGACCTTTAAGACTCCCACTGTCCTCTTGACCTATAAGACTCCCTTGTCAAACATCCAAGAGATAGTGTGGATTCTAACCAAGACAAACACTTCACACAATTGGCCTAAGTTGGTCTTTGTTTTATCCAAAACATCACAACTTACCAATTTCAAATGTACAAGAGTAGAAAACTTTTACTCTTACATTTGATAAGTGTTCTTAAACCTTCTTTAAGACATGTCACTCATATTACTATCTTGGAGTATGACTCTAAGACTTGTATTGGAACGAAGTATGACTCATCTTCTTGATTTAACCATTTCAACAATTTCAAGATCCCTTCTTCTTAGTCATAAGAATGCACTAAGACTTCCTTAGAGAACAAATTTTGATATGGTTTCTCAATCATTAAGATGATCACAAAGCTGATACTAAAGTACTCTCCCATCTTTTCAGATTTGAGAAACTTTTATCCTTTTGCCTAATTTGATTCTTCTTATCCGCTCTGCTATGCATTGAAACCTTTTCCAATGTCTCAGAGTTACACTTAAGCTTGTAAGTATAATCATATTTACTGAGCTTTAGTAAACTATGACGAATAGACTTACATCTTTTGTGGTGGACTTAATCAGTGCACATGACTATGTACTCGATCCCTTAGTCCATTACTTGACTCACACATCCATGTGAACAAGTAATTAGTCTTAATTTTTCCAATACTTGAAAGTTCTCATTCATCATGCTATACAACTTGCATGATTCCAAGTTTCGGTCCAATTGAGACTTGGTGATGAGAATCTTTCCTTATTTGGTAAATTTAGACATTACCACAAATGAAAGAATCAATTTCATATTTCCACTCTTGCTATTAATGGAATCATATAAGCAACAATTTTTCCTCAAATGCCATTGTAAGGATATTTAAAATAAATAAAATCAAAATTTTCTTTTATTTTAAAACTATGCGGAAAAACTTATCCTTACAACCCATATGAGAACTTGTTGTTATCTATTCCTAAGCAATATCTCATAACTCCTAAGAAGTAGCTCAAGAATCCGATCTTCAACCTACGCGATAGAAATCCATCTACGCGATCAGATTCAGCATATTCTTTCTTTAAGTTCCTTTACTTTTCTTTGATTCTTAAAACATTACCATGTGACCCAGTCACATCATGTATCAGGAATCTCAGAATAGAAACTTAACAAAGTTAGATAGTGGACTTTACCTGAAGTAGAGTCAAACTTATTGACTTTAACATCCTTAGGTAAATTTGGCAGCTTCGCAACTAATAACCCTTACTTTGGCAATATAAACATATGGACCCTTTGATAATGGTACACAGGACTATTACAGACTTAGCCTTTTTCTCTTTACCATTTTAGTCAACCTAGTTGACTATGGTCAATCCCTTTCCTTCGGAAGAGAATGTTTTTTCTGTATTTCCAGTGTCACCATTGTCAATGTCCATAAAGTTTCAGGAAGTTGATCTTAGCAAATAGATAAGATCATTAAGGGTCTTGTCATAGTCTGTTTCATAGGTGTTCCAAAAGAACTCACTATGTGACTTAGAAAGTAGTTGAGCCACTAACTTTCTCAAGACTTTGACACCCAACTATCCCGGCTTGTCAATATGTGACTACATCTCCAAGATGTGATCACACCTAGACCTTGTCTTGCCAATAGGGTTTGAGTGACCTTAAACTTTTCAGGAACTTGTGGGTTAGGGAGAATAATTAGAGGAGGAGAAAGAAGTATGATTTCCATGGGACATCATCTTCATTTAGGAAAGCTTGTTTCAAGAGATTTGGGAGGATCATAAATGTATAAACCAGACATCTTTTTGGGAGATATTCAAGATAGTTGATTTTAAAGTCGTTAATATGACACCCAATATGAAATATTTGATGGGTTTTGAGCATTCTAACACTTCCTAAGTGTACATGCAACCCTAATAACCTTGGATCTATGTTTGTCTAATTGTCATGCAAAGTTGAATTCCAAGGTTATATTCCTATCTAGCATACATGGGGAACAATTTTTAACATAAAGTATAGATAGAATAACTTACCTTGTTGTTGCTTGTGTTCCTTGAAACCGTGTGAGCCTAGCACCCCAAGTGTGATGCCTCAAATGCTTCACACAACACCAAATGCTCTTGGAAGAACATATGAGAGAATACTCACTTCTTCAAAATCGGCCAAGCCCTCTTGATTCTTAGTGTAGCCGATTTTGGGTGGAGAACATGTTACTTATATAGTGTTGACAAATCTAGGGTTAAACCCTATTGTGTCATGACTCTTCATTTCCATGACCCATGGGTTTGTAACTCCCATGGAGCATCCATGGAGCATCCTATGGGTGGAACCCAACTTGATGGTCCATGGAGCCTTTTAGCCCACTATACAAGATATGGATGATTTACATAATCAACCCATATATTTAATTAGTTATCTTTTGATCACTTAATTAATTCTAAATTAATTCTTGATCAAACTAATCAAATAATATTATTAATATATTAGAACTTATAATATATTAATAATCTCCAAGTGTTATTTCTCTCATTTAGTCTATCCAATTGCATGGTGCCATGCAACCCAAATGGACCATGCCGGGTCGGGTCAAGTACATACCAGAAATAGTTATGGACTTAGACACCTTATCCAACAGTCTCCCACTTGGATAAGTCTAATAACTATTACTGCAAGTATGACTTCAGGAACCGATCGGCAATCGTAGCTCTTTTCAAGGTTTCTCGAAACTGAGAAGATGATGGTACGCCATTTAAGATAAGTGATCATATAATCCTCCGTTCTAGATATCAGTCGGACAAATACATGGAACAATGTCTTACTTATTGTCCAACATTTGTTTCCCGATTTCCGATTTGTTTGACAGAGAACTTAATTGAACACATCAACTTAGTTCTGACCGGGCCCGGTACATAGGTCAAAACAAAATCATCGAGGGGCCCAGATATCAGCTTCTAATCCAAGAAGGAACAGATAAACTTCGACTCATATGTTTGTTCTACTACTCATTGAATTACACATAAGAGCGCGATTTTATAACATCGAGTTACCAATGCGTTTTTCGTACAATCAATGCATAACCAACTTGTAAGTAACAAATCATATCTCTAGGTTTAAAGACTTATATGATATTACCGTCTCACGATCACTCGAGATAGAATTCCATGAAGTGATTCCAGTGAGCGTGGGTTGAGTCCAATGGTCAGAACTTATGAGCACTCATGATTGTTGTAGCCTTGTCCCAGACCTCTACAACCAAACATGACAGTCTTGATTCATACCTACTTCCGACATATGACCGACTGTGGAGGTTTGAATAATATGTTATACCAAACAAAATTATTCTGGAAGTCAAAACATGCAAAAGAAATATAGTAAACGATCGACAAGAGATAGAAACACTTTACTCATAAATAAAACACTTTTATTCATCATCAAATGTCAATTACACTTTACAAATTTCGAGATTATCTAACTACTAAATCTAATATCATCCTTCAGCCCTATGCTCCGAGCATGCTGGAGATGCTTAATCCGAGTCAGTCCCTTCGTGAGGGGATCTGTCGGATTCTCATCTGATGATACCCTCTTTTCCACGAGGAGTCCTTCTTCGATCCAATGTCTGATGAAATGGTATTTTCTGTCGATGTGTCTGGATCTCCCGTGATCCCTTGGTTCCTTGGCTAAGGCAACAGCACTTTCACTATCACAGAAAATTTCCATTAACTTATAATATTATAAAGTATAAGGGTTGAATTTTAACTTTTAAAATTCTAAGGGCTAACTTGGAATTAAAGTATTCATAAGAGAAAACTTTACAAATTCGAAAACTTGAGGGCAAGTTTTGAAACTATTCAAAACTAATTAATTCCATAACTTATGTGTTTAAAGTAGTTTTAATCCAAAAACTCTTCAAGTTCCATAACTTATGGAAGACTTTAAACTAATAAAAGAATTAACTTTTCTTTATTTTTATAACTTATGGAATTAATTAAGGTTACATTTTTTTATTTTTTTTATTTATTTAATGAAGAGACTCTTGGTCCTCCATAACTTGAGGACAAATTATGGAGTCATAACTCCAATTAATTAGAACTAGACTCTTCATTTTTGTAACCTTTGCCAATTTTATGAGTTTTATGAGTCTTTAATGTGACTCTTCATGTAACTTGAGGACAAGTTACACAAACACATTTTATACTCAACTCTTAGATTAAAATGGATTGAAAACAACTATTTCAATTAACTTTTCTATTAATCTAAGCAACTCATAAGAACAAGATAATTCAAATCAAACTTTTTCATGTAATTAGTCTAACCTTTAAACTAATACAAAACATGAATCTATTGACAATTATCTTTGAAAAATGGATTAGCATGAACATTACCACATTAAAAAAAACAAGTTTATAAGTTCAAAAACAACTTAGGGTAATGTTCCTAGTCCATTTCTAGCCAAAAACCTCGAAAATATGTTGTATGGGGTCCAACTCGTCGAGTGCATGAACACAACTTGGCGATTTGGATGCATTTTGCCTTGGAATCGTCGAGTCCCTTCATGGACTCGGCGGGTCTGCTGGGTAGACAGCAACAAAACTCGATTTTTCAGCTTCTATTGCAAGTATAACAAGAAAACAAGCCTAGGCTCTGATACCACTGTTGGGTTATGAGCATTCTAACACTCTTAAGTGTACATGCAACCCTAAATACCTTGGATCTATGTTTTTCTCTATTATACATGCAAATATGAACATCCAAGGTATTATCCTAATCTAACATACAAAACAATGGATATAACAAGATAGAATACATACCTTTAAGTTAGTGCTTGTCTTCATGAAGCTTGAGTGCCTAGTGCCCTAAGTGTGACACCTCAAATGGTTCACAATCATCAAAACACTTAGAATAACTTAGAGAGAATTCTACACTTCATGAAATCGGCTAGCCCTTTGTTACTCTCACTAGTGGCCGATTTTCCTCAAGAATAAGATGCTTATATAGTTATACAATTAGGGTAAACCCTAATTGTCATGACTTTCCATTTCCTTGGATCCATGGGTTCAAATACACCATGGAGCACCCATGGAGCATCATATGGGTTTTGGCCCAACTAGATAATCCATGGAGCATTAGCCCACTATACAAGTATGGATGATTTACACAATCAACCCATATATTTAATTAGTCTTCTTTTGATCACTTAATTAATCCTAGATTAATTCTTGATCAATACTAATTAAATAATCTTATTATTCTTATTATTAATATACTAGAACTTATAATATATTAATAACCATAAGTGTCTTATTTCTCTCATTATAGTCTATCCAAGTGCATGATGGTATGCAACCCAAATGGACCATGCCGGGTCGGGTCAAGTCTTACCAATTATAGTTATGGACTTAGACATTAATCCAATAGTTTTGTACATGGATTCTTCCAATAGTATGGATAAGGCATCCTTATGGCATTGTCGTCTTGGACATGTCAACAAGAAACGCATAGCCCAACTCCAAAAGGATGGAGTGTTGGAGTCATTCGACCTTAGGGAAGATGACACATGCGAGTCTTGTTTACTTGGAAAGATGACTAAGTCACCCTTCGCTGGTACGTGCGAAAGGGGTGAGGGTCTATTGGACCTCATACATACCGATGTGTGTGGACCGTTTAGATCTACCACGAATGATGGAAACCGCTTCTACGTGACTTTTACCGATGACTATACTAGATATGGGTATATCTAATTAATCAAGCAAAAGTCAAAAACTTTTGAAAAGTTCAAAGAGTTCAAGAATGAAGTGGAGAATCAATTGGGCAGGAAGATCAAGATGCTTCGATCCGATCAAGGAGGAGAGTACCTAGGTCTTGAATTCCACGATTATCTCAAGGAGTGTGGGATAGTTTCACAATTGACGCCACTTAGGACACCACAATTAAATGGTGTGGCAGAAAGGCGTAATCGAACCTTGTTGGACATGGTTCGCTCTATGATGAGTAGTGCTTCACTATCTATCTCTTTTTGGGGGTATGCCTTAGAGACTGCCGCCCATATCCTTAACCGAGTCCCTACTAAGAAGGTTACCAAAACACCTCACGAGATGTGGACGGGGAAAGCTCCTTCGTTGGCACATATCAAGGTTTGGGGTTGCGAGGCTTTCGTAAGATGAGATACTCACGACAAGCTCGAACCTCGTAGTGAGCGATGTATTTTCATCGGCTACCCGCAGAAATCCTTTGGATATCTCTTCTATAGACCGAAGGACAATGTTGTCTTTATTGCGAGGAGAGGAGTTTTCCAAGAGCGAGAAATCATAGGACAAGGAGAAAGTGGCAGGAAAATAGATCTTGAAGAGATTCAAGAGTCGGTAGATGAAGGAACCTCAACCGCTGGCACTCAACCCGAGGAGGAAACTCCGGTTGAACCGATTGACGTTTCATTACCTCTTAAACGTTCTGAAAGAGTTAGGTTTCAACCCCAGTTGTATGGTTTTCATATTACTACCGAAGGGGACACGTATATTAGTGATAGTACACTAATAAACCTTGATGAACCTAATAGCTATAAGGAAGCCATGGCAGGCCCGGAGTCTGCGAAATGGAAAGAGGCAATGGATAGTGAGATCCAATCCATGTATGATAACCAAGTTTGGAATTTGGTTGATAATGTGCCCGGACGTAAGACCGTTGGGTGCAAATGGATCTTCAAGAAGAAGACCGACGTGGATGGAAAAGTACACACGTATAAAGCACGATTGGTTGCGAAGGGCTTTACTCAAACTCCCGGAGTTGACTATGAAGAGACCTTCTCACCAGTTGCGAAGATAAAGTCTATTAGAGTGATGCTAGCTATTGCCGCATTTCATGATTATGAGATTTGGCAAATGGATGTCAGGGCCGCTTTCCTTAACGGAAAGTTGGCTGAGGATGTTTACATGGCTCAGCCAGAGGGGTTTGTGGATCCGAAGCATCCGAATAGAGTGTGTAAGCTTGAGAAGTCCATTTATGGGCTTAAACAAGCGTCTCGCAGATGGAATCTTTGTTTCGATGAGAAAGTCAAAGAGTTTGGATTTGTACGAAGCAAAGATGAATCGTGTGTATATGTCAAAGCCAGTGGGAGTATAGTAAGCTTTCTCGTTCTATATGTCGATGACATATTACTCATAGGAAACGACATCCCGACTCTGTAGGAGGTTAAGTCGTGGCTCGGGAAGTGCTTTCTTATGAAGGACCTCGGAGAGGCTTCCTATATTTTGGGAATAAGGATAGTAAGAGAAAGAAGTAACAGACTAATAGGACTTAGTCAGAACACTTACTTAGAGAAGGTACTAAAACGTTTTAGTATGGAAAATTCGAAAAAGGGAGAATTACCGATACAAAGCAATGCTAAGCTGAGTAAGACTCAAAGTCTGAGTACCGAAGCCGAGATAGCTGATATGAGCCGAGTTCCATACGCTTTCGTAGTTGGCTCAATCATGTACGCTGTGACTTGTACTCGCCCTGATGTAGCCTTTGCTTTGAGCATGGTTAGTAGATATCAAGGGAATCATGGCAGAGCCCATTGGATTGCGGTGAAGAATATCCTTAAGTACCTTCGGAGGACAAAGGAATGGTTCTTAGTCCTTGGAGGGTGTGATGACTTGAAGGTGCAAGGGTATAGTGATTCTAGTTTTCAAACTGACAAAGACAACTACCATCCGCAGTCGGGCTGGGTCTTTACCCTGAATGTAGGAGCAGTAACTTGGAAAAGTTCCAAGCAGGAAACCGTAGTTGATTTAACGTGCGAATCAGAGTACATTGCAGCGAGCGAAGCGTCGAAGGAGGCAATATGGCTGAAGAACTTCATTAGTGATCTTGGAGTTGTACCTGCCAAAAAGGAGCCCATGGAGATTTTCTGTGATAATGAAGGAGCGGTTTCCTTAACCAAGGAACCGAGAGATCATGGTAGATCACGACATATCGACAGAAAATATCACTTTATTAGACATCGTGTAGAAGAAGGACAACTCGTAGTGAAGAGGATATCATCAGAAGATAACCCAGCAGATCCGCTTACGAAGGGACTGAGTAGGGTTAAGCATTTGCAGAATGCTAGGAGTATGGCGCTGAAGGATGATATTGGCATAGATTAGATAGTATTAGAAATTTGTAATAGATAAATATAATTAACATTTGATGATTAAATAAAGGAGTTTTATTTATAAGTAATGTTACTGTCTTATGTTAATTGTTTAACTATTGTTTCACTTTGCATGTTGGGACTTCCAGAATAATTGAGTTTATTAGGAATAATCGAATTATTCAAATTGTCCACAATCGTTCATATGTTGGAAGTAGGTATGAATGAAGATTGTCATGAATAGGTGTGTAGAGTGTCTAAATGGTTTTAGACATAGCAAAAGATTGCTGCAACGTTCATGAGTGCTTATGAACTAGTTTTGAGCATTGGAAAAAACCCGCGCTTACTGGAATCACCTTATGGAATGTGATAGTAAATGGGTGATCGCAAGACGATAATATCATATATGGTTTGTTATTGGTTTATTGATTGTACATTGATAATGCGAAAATTCATTGGTAACTCGATGTTATAAAATGCATTGTTGTGTGTGGTTAGTTAATGAATAAGTAAATGCATATAAGTCGAAGTTTATCTGTAACTTTTATTCTAAGAAGGAAAAAGTGATATCTCGGCCGCTCGATGATTTGATTTGACTTATGTGCTGGGCCCGATCAGAACTGAATTGATGTGTTCGATTAAGTTCTATGTCAAATAAATTGGAGATCGAGAAACCAAATGCTAGACTAACCATTCCATAGAATTGTCAGCATGATATCGAACAGAGGACTGTACGGTCCCTTATCTAAAGGACAAGATTGATTAGATCAGAGTTTGACAGTGGCTTTGAGAGCTACGATTGCAAATCGGAATGTACCTGCGCATATAGTTACTAGACTTATCCAAGTGGGAGACTGTTGGAATAGTGTCTAAGGCTGCAACTATATTAGGCAAGTATTTGACCCGATAGTGCATGGTCCTTTTGGGTTGCCTTCACCATAGAAACTTGGTAGGATGATTTATGAGAGAATAGATATTATTAATATATTATGAGAATAATATGATGAATAATAATATTGTTATTTGATTAATATAAGTCATAGATTAATTAGTATTAATTTGGTGACTTAAGGAGATTAATTAAATAAGAGGGTATAAACTGTCAATTGTTTGATAGTTACACTTTAGGCTGTAAATCCTTATAGGATATGGGTTTGGACGAATTCTAGGGCTTGGGATAGCCTCAAATTCGTCCAAGGCTTATCTTGGGAAGGATATGGATTGCTTTGAGTAATAGTTATCCAATGAGGGTTTAAGGGTGAAACCCTAGGAGCCTTACAAGTATAAATAGACCCCTTGGGGAAGGGAAATCGACACCTCCTCTCTCTCAAATCATTGTCTTTTCTAGTTGGTGTTTGTAAGCCATTAGAGGAGTGATAATTGTGACTCTAAAGCTCCAAGAACAAGAAGATCAAACAAGTGTTTCAAGGTATGCTTCTAACTCTGGTTTTGTATTGTTCTTATACCTAATTAGCCTTAGAAGTCTTGGATTCAATGCATGTTTAATTAGAGAAACCTAGATCCAAGCATTAGGGTTTGTGTGTGCACATAGGAATGTTCATATGACCAAAACCCTTCAGTAACATGCTGAGCAAGGTGTGTAAGATTTTATATTTAGCATTTTAAATGTTATTTTATTGAAATACAAGGTCATTCATAACAAGGTTTCATTTACAACATAAAACATTTTGAAAAAACTATAATAGGTATAGTTTGGACACTTGAAATGGTAATACTATCGACTTACAAAACGAGTATTTTATTACAAACTACGTGAACATGTTAATGTATAAATTTGTGAGACATTCATCTTCGAATTACTCTTTTGTACTACAGAAAAGTCCTGTAGTTATAGCCAGAATCTCTTGCAGGGAAAGCGTGATAATTGTATATAGATCTATATTGGGCTTGACAACCCACACCTGAGCTGCTTGCAACAGCTAGACCGACAAGTCTGGGATGACAAGTGTCATTACATTCCGACACTTGAAGAACGTCGAGTACGAGATCTTCGAGTCATAGTATGGTTATAACAACTCACATGGGAAATTAACAAACACTGTTCACGGGAGTTTAAGGATTTTACAAAAAGGAGTTTTATTTACATATAAAACCACATATACGTATGATGATTTACTTACATATACTAAGTATTGGTTCAGTTAAGACTACAATAAATCTTTTAGAAAATATTGGATTTTTTGGAAACAAACTTGTAACAAACTTTAAGGAACAACATGCATTTTTCATTCATAAATTGCTTATGAACTCACTAGCTTTAGTGCTGATACTCTTTCAAAAACAACTTGTATTCTCAGGTAATCAGTAATACATGTAACCACAAGACTTTTTGAAGACAAGACTCTAAGGCGTAAATTTCTTTTGAACTATTTTGACATCATATGTAATTAATTTGGAAACATGTATTTTGCAACAATGTAACATTTTAAATTATATTTATGATGGTTGTGTTTACTTGCTTCACTATGGTTATGACACTGAGCATGACGGCCTCCGCCCCCGAACGTTTCCGCCGTTCCGGTTTGGGGGTGTGACACACAGTGTGAGTCTGGATTGCTTCCCACCTACAACTCACATCTGGCTTGCCATCGAGCCCACAATACGAGTCTCCCTTAGCCCGTAACTGGAATGCTCTCAGGTTTGTTGGTTTACCGCACGAACTTGTCTTACCTCAACCCATCCCACATAACATATGAACATATAGTGATATAACAAATGAGCATGCGGAAAACATATAACAACACAGGTAGTCCTACATGCCTACCTAACTGGCATAACCACTAGTATGCAACGCTAACTCATACTCAACATCTAACACTGCTAGGATAGCATATTTAATGGGCCGGCCTTGGTGTCTTAGACCCCTTAGTATAGTAAGGATGACTCACCTTGCAAATGTCGACTCGGTAGATAAACTCCAACTCTTGGATCATTGCCACAAACTCCACCACCTATTATCATAATATAACCATACTCGTAAGTTCTCAACCTTTCAAGCTACCCCATAAGTCAACTAGTCAACCCCTGGTCAAAGTCAAAGTCAACAACCAAGGTCAACAGTCCATGTTGACCTTAACTCGTCGAGTATCCTCAGTTACTCACAGAGTTCCTTGAGATACTCATCCACTCGCCGAGTCACCAGAGTGACTGGTCGAGTTCCTAAGGTTCGTGATCAAAACTCTAAGGCAACTCGTCGAGCTTCCTCCTTGCAACTCGACAAGTCCACACGCATCCATCAATTGGGGAAACCTTTACCGACTCGCCGATTTGTTCATACAACTCATCGAGTCTACGACAATATTCATCGGACTCACCAAGTTGTTCATCCAACTTGTCGGGTTCATGCCCATCTTCATATGACTCGTCGAGTCGGCTATGCGACTCGCCGAGTCCCTTCAGCCCTTTAACCATGCAGACACTTTTTAAGCCATGTCAAGGCCCCAAATTGCAGATCCAACTTCCTTAGGTACGATTATCATGTAAATTTGTAAACATTACGTGCATGCAAGGCTTTAAGATGCTAAAATGACAAAACTAAGCTTGCAATAATGTCACATCCTTGAGGGAAAGCTCATACTAGGAAAAGTTGATGACTTTATGAATCTAGAAGCCAAGGGTAGTCCAGATCTGAAGTTACAATTTCAGATCTAGGCTTAAGCACGAGAAACCATTCTTAAAAACTCATGCACAAGATGGTTTAGGAGAAAACGAGCCAAGGAAAACAATCTAGTACCTTCAAGAGAGTGCTTGCTGATGTAGAACTTGAATCCCACGAACTCTTGCTTCAACTAGCTTATTTTCCGAAGTGATTCCTTCACCAAAACCCTTCCTCCAAGCATAAACTCTCCAAAGAACACACACATACACATACACTCGAGTTAGGGTTAAAGAGAGACAAGAGGCTATGAAGGGGAGGCTGGGGGAGGCCAATGATCCTTTAAATAGGGTGCAATGCCCCAAAATTTAGGGTTTCATCTACCAGCTCCTACTCGTCGAGTATCTTCTTGGACTCGGCGTGTAGGTCATTAAAACACGTGGACCAACCCGCTACTACTCGACGATTAGGGCGACCAACTTGTTGAGTAGACCCAAGACCAAAAATATTCAACATAAATCAATACCTGACAATCAGGGCGTTACAAATCTCCCCCACTTGAATTACGCTTCACCCTCGAAGTCTGATGCGATGAACAATGTTGGGTAATGCTCCCACATCTTTGCCTCTGGCTCCCACGTCCACTCAGATCCCTTCCGATGCTCCCACTGTACCTTCACGAAAGGTATCTCCTTATTTTGCAAAACTTTCTTCTTCCTTTCAAGTATGGCCACAAGCCTCTCCACGTAATTCAGGCGCTCATCAACCTGAATATCATCCAATGGCACCACTGCCTCCTGATCCACAATGCACCTCCGCAGCAGCGAAACGTGGAAAGTGTTGTGGATTCGACTAAGCTCCTCCGGGAGCTCTAGCCTGTACGCTACCTTGTCGACCCTGGCAATGCCTTGAATGGTCCAATGTATCTGGGACCTAATTTTACCCACTTTCTGATGCGAATCACACCCTTCCAGGGCGAGACCTTCAAGAGCACCATATCACCCACCTAAAACTCTAACTCAGACCGGCATCTATCAGCGTAACACTTCTGCCGAGTCTGAGCTGTTGATATGTGCATATCTACACATATATTTTACATCATATCTTAATACTTTTAGCTATAATTATGCTTATTATTGAACAAAAGGTACTGATTATGTTTAATATATGTTATGTAGCATAAAAGACATGCTCGGAAGCAACATGGAAGCTGGAAGCAGGAAAATGCAAGCTTAGGCAAGAAGAAGACACAAGAAAGATGTTGTTGGATAGCTTGACCCCTCGTCAATATTTTGACCATATCTCATGACTCGTAACTCCGATTAAGGTGATTCAAAATGATCTGATAACTAGACACATTTTCGAATGACTTTCGTGTTTCGAGAAAAGTCGGATTTCCAACCACCACGGCGTGGTGATCCCACCACGATGTGGTGAATAGAATCTTCGCGATTCTTGATGCTAGCTTGGGGAATACGGGATAAAAACGAGGACCACGACGTGGTGCCTTTACCACATCGTGGTGGCCAGATTTTAGGCAAGTATGTATATATATATATATATATATATATATATATATATATATATATATATATATATGTAAAAACAAACATCATGACGAATTGAGAGACTTGGAGGTGACTTTCTGCAGAAGTATTGTGACAAAAACCCTTCTAAGAACCCTTTAGGGCCGATTTTGGAAGCTAGGAAGTCGATTGGAGCAAGGATTCGCATCTACACATTCGGTTTGCTTAGTTTAATGATGTTTAGCCTAGTTTACCTTATGTTTATGTGTTCCTCAACTATGATAATGGGCTAAAAACCTTGCTTTCGTTTAGTTAGATGAAACCTAAGACTATGAGTTAGTTTCTTACTTTATGGATTATATGAATTTGGTTTATGCATGTGTTTGATTATCATTACCTATTATGTTAAAGTTTGTGACTTTGTACCTTAAATTGAAGTTTAGTGTAACTTAGTGACCATTAAATTACATGAACTTGTTTACCTAATTATTTAGTGACCATTAAATTGCTAGAGCTAGGATTGACCACGTCTTAGTTAAGTGACAAAAGTAACAATTTAACTGTGTTAGAGAACATAATTGTGCCCATAATTCTGTTTAACAAATCTTACATAGCCCAATTATAATTAATAACTAATTTTGTACTTGCTTGTGTAGGACCTTACAAAGTAGTACATGAATTGGTGAAAATATTAGTAGATTTGACCAAATTTCTAATTACATATAAATTGGTAACTCAGTTTATTAATCCATAAATAAGAAATAACCATAGGAAAAAGGTGGATTCGAAACTAAACGAAAGTGTTTTAGTATATTGATTATAATTTCTTTTAGTTGAGTGTTTAAGTTTTTCTAAACTTGTAAAATCAGATAAAACCCCCACTTTTAGTTGTTTTTCTTACTTTAGCTTTTAGTAATTATTTTATTAATTAAATACCGTTCCCTGTGATCGACACCCGACTTACCCGAGCTATACTATAATCTGACTAGGTACACTGCCTATACGTTCATAGTTAGTATAAGTTTGTTAGGTTATAAATTTAAAACTAGATAGGTATAACCTGTGCACATCAAGTTTTTGGCGCCGTTGCCGGGAAACGGCTTATTTGATTTCTAATTTAATTACTTTTAGTTATTCGATCCTTTTTGTGGGTTAAAAACCGCAAAAAGTTATTTTTCAGCATTTAGTTTATTTTATTTTTTCGTCTGAACATCAACCACGTCATGGGAACCCTGGCCACGTTGTGGTCACGTTCCAGGCAATTTTTAGTTTTAGTTTTTGTTCCTTTTTACGCGTATTTTTTTTAGTTTTTTTAGCAGGAAATATGGGGGACATGTCGGCCATGTCAATGGAAGAGTACAAGAGATATATGAGTAACCAAAAAAGATGGAGTCTTGATCCAAAAAAAATCCCAACCACTACAAAGTTTGAACTTCCGGGGCACATTATTAATATGTTAAGGGAACTACCTCTTTATGGGAAGAAGCTCGAGGACGCTTATGAGCATATAGAAGAGGTAGTGGAGATTTCACATTATTTTAATGCACCAAATGTGAGTGAAGATGTGGTGATGCTTCGACTTTTACCAGTCACGTTGAAGGGTGAAGCAAAAGAATGGTTAAAATCACTTCCCTTTGGAGAAATCATGACATTGACTGATTTTAAGACTGTGTTCATCAACCAGTTTACCCCTCCTTCAAAAGTGGCAAAGCTTAAGAGAAATATCCAGAATTTTTAACAATTAGAAGGGGAGTCATTAAATCGAGCTTGGGAACGTTACAAGAGATTGTTACGACATTGCCCTCAACATGACTTCAATGTGCAACAAGAAATCTCGATATTTTATGATGGAGTCAATGTGGGCACTCGTCAACTTTTAGACTCGCATTAAAATGTGTGGACGAAGCCGCTACTACTCTACGAGTAGGGCGACCAACTCATCGAGTAGACCTAAGGACCAAAAAGATGCAACATAAATGAATACATTAGAATCGGGGCGTTACAACTCTCCCCCAATTGAATTAGACTTCTCCCTCGAAGTCTGGTGCGATGAACAATGTTTGCTAATGTCGTCGCATCTCTTCCTCCAGCTCCCACGTCTACTCAGATCCCTTCCGATGCTCCCACTGTACCTTCACCAAAAGTATCTCCTTATTCTGCAAAACTTTTGTCTTCCTTTAAAGTATGGCTATTGGCCTCTCCACGTAATTGAGGTACTCATCAACCTGAATATCATCCAATGGCACCACTGCCTCCTGATCCACAATACACCTCCGTAACTGCGAAAAGTGGAAAGTGTTGTGGATCATTCTAAGCTCCTCCGTTGAGCTCTAGCCTGTACGCTACCTTACCGAACCTGGCAATGACCCTGAATAGTCCAATGTATCGGGGACCCAATTTCTCCCACTTCCTGAAGCGAATCACACCCTTCTAGGGCGAGACCTTTAGGAGCACCATATCACCCACCTGAAACTCTAACTCAAACCGGCGTCTATCGGCATAAGTCTTCTACCGACTCTGATTGGTCTATAGCTGTTGCCTAATCTGCTGAATCTTCTCGGTAGTCTGCAGGACTACCTCCATTCATCCCATCACTCGGTGTCCAACCTCACTCCAACAAACTGGGTTGCGACATCTGCGCCCATACAATAACTCAAAAGGCGGGGCGCCAATGCTGGAGTGGTAGCTGTTGTCGTAAGCAAACTATACAAGAGGTAGGTGGGAATCCCAACTCTCACCAAAATCAATGACACACACCCTCAATATATCCTCGAGGATCTGAATGGTCCGCTCGCTCTGACCGTCTGTCTGCGGATGAAACAATGTGCTAAAGTGCAAGTGTGTGCCCAGTTCTTCGTGGAACTTCTACTAGAAACGAGAGGTAAATCTAACATCTCGGTTTGAGACAATGGAGACCGGAATCCCGTGGCGAGCCACGATCTCGCAGATATATATGTCGGCCAACCTCTCGGCCGAAGAGCACTCCCGTATCGCCAAGAAATGAGCACTCTTGGTCAATCAATCCACGATGACCTATATAGCGTTGAACCCTTTCGTTGTCCTTGGCAGCTTTGTGATGAAATCCATCATGATCTGTTCCCATTTCCACATGGGGATCTCCCGAGGCTGCAGCTTACCATGCGGCCTCTGATGCTCTGCCTTGACCATCCTACAAGTCAAGCACCTCTTGACATTCCAAGCGATTTTTCACTGCATACATGGCTACCAATAACTCAAACCCAGATCTCGGTACATCTTAGTGGCCCCTGGGTGTATGGAAAAATGAGACTTATGAGCCTCCTCCATTACTTTCCGCCTGACTTCACCAGTCATTGGAACCCAAAATCGACCACATCGGGTCAATAACCCCTGGCTACCCTGAACAAAATGAGTGCTTTCGCTCTTGATCCTTTCAATCTTCCAGTTCTATGGTCGTATGCCCTTGACCTGAGCATCTCTGATCAAACTCACCAGCGGGGAATCCACCGCTATCCTCATACACTTTTCTGGGGTGGAAGACCCAGCTAACTTGCGGCTCGACACGTCCGCAACCAAATTCACTTTACCAGGGTGGTAAAGGATCTCACAATCGTAGTCCTTGACTACATCTAACCACCTGCGCTGTCTCATAGTCAGGGTTGGCTGATCCATGATGTGTCTCAAACTCTTGTGATCCGTGTATATGGTACAGCGGAACCCATATAGGTAATGCCTCCAAATCACGAGAGCAAATACCAGCGCTCCGAGCTCCAGGTCATGTGTAGGGTATCTCGTCTCATGTGGCTTCAGCTGCCGTGATGGGCTATCACTCGTCTTCTCTGCATGAGGACCGCCCCTAGAACTGTGATGGATGCATCACAGAATACCACAAAATCCTCTACTCCCTCGGGGATTGTCAAAACCGGAGCCTCACACAAACACCGCCGGAGGGTCTCAAACGCCCTTTGCTGCTCGGGGCCCCACCAGAAATCCACCCCCTTTCTTGTTAGACGTCTGATGGGTACTGCAATCGTGGAGAAGTCTCGAATAAATCTCCGATAATACCCTGCTAACCCCAGAAAACTATTGATATCCAAAGGAGATCTCGACACCTTCCACTGCATAACTGCCTCGATTTTGGTTGGGTCGACCAAAATCCCCTCCTAGTTAACGAGATGTCCGAGGAACTGGACCTCTCGTAACCAAAACTCACACTTCGAGAACTTGGCATACAACCGTTCTCGTCTCAGAACTTCCAATAGCTCCCTAAGGTGCTCCTCATGCTACTCTCGGATCTTAGAATACACCAAGATATCATCTATGAACACAATAACCGAGCAATCAAGCATTGGTCTGCAGACCCGATTCAAAAACTCCATGAATACTACCGGCGTGTTGGTGAACCCAAACGAAATCACCACGAACTCGTATTGAACATAACAATTCCGAAACGTGGTCTACTCCATGTCCTCCTCTCTAACCCAGATGATGATATCCTGATCGCAAGTCAACCTTGGAGTACCAAGATGCACCCTGTAACTGATCGAAGAGATCGTCTATCCTTGGGAGTGGATAACGGTTCTTCACCGTGAACTTGTTCAACCCCCGATAGTCAATTCACATCCGGTACAATCCATCTGTCTTCTTAATGAAGAGGATCGGTACTCCCCATGGAGAACTGCTAGGTCAAATGAACTGCTTGCCCAACAGTTCCTGCAGCTGTGAAGACAGCTCCTGTATCTTAGGTGGCGCCAAACGGTACGACATCTTGGCAATAGGAGTCGCACCCAACACCAGGTCGATCCAAAAGTAGACCTGCCTCTCCAGTGGTATCCTTGGCAACTCCTCCGGAAACACGTCGGCATACTCCCTCACAGCTGGAACCTCTGAAACTGAAGTATGGTCTCCAACCCACGTATCTACCACGTATGCTAGGTATCCCACACCCCCGTGCTGAATATATTGTCCAGATCTAGAGGCTGAACAGAACCACGACCCCGCTGTGGTGCCCTCGCTATATACAACTAGTTCTCCCCCACTTGAGGTTCGAACTACCACTTGCTGACCCTCGCAATCTATCATGGCACCGAAGCGACTAAGGCAATCCATACCCACAATCACGCATACTTCCCCCATGGGAATCAGAATCAAATCTATCGAAAGACCACTCCGAAGATCTCCAACTGAGATCCTCAGTAGACCGAGGAATCAGAAACTCCTTGTTCGTTGGCGATAGAAACTCGCAACGGACACTCTAGCTCGTCAAATGGCACACCCAACCCCCTACTAAACATCTAAGAAACGAAAGACTGACTCGCCCCCGAGTCAAATAATACCAAAGCAGGCAAGGAGTTTTCTAAAAACGTACCTACGCACAGGTACCACATATAAGCATAACACATATATAATAGATGAGGTAAAGGAGAGAAAAATACCAACAACCACATCTGGTGCTGCTCTGGCCTCCTCTACCGTAAGCTGGATAGCACTCCCCTGAGCCTTCGGAGGCTCGGCCTTAACATGCCTCCCATCAGCGATCCTCAAAGTAGTTGGCGTTGGAACCAATGCCGGCTTGGCAGTTAGCAATGGGAAGTTGGTGTTCACGTGGCCAACTTGACCACAGTGGTAGCACAACCTCATACCTGAAACTGGGGTGCCCTGGCGACAATCCTTCACATAATCCCCCCCCCTTGCCACACCTGTGGCATCCGCTACCCACTCGACATACTCTAGAACGACTCCTACCGCTCTTTCCACATGTACGGCTCTGCTGACCCCCAGTCCTAGATTCAGTGGTATTAGACCGCTTTGGCGCCGACTGAGACTGTCCTGGGGCCGGATGCTGCTCCCTCAATTGCAGATCGATCTCCAACTCACGCCACCTAGTGGCCTCCTACAACTCCAATAGAATATCACATCGCTGGGTAGACACAAACTGACGGATGTTAGTCTTGAGCATGCTCAGATAACGAGTCATCTGAACCTACTCAGAAGCAAAATCTGGGCAGAACATCGCCCTCTCTATGAACATACGAGTGATCTCAATCACCGACTCTCCATCATGCCTCAAACTCAAAAAACTCATGAGCTAATCGCTCCCGCTCCACCTGTGGAACATAGCGGGTATGAAACATCTCCATGAACTGCTCCCATGTAACAACAACTCTCTGATCATCAGTGTATAATCTAGTTGTCAGTCTCCACCAATCCTTGGTCCCTAGCCTCAGTAGGTTCAGGGCACATTTGACCTTCTGGTCAGTGGGACAGGAACATGTGAAGATATAGCCCTGCACGTCAGATAACCACCTCATATCTCTAATCGCATCCTGAGTACCATCAAATGTCGGGGGCTTTGTGTTATCGAAGTCCCGGTACTGGAAACCCCATCCATCTCCCCCTCCTCTTACCACTATTACAGCTGATGCAGCCGTGACAACAGCAGTCTCTGCAAGGGTTGCGTAACGCTCGTCAAAGTACTCAAACATAGCGGTCTTAATAGACCCAAACATCTCCGGTAGTTGCGCCAGAAATAAAGTGGTAACCTCATCATGCAGGACCTCTCGAATCCTGGCGTCTAGCTCATCAGTCCCCATCTGTACCACAGGCTCAGGTGCTACCGGCACCTCCTAGCCTCCGTCCCCTGATCCTGATCCCAACCCGGATGCCATCACAAAACTTCTCTTCATCACCAAGCTGAAAACACACCAACAAATATCAGATGGTCGCATAACAATAGGGGACCAACTCCCAACTAAACCCTAGGGGTTGTGACTTCCTTGCTACGCGTATGGGTCCTGTGCTTTCAGTAGTACGGGCCCATACTAGCTTCCACACCTACCCATATTTGTCTCATGTATCACCAAAACACCCTAACAATATACATCTCATAGCTAGCTCCCATCGCTCGTTGCTAGAGGAATGCTAAATTATCTCATGACTGGCCTCACGGCTTCTCACTACCTACCCATCCATGAAACTTCCATCAACCCTGCAGTACTAGTGTATGCTAGCCATACATAACACTAGACCTATAAGATCTTGATTATATATAGCTGTGTTGCATACATAAGTAACTACAGTAATGATGTCAATCTCATACAAGGAAAACCCTAGGCTAGCAGGCATCATGTATTCAGGCAATTCTATCATGCAATTCCTGAAGATCCCTAGCCTAGTACTAGCATGTTGTCATAACATATCACATAATCAAATATTTGTATGGTATTTTGGGGTCTACTTACTGGCTTTGACCGATCGTACGCCCTGCATTCTCTTTTACTTATTTTGAAAACCATTTTAGAAATCATTTTGGAAACCTTTCCTTGATTTGAGACTAGATTCACACAAATGTTCCTCCAATTCACTCAAACCAAGGCTCGAATACCAACTTGTAACACCCATGAAAATCAATCTAAATTTATCCTTTTAAAACGCTTCCCAAATTCAATAGTTATTACAAAACATGTTTCCAAAAGATTTTATATCAGAGTATCCCAGATACAAAATCATCAAAACAAGGAGCGGTACGAACACGCCTTTGCCTTGCCACGATCCCCTGATGTACCTGAAACAATAAATAGAAACTGAAAGCTCGAAAGCTTAGTGAGTTCCCCCAAACTACAAATACACATACAATCCATGTAACGAAGTCAGCAATATCATAACAAACTGAGCAGCATGTAATGGGTCCACAACTTTATTGACTGGATTACCTCCCTGGGCCCACAGTGTGAGTCTAGATTTCTTCCCGCCCACAACTCACATGTGGCTTGCCATAGAGCCCACACTACGAGTCTCCCTTAGCCTATAACTAGAATGCACTTGGGTTTGTTGGTTTACCACACGAAGCAGTCTCACCTCAACCCATCCCACATAACATATCAACATATAATGATATAACTACTGAGAATGCGGATAACATATAACAACACAGATAGTCCTACAGGCCTACCTAACTAGCATGACCACTAGCATACAAAGCTAACTCATATTGAACATCTAACACTGCTAGGATAACATATTCAATGGGCCAACCTTGGTGCCTTAGACCCTTTAGTATAGTGAGGATAACTCCAACTCACAGATCACTACCACAAACTCCACCACCTAATATCATAATATAACCATACTCATAAGTTCTCAAGCTTTCAAGGTACCCCATAAGTCAACTACTCAACCCCTGGTCAAAGTCAAAGTCAACAACCAAGGTCAACAGTCCATGTTGAACCTAACTTGTCGAGTATCCTCAGCTACTCGCCGAGTTCCTTGTGATACTCGTTCACTCGCCGAGTCACCAGAGTGACTCGCCGAGTTCCTAAGGTTCACGATTGAAACTCTAAGGCGACTCGTCGAGCTTCCTCCTTGCAACTCGACAAGTTCACCCGCATCCTTCATTTGGGGAAACCTTAACTAACTCGTCGAGTTGTTCATACAACTCGTCGAGTCTACAGAAATCTTCATCGGACTCACCGAGTTGTTCATCCAACTCGTCGGGTTCATGCCCTTATTTATATGACTCGCCGATTCAGCTATGCGACTCACCAAGTCCCTTCAGCCCTTTAACCATGCAGACGCTTTTTAAGCCATGCCAAGGCCCCAAAATGCAGATCCGACTTCCTTAGGCATTCCTATCACGTAAAGTTGCAAAATTTACGTGCATGCAAGGCTTTAAGACCCTAAAATGATAAAACTAAGCTTGCAATGAGGTCACATCCTTGAGGGAAGGCTCATACTAGGCAAAGCTGATGACTTTGTGAATCTAGAAGCCAGGGTAGTCCAAATCTGAAGTTACAACTTCAGATCTTGGCTTAGGCACGAGAAACCGTTCTTAAAAACTCATGCTCAAGAGGCTTTAGGAGAAAATGAGCCAAGGAAAACGATCTAGTACCTTCAAGAGAGTGCTTGCTGATGCAGAAATTGAATCCCATGAACTCTTGCTTCAACTAGCTTGTTTTCCCAAGTGGTTCCTTCACCAAAGTCCTTCCTCCAGGCTTAAACTCTCCAAAGAACACACATACACACACACGAGTTAGGGTTAAAGAGAGACAAGAGGCTGTGAAGGGGAGGATGGGGGAGGCCAATGATCCTTTAAATAGGGTGAAATTCCCTGAAATTTAGGGTTTTATCTTCCAACTCCTACTCGTTGGGTCTCTTTTTAGACTCGACGAGTAGGTCATTAAAACACGTGGACCAACCTGCTACTACTCAACGAGTATGGCGAGAAATTCATCGAGTACACCCAAGGACCAAAAAGATTCAACATAAATCAATACCTGAGAATCGAGGCACTACAAGATTGTTAAGGGGCCTGGGGCATTCCAACCCGGTGGTTGATTAGACCCATAGTGCGTTGGCATTCCAACCCAACAGTTTAAGGCATGGGGCATTCCAACCCGATGGTTGATTGGGGCCATAGTTTGCTATTATTATCAGTGTGTTATTGTTGTGTAGATATTTTGGGGGAAACTCTGTAAGCTTTGTGCTTACAGTTGTGGATATTGTTTCAAGTACTTCGGATGATCGCGGGAAGGCGAATGCTTGATAGTGCACCTCCTTGTTTTTCATGTTGTGATTTCTGGGAAAACTCTGATATTGGATTATTTTGAAAACAATGGATGCTCTTGAAATGTTTGAAAAGTTTAAATTTTACATGAATTTTATGGATGTTACAAGTTGGTATCAGAGCCTTGGTTGGAGTGAATTAGAGGAACACTTGTGTGAATCCAATCTCATAACAAGGAAAAGATTTTCAAAATGGTTTTCATATACAAAAGAGGATGTGATGTGTACGATCAGCCGGAGGCAGTAAGTAGACCCTAAAATAATGTACTATTATTTGATATTGTTAAATGTTAGAATAGTATGCTAGTGATAGGATAGGTGTCTTCAGGAATCGCATGATAGAATTTCCTGACTATATGATGTCTGATAGCCTAGGGTTTTATTTATAGGAAATTGACATCATTACTTTAGTTTCTTAGTGTATGCATCATAGTTGTACATATCTAAGATATTGTAGCCTAAGAATGTTTGGTTTGGCCTTATTTACTGTTCTTGTCTGATGAAGGGCTTAGGGTAGGATCATATATTCGAATGTCTATATGGTCCAACGTTATGTATGGCTAGCATACATGGGTGTTGCAGATTTGGTGGAAGTTTCATGGATGAGTTGTGCGGGGTTAGTCTACCAGTTGTGATATGTTTAGCCTTCCTCTAGGAGGGAGGATTGAGTGCTCGCCTATGCTTATGTATATTTTTAGGGTGTTGTGATGATCTTTAAGACAAATATGGGTAGGTGTGGAAGGTCGTATGCACCCGTACTACTAAAAACACAGGACCCATACGCATAGCAAGGAAGTCACAACCCCTAGGGTTTTGTTGGAAGTTTTATTCTCGTTATTATAGGTAATGTATGATATCCTCCTAGTATAATTTCAGTATGGTGACTACAAGGCGATTTGAGACAGGATCCAGGTTAGGATCGGGAGCTGGCAGCGAGGATAGGCTAGCATTGATAGAGGATCGTGTCATAGAGATCATCCGTGAGGAGATGGTTGAGATTGTCGAGGGTCAGATTCTAGAGATGTTCTAGTCTATCAGGACCGTGATGATGGAGTACTTTGATGACAGATACGCAACCATTGTTGAGACTGCTGCTGTTGCAGCCTATACAGATGTGGTAGCTACGGGTGTTGGGCCAGGATGAATGTTTCAGTATCGGGACTTCGATAACACGAAGCCACCGAATTTCGATGGAGTTTAGGACCCGATTGTAGCCATGAGGTGGTTGTTTGATGTGGAGGGATGTTTCTTCACTTGTTCCTGACTTGCTGACCAGAAGGTTAGGTGCGCTCTGAACCTGCTAAGGTCCGGAGTGAAGGATTGGTGGAGATTGATTACGTGATCGTACTTTGATGAGTAGAGGGATGAAATGTCATGGGATCATTCAGGGAGATGTTCCGTACTCTTTACATTCTTAGGGTTGAGCAAGAAAGGTTGGCTCAGGATTTCTTGGAGTTGAGACAGGGTACGGAGTCGGTGATGGAGATCACTCAGATGTTGACTCAGAGGGCGATGTTTTGCTCTGAGTTTACTTCTAAGCAGGCTCAGATGACTCGTTATCTGCATGCTCAAGACAGACATCAGACAGTTCATCTCCACTCATCGGTGTGATACTTTGCTGGAGTTACAAGAGGCTAGTATGCAGCATGAGTTGGAGATCGAGCTCCAGTTGAGGGAGTGGAGGTAGGCCCCGACATAGTCATAGCTTATGCTGAAACGGTTTAGAGTTGATGACTCAAGGAAGGGGGGGTAAGAGAGGTCGCACTTATGGTAAGTGCAGCCAGGTTCATGATGGGGTTTGTAGATTTTCTTCAGGATGCCACAAGTGTGTCAAGGAGGGTCACATGGCGAAGGATTGTAGGCAGAAAACCCCAACTTCTGGTGTCAGAATTTGTTACCATTGTGGCGGCTCCAATGCCGACTACCTTCAGGAACGGGAGCCAGGGTAGGGCAGAGCCCTGACGGCTCAGGGATGCGCCTTCCAGCTCATTTTTGAGGAGGCTAGGACAGCACCTGATGTAGATACTGGTATGTCCTTATCTCTTATCTTATTGTTTATGATTGTATTGTGAACTTTTATATGCTTTCTGCATTAGTCGTTAGTGAAGGGTTTTGAGCATTCTAACACTCCTAAGGTGTACATGCAACCCTACATACCTTGGATCTATGTTTTCTATATTATACATGCAAACTTTCAATTTTCCAAGGCATCATCCTAACTAGAATATTATGGAGTATATATAATACAAAAACCAGTTGAATGGCATACCTTTTGTTGTAGCTTGAAACCTTACGCCTTTAAGAGCCTAGCACCCCAAGTGTGATGCCTCCAATGCTTCACACAACACCACCAACAATGGAAGACTTGAGAGAGGATTTATTCCTTAAAAAAACGGCTAGCACTCTTCTAAGATCACTTAGGTACTGATTTTGCTAGAAATGAGGTTTTTTTTACATAGTGTGACACAACTAGGGTTACACCATGCAAACCCTAATGTGCATGAATTTTCACATTCCTTAGGCTACATGGGTTTTAACCTCCATGGAGTATCCATGGGTCACCACACAGGTTTAGCCCAAAATAAAGAACTATGGATCATAAGCCCACTTTATAAGAATGAATGATTTACACAATCAATCCCCATAAATTTAATTAGTCTCTTTTGATCACAAAATTAATTACAAATTAATTCATGATCAATACTAATTAAATAATATGATTTCACACTAATATATTAGAACTTATAATATATTAACAAATCATAAATATCCTCTCTTCATAAGTCCATCATTACAAATTGTTCCGGTGCCATGCAACCCAAATGGACCATGCTACTCTCGGGTCAAGTACATACCAATTATAGTTATGGGATTAGACAATAAATCCAACAGTTTCCCACTTGGATAAGTCTAATAACTATAATTGCAAGTACGACTTAAAACACCGACTAGCAATCGTAGCTCTTAAAAGCCTCTGTCAAACTGAGACACTCCATTTTAGATAAGTGATCATATAATCCTCTGTTCTCAGGATATCAGTCGGACAAATACATGGAACAACGTCATACTTATTTTCGAACAGTTTGTTTCTCCATATCTGATTTGTTTGACATAGAACTTAATCGAGCACATTAATTTAGTTCTGATCGTGCTCGGTACATAGGTCAAAAAAATCATTGAGGGGCCCAAAGTATCGCTTTTAATCCTCCAAGGACTAAAAGGAATAGATAAACTTCAACTCATATGCTTCTACTAACTACTCATCAAATTGTACACAACAACACGTTTTATAGCATCAAGTTACTGAAGTGGTTACGTACTATCAATGCACAACCAACTTATAATCAACAACTCATATCTCTTGGTTTGAAGACTTATATGATATTATCGTCTCACGATCACTCGAGATGAATTCCATGAAGTGATACAAGTGAGCGCGGGTTGGATCCAATACTCAGACCTTATGAGCACTCATGAATGTTGCGGCAACCATTGTTATGTCTAATACATTTCAAACAAATCTACAAGCCAAATTCATGACAATCTTGATTCAATACCTACTTCCAACGTATGATCGACTGTGGATAGTTTGAATAATATAATTATTTTGGAAGTATAAACATGCAATTTGAAACAATAGTAAATGATTGACACAAGATAGTACCATACTAGTAAATAAAAAACACCTTTTTATTTAAGCATCAAATGTCAATTACATTTCAAGTATTACAAGTTACGAAAGCTATCTAATCATTAAAACTAGTATCATCCTTCACCCCGATGCACCTCGCATGCTGTAAATGATTAACCCTACTC
The DNA here is from genome assembly GCF_052625555.1 of Lactuca saligna. Classification (NCBI taxonomy): domain Eukaryota; kingdom Viridiplantae; phylum Streptophyta; class Magnoliopsida; order Asterales; family Asteraceae; genus Lactuca; species Lactuca saligna. The sequence continues at coordinate 279,312,355 of NC_136424.1, forward strand.
AATCCCATCGTGAGGGGATTTTCTGGGTTCTCATCTGATGATACCCTCTTTGCCACGATGAGTCCTTTTTTATTTGATGTATTATGAAGTGATATTTTCTGTCGATGTGCCTGGATTTGACATGATACCTTGGTTCCTAGGCTAAGACAACTACACTCTTACTGTCACAAAAAATCTCCTTAGGCTCCTTTATAGATGGTACAACTCCAAGGTCTCCAATGAAGTTCTTCAGCCATATAGCCTCCTTTGCCGCCTCGCTTGCTGCTATGTACTCTGATTCGCAAGTTGAATCAATTATCGTCTCATGCTTGGAACTTTTCCAAGTTATTGCTCCTCCATTCAGGGTAAAGACCCAGCCCGACTGTGAGTGGAAATTATCCATGTTGGTGTGAAAGCTGGCGTCACTATACCCCACCACCCTCAAGTCATCACTCCCACTGAGGGTAAGGACCCATTCCTTAGTCCTTCGCAAGTACTTGAGAATGTTCTTTACCGTAGTCCAGTCAGCATTGCCCGGGTTCCCTTGATACCTGCTAACCATGCTCAAAGAAAATGCCACAACAGGGCGAGTACAAGTCATAGCATACATGATCGAGCCAACAGCGGAAGCGTATGGAATTCGACTAATCTCAACTATCTCAGCCTCTGTACTCGGACTCTGAGCTTTACTTAGTTTGGCGTTTCTCTGCATCGGTAAGTCACCTTCCTTAGAATCCTACATGCTGAATCTTTTCAACACCTTATCAAAGTAAGTACTTTGACTAAGTCCAATTAGTCTCTTACTCCTATCTCTCAATATTCTTATCCCAAGAGTATAGGCAGCTTCTCTGAGGTCCTTCATAGCGAAACACTTCCCAAGCCAGGACTTGACCTCCTGCAAGGTTGAGATGTCATTTCCTATGAGTAGTATGTCATCCACAAGCAATACTAGAAAGCTAAATATGCTCCCACTAGCCTTGACATATACACAAGAATCATCCTCGCTTCTCGAAAAGCCAAACTCTTAGACTTTCCCATCAAAACAAGGATTCCATCTACGAGATGCTTGTTTCAATCCATTAATGGATTTCTCAAGCTTACACACTCTATTAGGGTACTTTACATCGACCAAACCCTCTAGCTGAATCATGTAAACGTCCTCAACCAATTTTCCATTAAGGATGGCTAGCATAACTCTAGTAGACTTAATATTTCATAATCATGAAATGTAGCAATGGCTAGCATAACTCTAGTAGACTTAATATTCGCTACTGGCGAGAAGGTATCATCATAGTCAACTCCCCGAGTTTGAGTAAAGCCCTTGGCAACCATTCGTGCCTTATAAGTGTGTACCTTCCCATCCATGTCGGTCTTCTTTTTGAAGATCCATTTACACTCGACTTTCTTACGACCCGATACACTGTCAACCAAGTTCCAAACTTGATTGTCATACATGGACTGAATCTCGCTGTCTATAGCCTCTTTCTATTTAGCTGACTCGGGGATTGCCATGGCTTCCTTGTAGTTGTTAGGTTCATCCAAATTTACTAGTGTGTTATCACTGATAAATGTATCACCTTCTGCAGTAATATGGAAACCGGATAACTTAGGTGGAACACTAACTCTGTCGGAACACCGCAGAGGTACAGACTCATCAATTGGCTCAACAGGAGTTTCCTCCTCATGTTGATTGCTAGTGTTTGAGGTTCTTTCACCGCTTGACTCTTGAAGTTCTTCAAGGTTAACTTGCCTCCCACTGTCTCCATGGCCTATGAGCTCTCTCTCGAAAGACTCCTCTCCTCGCAATGAAGACAACATTATCACTCGGTCTATAGAAGAGATAACCAAATAATTTATGTGGGTAGCCGATGAAAATACACCGCTCACTCCGAGGTTCGAGCTTGTAATGAGTATCGCGTCTTACGAAAGCCTCGTAACCCCAAACCTTGATGTGGTCTAATGTGGGAGACTTCTTAGTCCACATCTCGTGAGGTGTTTTGGCAACCTTTTTGGTAGGGAGTAGATTAACTATATGGGGGCAGTCTCCAAGGAATACCCATAGAATGAAATTGGTAATGAAGCTCGACCCATCGTGGAACGAACCATGTCCAGCAAGGTTCGGTTGTGCCTCTCAGCCACACCATGAAGCTGTGGTGTCCCAAGTGGCGTCAAATGTGAAAAAATTCCACATTCCTTAATATAGTCAAGCAACTCGATACTAATATACTCACCACCTGTATCGGATATGGGCATCTTTATCTTCCTTCCTAGCTGATTCTCCACTTCCTATTTAAACTCTTTGAATTTCTCAAAGGTTTCTGACTTATTCTTGATTAAGTAGATATAGCCATATCTGATGTAATCATCAGTAAAAGTCACATAGAAGCGATTAGCATCTCTTGTGGCGGTTCTCAAGGGTCCCCACACATTGGTGTGTATGAGATCCAACAAACCTTCACCCCTTTCACATGTACCAGTACAGGGTGACTTGGTCATCTTTCCAAGTAACCAAGATTCGCAAGTGTCATCCGACCTTAAGTCGAATGACTACAAAACTCCGGCCTTTTGGACTTGCCTATGCACTTCTTGTTGACATGTCCAAGATGACAAATTCATTGGAAGAATTGATATGCAACACATTATTTCTTAAGTTTTCTACAACATTCACAATTTCATATACACCATTACAAGGTAATGCTTTAAAATAAAAAAAACACTATCACAATAAGCATTTATAGCACCAATTTCATTATCAAATGAAAAACTATAGCCTTGTTTGTACAAACCATGAAAGGAAATAATATTTCTCACCATATCAGACGAGTAACAACAATTATTCAAATCTATTTCTAAACCACTACTAAGTAATAAAGAGTAAAGTCCAATCTTGGTGACAGGTGATACCTTCCTATTCCCATGATCAAGTTTATCTTCCCGTGCTCCACATCCTTACTTCCTTTTAGGCCTTGCACATCAAAATAAATGTGAAATCCACAACTTGTGTCAAGAACCCAAGAGTTAGAATGCGGCAAGTTTTTAGATAGAATAGTATAAATACCGGCATGGGTGGGATTAACCTTCTCATCCTGGACACCCTGCAAGTATTTGTGGCAGCTTCACTTCCAGTGGCCTTTGTTGTGATAATAGAAACACTCTACTTCCTTTGGAATGGAAGAGGGATCAGCAAAACCAGCCTTGGTCCCACTTGAAGATGATCCATCAAGAGACTTTACCTTACTGCTCTTTGAGGGAGCCTTCCTCTTCTACCCTTTCCCTTGTCCAATTTCTAGAACAGGGGCGGTGGTAGGAGTAGAAACAATATTTTTACCTTTGAGATCGGTTTCAGTAGTCCTCAAAATCCCTTGAAGTTTGGTAAGTGTTACCTCCTCCTTGTTCATATGATAGGTCATGCGGAACTGGTCATAACATGGAGGCAAGGAGTGTAGAATGATATCTGTAGCCAGCTCATCAGGAAAGTTCACATTCAACTTTAGCAACCGGTCCACAAATCTTTTCATTTTCTGCAGGTGGCCCGTGATGGGTTCACCATCCTTCATCCTGATTGTTATCATGGAAGAGATGATTTCATACCTCTCTTGACGAGCACTCTGATGGTATCTTTGTATCAGGTCCTGGTGCATCTCAAAAGGGTAGAAGTCCTCATAGGACTTTTGGAGTTCAGTTGACATAGTGTCAAGCATGATACAAGCTACCTTGGTGGAATCCTTCTCATGTGCCTTAAACTCAGCGATCTCCTTAGGAGTGGCAAACAACTCATCAATTTCCTTTAGCTCCTTGTCAAGGATATATTCCTTGTCCTCATAGCGAGTAACCATCCTGATGTTCCTAATCCAATCATTGAAGTTAGAACCATCAAAGATGACTCTCCTACAATGGTTCATGAGAGAGAAGAAGCCAGTAGGGTTTGAGCCAAAAGCAGTGTTGGAAGACATATGAAAAGAAAGAAAGACAATGTTTATGTAACATCCCAAGTTTTGTCATTTTTGTCATTTGCAGTCCATGGGGATGGAAGGGTAAATCCATGAAGATCCTAAGGGATAGATTGTAATTTTAGGACCAGGAGGAGTACGGTATGCGTACATAAGGGTACGCTGAGCTTACTAGGGTGCACCCTAGTACTCTGGATGTACACTTATGTACGCTGGGCATATTCATAACAGAAGGAAACCCTAATATCTTGGGTTGGGGGCTATATAAACATCCTTATGGCTCATTTTCTCTCCTCCTTCTCATCCACCATCTTCCAGAAACATCTATAAACCCTAGTTCTTGTGTGCGAGAGTGAGTTGGTGGGTATTTTGAACTCTTGAAGGTGAAGCCATTGCAACAATCTGTTGAAGAAGGAGGTTGACTTTTGGATCTGAAGTTGTGTTGTGCCCTAGAAGCTCCAGAAGGTAAAAAGCTTCAAACTTAATGCTTGTAGGTCATAGATCTAATCTTTCTAGCATTATGGAACTATTTCTTGTCCTAAAATGCCCAATATGGTGCATGATTCATTTTGGACGAGATAGGCTGTCCTTTCTGGACCTTGAAGAGGTCTTAAGTGATAAAAATGAGGCTCCAATGGCTTAAGATGTCCCATGCATGTAGTAACATGGTATTAATGGATTAAGACCTTGGATTAAGAGCTTTCTGGACGTCTAAAGTGATATAGTTCGAGACTTTATGAGTCCTAGGCACATTTGGTCACTGGATTTGGAGTTTGGGCTTAAGTTCTTAAGCCATTAAGCACTTATTAGGGTTTTGGTGATACCCTGTGTATGCCCAACGTAAGGTTTTGTATGCCCAACGTATTGGGTCAATGACTGCATTTTCTAGTCAATGTGAGACTCGTGTACGCCCCGCGTAGCCTTGGGGTGCGCCCAACGTACATCTTCTATGGACTTTTGGGCTTTGGGTTAGTTACATCCTGTTTCAGATCGTCCGTGATTAGGGTTCGTGGGCTCCAAACTGGGCATGAGGGAGTCTCGGGGTTGTGACGAGTTGCTAGAAGCGTAGGGTTCTCATCACCTTTCCAGGGATATAAAGTTCGTTGGAAACAGACTAATAATGAAGGAGCTACGACAGTTTGAAGTTTTAGCATGTTTAGTCCTTATTTTGAGATGTGTGGTAGTTAAGTCCGCGGGGCGTAATTATGTGTACGCTCAACGTACTCATGTGCGTGGAAGAGACGCAAAGGCCACCTAGTACGCTGGGCATACCAGAGGGTACCCTGGGCATACTAGGTCCTGGAAGAAAACCCTAATGTTTGGAGTATCCCTATTTAACGAACAATATGCCCTCATATTCAGCCACCATTTCCAGCATCTTACTTCCCTCAAAACCCTAAATCTTGTTTCTTGGCTTGTGTGAGCATTGAAGGCTTATGAACTCATCTTGTGGGATTCTTTTGAGAAGAATGAACTTTGAAGGAAGAAGAGATGTCATTCAAGCTCTTGGATCTGAGTTTCCTTGAGGATGGAGCATCATTTAGAGGTATCAAGCTAAAAACTTTGCTCTTATTTTTCATAGTTCATTTAATGGTCCATTCTAGTGTTTATGTCCCCAAAGCTTAAAGCTTTTTGAGTTGGTCAACCCAAGAGCCTTATATTTGTCCTCTTTGATGTCTTTAGATGGTATAAGTTCATAAAAATGGAGTCTTGGTTGTCAAGATCTCCCCATCTATGCGATATGTGGATTTTATGGTGGAAAAAGTGAGAGTTTATGAGATCTGGATTTGTTAAGCCTTGATACAGTTTAAAGTCCCCAACTTTCTGTTATAAGAGGCTTCATTTGATCGAGATCTGAGATGGTAGCCTTTGTTTTAATGGGTTAAGACTACTTGAGTGAGATAAGCAAGTTTGGGACGTTCGCCGAGCGTACTGCCAGCTACGTGTAGCATACCACCGAGTCACCCTCATTGCATGCATTGCTAGGCATACGCCCAACATAAAGAGATGTACGCCCATCGTATGTAGCAAGTGTTGACATTCCGTTGACTTTTTAAGGTTTCGAGCAAATATGAATATTAAGGGGCAGAATGGTCATTTTACCCTCCTAGGATTTAGTAAAGGATTAATGGTCTTAGGGGTTAGGTCCATTTAAGGTTGGGCCCAATTGGGATGATTGGGCTATTAGTAGGCCATTATGTTGGGCTTGCCTTTTTTACTTGAGTTAAGGGTTAGGCCTTGGGTGGGCCCACTTAGTATTGGGCCTCGTTAGGCCCAATGGGTTTGGGTTATTTGTGGACCAATTTGGTGGGCTATCTTTAGACCTGATTGGTGAAGGTATGGTCTTAGATCCTAATTGGTCTAATTGTGGGTTTGGCACAGTGCTAGAGGTCGGTGTGCAGTGGTAACATTTATAGGAGCCATTCTTCATCCGAGCTAAGTCTTCTCACTATACTTACTGTGAGTGGTATCCTTGTGTGACCAAGATGTCTTATTTTTTTTATTTGTGTGTTGTGATATTATGCATTATGTCTCTGTGATTTATGCTGAGTAGTGAGCTTATTGAGTTAGGACCGGAGGGTCCACCTGAGTTTATGGACCAGAGGGTCCCACTGAGCTACATTGACCGTAGGGTCTTATCTGAGTATAGCCATGAGAGGCTACTAAGATGTGTGTGGTATTTTGGGGAACTCACTAAGCTTTGTGCTTACCATGTTATGTGTTATGTGTTTCAAGTTTTTCTTAAGATCATGGGAAGGCATCGACTCGATTGTACACACCAGAGAAGGAGTTATGTTTTGAGGATCCTGGGTTGTTAATCAATCAATTATGGAGATGTGTTTTGTAAACTAAACAAATGAGATTTTGTGAGATGCTTTATGAAATTTATATGATTTTAAAATGAATTTTTTTTTGGAAGTTTGCGGTGTTACAAGTTGGTATCAGAGGCTTGGTTTGAGGGATTCGGATGTACCTTCGGGTGTATCTAGACTCAAACTGAGGATTTGAGAAAAAATTTCAAAAGAAATGATTTTTCTACAAACAATCAAGAGTTTCAAAGAGAAAAACGAGAAGGAGCAGTGTGTACAATCAGCCAGAGCCCAGACGGTGATTTCCGGAAATACCCTTTCTTATTTGTGTTATGACTTTTTATTGAGATATTAGTGATGCATGCTAGATGATAGGCTAAGTATTTCATATTTTAGGGCTAGGGTTGCCTAAGTTGTGATGCCATAGCCTATAATTTTACTATCTGTGATGTGCTTTGAGTATGTGTAGAGTAAGAGTATCGAACAAAGGTCTTTTAGAGAGAACTTGAGTAGAGGATTAATCTAGAAGAGATACCTAGATGAGCAGTTGAGGAGCCTACGGAGAGAGTAGTTAGATATCTGCGAGGGGGTAGAGTTGCTTGATTCCGGTTATACCTTTGGAGTGTAAGTGGAGTAGTAACCTAGAGTGGTTTTATGTGTTTGTAGAGATTAGTCGATACCCAAATGTTGTTTCTTCGTGATTTGTGGAACTCTTGATGATGAGAGTCAGCTACTAAGTGAATATGACAATATTCAGGAGGTAGATGACTGGCATCACAAGGAGTTCTTCAGCAGCTGAGGGTAGAGAAGTGAGGGAACCTAGGAAGAGCCTAGGGAGTGGCTTTACTCAGATGAGTAAGCTAATAGAGGAGAGTTTTCGCTGGGAAGTGACCAGGTTAGCGGGATTGGTGATCGAGAGGGTTGAGGAGCTACTTAGGAATTCTGGGATGATCCATTTTGAAAGTATGGGTAGATGTGGCGGGTAGTATGGGCCCGTGCTACTGAAAGCACAGGACCCATACTAGAAACAGGGAGAATACCATAGGTTCTAAGTAGCAGGGTGAGAGGTGATCACATGGTTCGAGTACCATGATTCGTGGCGGTTAGAGCTTCTAGTTTTACCAGTTGCTCCATGGTGGTAGATTAGTCCGAGATCAGGTGATTAAGTGTGGGGCCAGAGGGCCATGTCAAGCAAGTTTTAATAGAGAATAGTTGGGAAGGGAAATTGACTTCGTTTCTGTGGGATTTTATTGGTGAGATGATAGTTGGAGTCGCAAGGCTCAGGGATGAGTAGATATGATGCTTATCGGAGGATCGAGGTCTGAGTTGAGTCGTCGGTTGGTGGATGAGATGTCACCTTCTATGGCAGGCGTTGTGTTGTTCCCGTTCTGGGAGAAGCGAAGGAGATATCGAGTTTCCGGTTTCAGAGTTGGAAGTAAACCCCATGGCGTTGCATAGGTTTGAAATCATTTGACCAGAGCATTTGGGACAGTACGTTTGCTGCGAGGTATTCCTTATACCACGAGAAAACTATTAGTATGGACTAGGATAAGGACAAATAGATGCCTTAGTCAAGTAAGGTATGCTCGGGCGATGGCCCTGGTTGTCTACATTGTGTATCGATTGTGAGAGTGAGGTCACTTGTGTACTCTGGTCGTACTCATAACAGAAGGAAACCGTAATATCTCGGGTTGGGGGCTATATAAACATCCTTATGGCTCATTTTCTCTCCTCTTTCTCAGCCTCCATCTTCCAGAAAGTTCCCCAAACCCTAGTTCTTGTGTGAGAGTGAGTTGGTGGTTATTTTGAACTCTTGAAGGTGAATCCATTGCAACAAATAGTTGCATAAGGAGGTTGGCTTGTAGATCTGAAGCTCTGTTGTGCCCTAGAAGCTCCATAAGGTAAAAAGCTTCAAACTATATGCTTGTAGGTCATAGATATAATATTCTAGCATTATGGAACCATTTCTTGTCCATAAAACTCGAATATGGTGCATGATGCATTTTGGAGGAGATAAGCTTTCCTTTATGGACATTGAAGAGGTCTTAAGTGATAAAAATAAGGTCCCAATGGTATAAGATGTCCCCTGCATGTAGTAGAAGGGTATTAATGGATTAAGACCTTGGATTAAAAGCTTTCTGGACGTCCAAAGTGATAAAGTTCAAGACTTTATGAGTCCTAGGCACATTTGGTCACTGGATCTGGAGTTTAGGCTTAAGTGCTTAAGCCATTAAGCACTTATTACGGTTTTGGTGAAACCCTATGTACGCCCATCGTAAGGTTCTGTATACCCAGCATACTGGGTCAATGACCTCGTTTTCCAGTCAATGCGAGACTCGTGTACGCCCCGCATAGCCTTGGGGTACGCCCAACGTACGTCTTCTGTGGACTTTTAGTGATTTGGGCTAGTAGGGTTTGGGCCTTGCTGGACATTCTGAGTAGATATGTTTTGGAGTAGTTTTGATGATAGTTGATCGTGGTGTTAAGTCCAATAAGGAAGTTGGACTCAATTTAGTAAATTGGGCCAATAATGGGCCTTGCATAAAAACTTTCAAGGTTATGGACCTGGAATTTGGGCCTTGGCCCAATGAAAGAGAATGGACATGATGGATAGAGTGGACCCTTAGCCAAGATTTTTATGTTGTGTAATGACTTGTTATGTATTATGTGATAGTTCGGGATTTCCAGTGTTTAGCGGTTCGGGAGTTCTTTTTTTCAGTTCAGATCGGCGTTGCACCAAGGCCGGCCCTTTATATAATTATATCTGGATTATGGCATGACATGTTTATTGATTACATCCTAGTAGTTAGGATGGTGGTGTGTTTATGTTAATGACCTGGTTTAGGTTGGTATCTTGGTATATAGGATGATGCTATGTTAGTGATCGGTTAGGTCGGTATCCTGGTTAGGATGTTGCTATGCTCTATGATCTGCTAGATCGGTTTGTTTGTCTATGGACTGTTATGTGATTATCTATTATATGTGAACATGGTTGTTTGATTAGGGTTTGGGTTGAGGTGGGTCCTACTTTGTGCTATAGGCCAACATACCCAGGGCATACCAGATAGACTGCCGACCCGGGAGGGCACATAGTCAAGCCGAAGGCCCAACGAGTGGTCCGGATTGGCTGAAGGCCCCGAAAGGGCAGTCCAGCCATGCCGAGACTTAGAGAGTGGGACAGATAGACTGAAAGCTCGACGTGGGTGGTCCAGTCGGACTGTAGACTCAGAGAGTGGACCAGGTGGACTGAAGGCCCAATGCGAGCGGACCAATCACACTGTAGACTCGAGATGCATGGTTGTTCTGTATTTGTTGATATGATATGATTATGATTGTATGGTATTGGTATTTTGGGGGAAACTCACTAAGGTTCGGACTTACAGTTGTTGATTTTGTTTCAGGTATTTTTGATGATCGTGGGAAGGCGAAGACGTGACCATACACTTCCTCATATTTTGATTTGGCTTTCTGGGATACTCTGATATAAAAAATTTTGGAAACCTTTTTGTAACAACTTTGAGTATTTGAAATGTTTTAAACATTTAAATTTGGCATGATTTTTATTGTCGTTATAGTTTAGATTAGATAACAACCAAATTGAAATATTAGGGCTAGGACCCAACACAATATTTTTCAAATTGGAAGAGGGATGTCGTAATCCAACTTGAAAAATATTTGAAGGTATGTAAGTGACGATTTACCAATTTTCACCATGGAAAACAAAATTGTTATTAAGTTTTAATTGGATTGAAACTCCTAGATCCTTTGAGATTCATTAAACAATTTAATGGCATGTTTAAATCTCGATTATGCCTTTCAAGTTTGTGACTGGGATACCAAGGATCATAAACAAGGTGTGAATAACCATGCAAATTAACTTGGTACTCTTAATTTTATCACCTAACTGATGTGCCGGTTAACCACATATGCTCCACCGATCTATGATAAACATCAAGCTACCCTTTTCCACCCTCACTAGTCCATGTTAGTGTGTTGATTAACCACACACGCTCAACTAACAATTTGGGAAGGTGCAAAGTGCAATTTCATGGATTAGCATCAACTTCACATTTTCCTAAAGTAACTATGATTGGGAATTTAATAAAACATTTAGTTACTTTATTATCATTATATTTAATGAGAAATATTGTCCTATCCTACTCGTTCGGCTAACGACCCTCCACCAGTCAAGGAAGCGGTGGGTGAGAGTGGACACCTATTAAATTGCCATTTTATAGGCAGTAACCTTATACCCCCATTATAGACCGGCTTCGTGAATGGGGCCTACTAATGGTAAGACTGAATTGATCTTATAGATATGTATAAATATATATATATATATATATATATATATATATATATATATATATATATATATATATATATATATATATATATAAACTTATAATACTATAAAGTATAAGGGTTGAATTTTAAACTATCAAAATTATAGGGTTTGGAATTAAAGTATTCTAAAGTGACTTTACAAATTCCAAAACTTGAGCGTAAGTTTTGAAACTTGTCAAAACTTTTCAAGTCCATAACCTATGAGTTTTAATGCCTTTTAAAGAAGTGGCTTTTCATTTTCCATAAGTTGAGGACAAATTATGGAGCACATCAAAGGCTATTAAGATCATCAATTAAACTAACAAGCATGTCAAGTAATATCCATGATCTAGATTAAACTCATATGAACATGACAATTCATATCAAACAAATTTCATGTAATTAGCCTAACCACATAAACTAATACCACATCGAAAACAAGTTTATAAGTTTAAAAAATATCTTTAGAAATGGATAAGCATGATCATTACCACATTGAGAACAAGTTTATAAGTTTAAAAAAATAGTTTAGGGTAATGATCCTAGTCCAATTCCAACTTTAAAACTCAAAATTCTACATTATGGAGCACCAACTCGTCGAGTGTATAAACTGACTTGACGAGTTGGTCAGTTTTTAAGGGTGACTCCGCGAGTCTGTTAGTGGACTCGGTGAGTCCACTGTTCGGAAAGTAGAAAATCAGAATTTTCGATCTTTGAAAACAAGTAGCATCAAATATAATGTAAAACAAGCCTAGACTTCGATACCGATGAAGGGTTTTGAGCATTCTAACACTCCGAAGGTGTACATGAAACCCTAGATACCTTGGATCTATGTTTTCTCTATTATACATGCAAACTTTCAATTTTCCAAGGCATCATCCTAACTAGCATATTATGGAGTATATACAATACAAAAACTAGTTGAATGACATGCCTTTTGTTGTATCTTGAAACCTTAAGCCTTTAAGAGCCTAACACCCGAAGTGTGATGCCAAAAATGCTTCACACAACACCACCAACAATGGAGGACATGAGAGAGGATTCCTTCCATCACAAAATCAGCTAGCTCTCTTCTAAGATCACTTAGGTACCGATTTCGGTAGCCATGAGGTTTCTTTTATAGTGTGACACAACTAGGGTCACACCATGCAAACCCTAATGTGCATGAGTTTTCACATTCCTTAGGCTGCCTGGGTTTTTAACCTCCATGGAGTATCCATGGGTTACCATATGGGTTTAGCCCAACATAAAGAACTATGGATCATAAGCCCACTTTATAAGAATGAATGATTTACACAATCAATTCCCATATATTTAATTAGTCTCTTTTGCTCACAAAATTAATTCCAAATTAATTCTTGATCAATACTAATTAAATAATATGATTTCAAGTTAATATATTAGAACTTATAATATATTAACAAATCATAAATATCCTCTCCTCATAAGTCCATCCTTACAAATTGTTTCGGTGCCATGCAACCCAAATGGACCGTGCTACTCTCGGGTCAAGTACATACCAATGATAGTTATGGGCTTAGACACTAAATCCTGCAGTTAGGACATAGTTGAGTCAGGGGAATGGTAAAGCTAGGTATTAGGTTGTAATTGGGGTTTCACTATGGAAGGGTATGTTAGGATCGTGGATCGATAGTTGCCTATGTTTGTAAGTAGTGATAAGATGGGATTTCAGAGGTCTTCAGTTGAAACTCAGGCTCTCTTGGGATTCGATTGATCCGTATTGGGAAGATCATTCCACGTGTGTTATTCATTCTGAGGTCATGAATGATCATACCTGGTTGAGCCGGTTTGGGTTGTGAGTTGGTTTCAAACAAGTAGGTGGTAGATAGAACTCTAAGTATGGGAGAATTGGGGATTCTCAGATTGAGCATCAACCATTGAATGCTTTGTCTGTTTTTGTTCCAATTACAGATTCCAGAGTGGTTGGGCAGGCATAAGCGGTGAATCTCTCCAAAAGCAGAAATGATTAACACTAGGTGGACTTGTTGTTCCCTGGTTGAGGTGTTGGGGTGTTCAAGGCCATTGGTTGTTGAGTTCCTCTTCAGTGGGAATTCTCTAAAGGATTCAAGAGATGATAATTATAAATCTTGGAATGTGCCACCAGTCCCTATATGCACTGTATTTATATTTCCTCAATCCTTGGGGTATGGTTACCCTCTATGGTGAAGTGGAATTCTAATTCGTATCAGACTCGGGTGTTTGGCGACCTTAGAGATAACCTTCGAAGTCTTCTTGAACTAGTTTTGTATTATTAGAATCTATTCTGTCTCGATCAAGTATTGGGTTTTGTGGCGATCAAACATGAGGGTAGGGGTTCCCTAAGTATGTGCATGGTGGTGATTCTTCATGTATCTGTGGGTCTTCGAGGTGGCATTATGATTTGGTTCGACTTATGTGCATGATTAGGTCAGGGGTTATAGTCTGTAAATTGGATCTGGAGTTCTACTATCATCCTATTCACGGGTCATGTGCGACCATGGTTTTGTAAGATTTTGCTTCGGAAGTAACTTGTTCTATATGTGAATTGTGCATGGTAGGGTTTCAGCATTATTGTGCTTGTTTGATGTCATGAGAAACATTGATTAGGTCCCTCTAGGGTAATGGAAGGAGGTAAGTATTTTAGGCCAGGGTGTTGGAGAAACGATGTAATACAGACAACGCTAGTATAAGGCCGGAGATGGCATTCCAGACTCATGCTATGGGCCTAACGGGTAGGCTTATTCATTTTCTTGTTTATGATACTCCCAGTATTGACGTGATGATGGGGATTAGAAAGACCACAAATTTGTATGTTAGATAAATGGAGTTGTAGGGGTTATGGGAATACCATTCCGGTATGAGAAAGCCCCTATGCAACATATGCATTGTATTTCTGGTTGTTTGCAAGCTGCTGATGGGGTCTGATTTTCAAGATTTGAAATTTCTTAAGAGATCACAAGCCATATCGCTCTTTATGATGTTCCAAGTGGTTGATCAGGTAGGAGTACACCCGATCCGATAGGAATGGTTGTGACACAGAAGTTTTGGTTGATCATCCTTGCTCATCATAACATTGGTTAGAAATGACATAGCAATGAGTTGAAAACTTTAAGGTATTAGTATATTGTATGGTTGGGTTCTGATTGAGGTTCATAATCGATAAGTTTTGAGGATCATTCCGGCAGGTATCTAGTAGTATCTCCAGTCCGGGATTAGGGGTAGGTTTATAATTGGATGCTCATCAGTTTTGGGGAAAGTCTACAAGAAGATATTTTGAGATGCCATTTACGAATGGGCTTTTAGTAGAAACTCGTGTTGGGAATCGCGAGTATATCCGTGCAAGGTCTGTATTCTAGAAACGATGTAATACAGAAAACGCTAGTATAAGGCCGGAGATGGCATTCCAGACTCATGCTATGGGCCTAACGGGTAGGCTTATTCATTTTCTTGTTTATGAAACTCCCAGTATTGACGTGATGATGGGGATTAGAAAGACCACAAATTTGTATGTTATATAAATGGAGTTGTAGGGGTTATGGGAATACCATTCCGGTATGAGAAAGCCCCTATGCAACGTATGCATTGTATTTCTGGTTGTTTGCAAGCTGCTGATGGGGTCTGATTTTCAAGATTTGAAATTTCTTAAGAGATCACAAGCCATATCGCTCTTTATGATGTTCCAAGTGGTTGATCAGGTAGGAGTACACCCGATCCGATAGGAATGGTTGTGACACAGAAGTTTTGGTTGATCATCCTTGCTCATCATAACATTGGTTAGAAATGACATAGCAATGAGTTGAAAACTTTAAGGTATTAGTATATTGTATGGTTGGGTTCTGATTGAGGTTCGTAATCGATAAGTTTTGAGGATCATTCTGGCAGGTATCTAGTAGTATCTCCAGTCCGGGATTAGGGGTAGGTTTATAATTGGATGCTCATCAGTTTTGGGGAAAGTCTACAAGAAGATATTTTGAGATGCCATTTACGAATGGGCTTTTAGTAGAAACTCGTGTTGGGAATCGCGAGTATATCCGTGCAAGGTCTGTATTCTAGAAACCTGGTGGCTGGACTAGGTGTGAAACTGGTAGTCTCAGCGGCGGTTGAGGAAACCTTTATATCCAGTTTTGGTGAAGGGTTGCAATGAAATAGAAGACTTTGGGTGAAATGAAAGGGTGGGTCCTTGTATCTCGGGTTAAGAGTTTAGACTCGAGTTATGTATATAATGGCATTTCAATCTAGGGTATTTCATCCCGAGGATGACCGGACCCTATGGTCGATTGGACCTGACATGTTTTGTAACATCCCGAAATCAGGTATATCTCCTTGGCCCTTCTTCTTTCCCTAAATTGTAAAATTTAACCCTTGAAATATTTTATGGAAATTGAGTACGTGGGCATACTGGAGAGTATGCTACGCGTACTCATGAGCGTGTTCTTGACGCGGAGGATACCAAGTACGCTGGGTGTACCATAGTGTATGCTGAGCATACTAGGGTAAGATCGAAACCCTAATTGTGAGGGTGAGCCCTATAAAAGGAACATATTGGCCTCACTTTTAGCCACCATTTCCAGATAGTGAAACCCTAAGAGTGCCAACCCTCGTTCTAGAGCTTGTGCGTTTGTGTTCGAGCTTGATAGTGTTCTTGTGTACCTTTGAAGAGAAGAAGGTGCCATTAAAGAAGCTAGAGTTGGAGTGCAAGCTTTGGATTTGAGCTTTTCAGAGGTTGAAGCATCACTTGGAGGTAAAAAGCTCAACGTTTTCTTAACCTTTTTGGATTTGTGCATTATGGTCCATTTTTAGGGCTTTTATCCCAAAGGTTGAGACTTTATGAGTAAACGAGCTCTATAGAGCTTGATCTGCCCCCTTTCAATGTACTTTGTGTTTTAGATCCATAAAAATCCAATCTTGGACGTTAAGAGTGAACCATGTATGAGTTGTGAGTTTCCTTAGTGAAGAAAGTGGTGAGTTTTGGAAGATGATGACCTTTACAGCCATGCAAAGGCATTAAGTCTTCGACTTTATGGATAAGGAGGCTGTAGGGGGTCTAAATCTGTATTTTGAGCCAAGGTCTTAACTAATTAAGACCATAAGTGAGATATTAGTGAAACTGGGACATATGCTGAGTGTAAAGGAGCTCCATAGACCTTGCTCTTCCCCTTTTCATTGTATTTTGTGTTTTAGATCCATAAAAATCCAATCTTGGATGTTAAGAGTGAACCATGCATGAGTTGCGAGTTTCCTTAGTCAAGAAAGTGGTGATTTTTGGAAGATGATGACCTTTACAGCCATGCAAAGGCGTAAAGTCTTCGACTTTATGGATTAAGAGGCTATATGGGGTCTAAATCTATATTTTGAGCCAAGTTCTTAACTAATTAAGACCATAAGTGAGATATTAGTAAAACTGGGACGTACACTGAGCGTAAATCCTAGTACGTGGGGTGTAGTGTTCAAACAACCCGATATTAGCGTAGTGCTTGAGTATGCCCAACATAAGGATCTTGTATGCGCCGCGTACTCCTTAGGGTTGACTTTCGTTGACTTTTAGGGTTTAGTCCACAAGTGGACCTTTGGACCATTGGAGGGGTAGAATGTCTTTTACCCTTCTTAGTGAAATAGGAAGGGACTAGTCTAGGATTTGATAGCCGTTTGTAATTAGAAGTGCATTATGTATGTGTTTAGGTGGAGGCTAGGTCATTCTTTCAAGTTCGAGATCGTCCGAGTTTACCCAAGGTGAGTATTATCACTATACACTACATAGGCTGGTATCTATGCTTGGACCGGAAGGTCATACGTGTTTGCTTGAGATTATGTGTTTTTGTGATTACGTATGCTATGTGCTATTGTAACTGGACCGGAGGGTCCAACAATTTACGAGCACAAAGGGTCCTCAACCAGACCCGACCAGAGGGTCCAACGAGCTAGACCGGGCCAGTGGGTCCGACAAGCTACGGGACTGGAGGGTCCCGCTGAGACACATTAACTAGAGGGTCGTACTGAGTATAGCCTCGAGTGGCAAATTGTTGTATGTGTTATTTTGGGAAGCTCACTAAGAATTCGTGCTTACTGTGTTATGTGTTATGTGTTTCAGGTACCTCAGAGGATCGCGGGAAGGCACCGACGTGATTGTACACACACTTTTGATTTGGAGCTGTATTGGTGGATCTTGGATATGAACAATTGTTTTGAAAACTTGTTAATTGTTTTTTGGAGATTTAATGATGAGACATATGTTTTATGAATATTAAAAATGAAAATTTTGGTTTGAAATTTCTTGTCGTTACAAGTTAGTATCACAGTCTTGGTTTGAGGGATTTGGATACACCTTCGGGCATATCTGGACTCAAACAGAGGTTTTGAAAAAAGTTAAAAAAAATAGTTTTTCTAAAAAGAGAAAAAGATTTCTAGAAAGAGTGGAAAAAAGCAATGTGTACAATCAGCCAGTGCCCGGACGATGATTTCCCAAGATACCCTTACGTTATGTGTTATGTTGTTGTGAGATGTGTTATGCATGCTAGAGTAGGATAGGTAAATCATATCTTAGGACTAGGGTGACCTGGAATGTGATGCCTTAGCCTAGGAGTTTATGCTGTTGTGAGTTGCTTTGAGTGCATGTAAGTAGAAGAGAATAGCTTGTGAGAAGACTGCTAGAGAGTAGGCTATATTCAGGGTGGTATAGAGTACTTGCGAATTGGGATCCTAGGAGGAGGACTTGGTGTGGATATAGATACGATGTGGAAGGTGGAATTGGGCCCGTACTACTGAAAGCACTGGATCAGTGAGCATTCCAAGTAAGAATCCTTAGGGTGCTAAGGAACAAGTAGGAACGGTCGATCGAGTTTGAGTAATCTTGGTCGAGTCTCTATTATTTTATGTCATATTTCAGAGGCATCATGGTGGGAATGCACCACAACCCAGGAGGTAGTGGTACCAATGGTACTATTGATGAGGAGATTCGTAGGTTGATTCACGAGGAGGTGGCTGCAGCCATTCGAGCTGAGATACCGGAGAGGTTTGGGTCTATCAAGACCATGCTGATTGAGACATTCGATGGGCGATATGCTGCTCTGATGGAGGTTGCTGCTATTGTAGCCACCGCAGTGGTCACCGCTGCTAGGCCGCAACGGGTGACTCATTGCTGTAGTGAGAGTTCAGCAACACGAATCCAACAGAGTTTGACGGGATGCAGGACCTAATTGCTGCTATGAGATGGATCTCTAACATTGAGGGGTGTTTCTACACTTGTTCCATCCCAGAACTTTTGCGGGTACCGTTCGCGCTGAACCAGTTTCACTTGGGAGCGAAGGACTGGTGGAAATTTGTGACAGCTGACTTTTCTATTGCAGAGTTGACCGCGGTGACTTCGGAGAGGTTCACTGCTATGTTTCGAGATAAGTATCTTCCCCCGGTGGAGAGAGAGCCATTGGCCCAGGAGTTCATGTACCTCAAGCAGGGGACTGAGTCTGTGACTGTGATCACACAGATGTTTCATGAGAGGGAGTTATTTTGCACCGATGTCTATTGAGCATGCACGTATGAGCCGATATTTGAGCATACAGAGGAGATACATTCGTGAGTTTGTGGTGAACTCCTCATACCGGACATTGGCCGATCTCCAGCAAAAAATGCTCGAAAGAGGGAGATCGAGCAAGAGACTCGGGCTAGGGAGGAGGCGGAGTCTCAGAGGAGAGATAGGCGGCCAACACAGTCTCATCCGACGGCCAAGCGGGCAAAGCCCACTAATTTGAGATCGGGAGGCCAGAAGGGCCGCACTTGTGGGAAGTGCGAAAAGAGCCATGATCGGATGTGCAGGTCAGGTGTGTGTTACAAGTGCGAGAAGGAGGGGCATATCGCGAGGGATTGCGCCAAGGGATTTTCAGTTTGCTTCCATTGCAACCAGATTGGCCATAGCAAGGCCGAGTGCCCGCTATTGATTCAGGGACTAGTGCAGGGATCTGCACCTTCTACCACTCGAGCTGTAGAGAGTCGCCCAGTGAAGGCCGAGGCATCGATGGCTCGCGACAGAGCCTTCCAGTTGACAGCAGAGGAGGTCTGCGCAACACTCGATGTGGTGGTTGGTATCTGATCTTTTGCTTATTCTTTTGTTTATATCTGGTGGTTATATGTGATATGTTTAGGTACTTCTTTTGTGAATTCTGTACCTGCTTTGGTGTTGTTTGACTCAGGTTCGAGTCGATCTTTTGTGTCGCTAGCATTTAGTCGTCATATCAGTGGCCAGCGTGAGGCATTGGGTCGGCCTTTGAGAGTCTCCATAGCTGATGAGCATGCTGTTTTTGCGATTGATGTGATCTGGGGATGTGCACTTGAGATTTTTGGAGTCAAGTTTCCGATAGATTTGGTACCTATCGCGATCGGGGTTGTGTATTTCATCGTGGGCATGACTGGTTGAGCCAATTCGGAGCCATGATTGTCTGTGAGCGACAGCTGGTGACCGTCCGAAACCCTAGTGGGGGAGTACTTATAGTGTTCAGCGAGGGTACCCGATCTGGGTCAACATTTAGTTCGGCTGCCAGAGTGAGTTAGAGCTTGCAACAGGGTTGCATGGGATTACTGGCGTATGTGTTAGATACGCAGAATATTACGGAGAGACTGAGTTCAATCGTTGAGGTTCCAGTAGTTAGCGAGTTTCCGGATGTTTTCCCCGAGGATTTACTGGGTGTCCCTCCTGAGAGGCAAGTGGAGTTTCACATTGATTTGCTTCCTAGGGTGGCACCTATCGCCAAGGTACGCTATCGCCTTGTTCACCAAAGATGCAGGAGTTATTCATGCAGCTTCAGGAGCTGTTGGGAAAGGGATTTATCTGGCCGAGTAGCTCGTCCTGGGGAGTGTCGATTCTTTTTGTTAAGAAGAAGGATAGTTCACACCAGATGTGCATGGATTACCGAGAGTTGAACAAGTTGACGGTCAAGAATCATTATCCGTTGTCGAGGATCGACGATCTGTTCGATCAATTGTAGGGTGCATCTTGGTTTTCCAAGATCGATTTTTTGTCTGGCTATCATCAGATGAGAGTTTGTGAGGAAAATATTCTGAAGACAGCATTTAGAACTCGTTATGGGCATTACGAGTTCGTGGTGATGCCCTTCGGTTCACCAATGCACCACCAGCGTTCATGGATCTCATGAACCGGGTATGCAGACCTATGTTGGATCATTCAGTGATCGTGTTCATTGACGATATTTTGGTGTACTCGAGGTCTATAGAGTAGCATGAGGAGCATTTTAGAGAGGTTCTCGGGGTATTGAGATCGCTGAGGCTTTATGAAAAATTATCCAAGTGTGATTTCTGGTTACGAGAGGTCTAGTTCTTGGGATACCTCGTTAATCAGAATGGGATTTTCGTCGACCCGGCCAAAATTGAGGCGGTTTTGAGATGGGAGGTGCTGAGATCCCCCACCGAGATCAGGAGTTTTCTGGGGTTAGTCGGCTACTACCGGAGGTTTATCACAGACTTCTCCAAGATTGTCGTTCCTCTCACCAAGTTAACCCGGAAGGGTGTTGCTTTTGTTTGGGGTGCCGACCACCAGACCTTGTTTGAGACCCTTCGCCAGAGGTTGTGTGAAGCTCCAGTGTTTTCTCTTCTTGAAGGAATGGAGGACTGTGTTGTTTACTGTGATGCATCTATATCAGGGTTAGGTGCGGTGCTTATGCAGAGGGGGCACGTGATAGCATATGTGTCGAGGAAGCTGAAGCCTCATGAGACGAGGTATCCCACCCACGATTTAGAGTTGGGGGTAGTGGTGTTCGCCCTGAAGATTTAGTATCATTACTTGTATGGGGATCGGTGTACCATTTACACAAACCACAAGAGCTTGAATTATCTGATTGATGAACCTAACCTGAATATGCGCCAGAGGAGATGGTTGGACATGGTAAAAGATTACGATTGTGGGAACGTGATTGCATTTTAGTACCGCCTACCATCCACAAATAGACGGACAGAGTGAACGGATGATTTAGATGCCTGAGGACATGCTTCGGGCATATGTTATGGATTTCGATGGGAGTTGGGATTCATACCTACCTTTAGCTGAGTTTTCCTATAAAGACAACCATCACTCGAGCATCGATATGCCTCCCTTTTAGCTTCTTTTTGGGAGGAGGTTTCGTACTCCCATTTGTTGGGGAGAGGTGGGGAAGAAAGTTATGGGCGGCACTGAGATAGTGTTGAAGATGACCGAGCAGATTCAACAGGTCCGATAGAGGTTGCAAACAACCCAGAGCCATCAGAAGAGTCACGCAGACAGACAGCGATCCAAGCGTGAGTTCCATGTCGGAGATTTTGTACTTCTGAAAGTTTCTCCGTGGAAAGGAGTAATTCGGTTTAGGAAGCTGGGAAAGTTGGGGCCTCGATATATTGAACCTTTCAGGGTGATTTCCAGGATAGGCAAGGTAGCATATCAGCTGGTGGAGCTACCATAGCAGTTCATCTATATCCATAGCATCTTCCATGTGTCCGAGTTGTGGATGTGTGTGGCTGATGAGACGGTAGTAGTTCACTTAGAAGATATTCAGGTGGATGCAAGCCTGAATTCCAATGAGAGGCCGATTGCGATCCTGGATCGGAAGGTGAAGGATTTGAGGAACAAGGATGTGCCTCTGGTTCAGGTCTAGTGGCAGCATCGGAGGGGATCCAATTTGACTTGGAATCCGGAATCGGAGATGTGGGACCAGTACCCTGAGTTATTTTCCGAGCAGGACTTCGACAACGAAGTCTAATTCTAGTAGGGGAGAATTGTAACATCTCGAAATCAGGTATGTCTCCTTGGCCCTTCTTCTTTCCCTAAGTTGTCAAATTTAACCCTTGAAATATTTTATGGAAATTCAGTATGCGGGCGTACTGGAGAGTACGCTACGCATACTCATGAGCGTGTTCTTGACATAGAGGTTTCCCAGTACGTTGGGCGTACCATAGTGTACGCTGCACGTACTAGGGTCAGATTGAAACCCTAATTGTGGGGGTGTGCCGTATAAAAGGAACATATTACCCTCACTTTTAGCCACCATTTCCAGAGAGTGAAACCCTAAGATTGTTAACCCTCATTCTATAGCTTTTGTGTGTGTGTTCGAGCTTGATAGTGTTCTTGTGTACCTTTGAAGAGAAGAAGGTTCCACTAAAGAAGATGTAGTTGGAGTGGAAGCTTGGGATCTAAGCTTTTATGAGGTTGAATGTAACATCGAAATACCCAACAAGAGAGTGCCTTTGAGAGCTTGTAGGTGTGCTCTTGAACTTTTGGAATGGAAAGAAAGTTTTGGAGAAGGAGTTACAGCCCAAGCTCTTGGATTTGAGCTTAGCAGTGGGAGAGGCTGCAATTGGAGGTGGGAACTAGACCCGGGAGTAGAGATCACGATCCAGATTGCGAGATTTTCATTCACTAGCTTACGAGGTGAGTCTTCTCACTATACTTTACCTTGAGTGGTAGTTATGTGTGACCAGAGGGTCTTATGTGCATGACTGTGTAATGAGATATCCTGCTACTTACTTCTGTTATGCTTTATGAGTATTATATTGTGATGCTGAGTTGAGGGACCGGAGGGTCCATATGAGTTGTAAGACCAGAGGGTCCCACTTAGACACATTGAATAGAGGGTCCAATTAAGTTATAGCCTCGAGTGGCTACTATGTTGTATGTGGTATTTTAAGGAACTCACTAAGCTTTTATGCTTACTGTGTTATGTGTTATGTGTTATGTATTTCAGGTAGTTATGAGGATCGTGACAAGGCACCAGCATGATTGTACACACTGGCAGGAGATTTGTTTTTATGATTCTGGGATTGTGTTTTCTTTTATTGACACTTGAGAATATGTGTTTTGAGAATTATGATACGAAATTTATTGTGTTAAAAATGAAAATTTTGGTTGAAAAATTACGTTGTTACAAGTTGGTATGAGAGCCTTGGTTTGAGGGATTCGGATGCACCCTCGGATGTGTTTGGA
Source organism: Lactuca saligna (assembly GCF_052625555.1). Lineage (NCBI taxonomy): Eukaryota > Viridiplantae > Streptophyta > Magnoliopsida > Asterales > Asteraceae > Lactuca > Lactuca saligna. The sequence goes on from NC_136424.1 coordinate 279,335,376, forward strand.
CTCAAATTGAGGATTTGAGAAATATTTTCAAAAAAAAAGATATGAGTTTTTCTAAAAATGAGCAAGAGTCTAAGAGTAGTTGAGCTGGAGCAGTGTGTACAATTAGCTCCGGCCGAGTGGTGATTTCCCAAAATACCCTCATTTTGTGTTATGAGATACTTTATGTGATATGATGCATGCTAGAGAGTAAGCTAGGTTATTCATGTATTAGGACTAGGGTGTCTTGATTTGTGATGCCTTACCCTAGGGATTTTTTCTATTAGTGTTTAGCTTGAGTATGAGTACCTAGTAGGAGCGAGCCAATGAGAGAACTGTTGTGAGAGTAGCTTGTGAGGCATAGAGTACTTGTAAATTGGAATCCGAGGAGGAGGACTTGGGATGAACGCTGATGCGGTGTGGAAGGTAGTAGTAGGCTCGTACTACTGGAAGCACCGAATCAGTGAGCGGCCAAGTAAGAATCCTAGGGATGCTAAGGAACAAGTAGGGTCGGGTGATCGAGTGTGAGTATGCTCGAGCGAGTCTCTGATGATATTGTGTTGTGTTTTAGAGACATCATGGTGGGGACGCACCACAAATCTGGGAGCAGTGGGAGTAGTGATGAGGACATACGGAGGATGATCCATGAGGAGGTGGTTGCAACTATCCGAGCAGAGATTCCGGAGATGTTTGGGTCTATCAAGACCACCCTGGTTCAGACATTTGATGAGTGATATGTTGCTATCACTGAGGCTATTGTTGCCATGGCCGTTGCAGTCGTCCCCTCAGCTAGGCCACAAGGAGGTGACTCGTTGTTGTTCCGAGAGTTCAACAACACGAAGCCACATGAATTTGATGGGACGCAGGATCCAATTGTTGCTATGAGGTGGATCTCCGATATTGAAGGGAGTTTTTATACGTGTTCTTGTACCGACCATTTGAGAGTTCGATTTGCGCTGAACCAGCTTCGCTTGGGAGCGAAGGACTGGTGAAAGTTCGCGACAGTTGGCTTCACCACTGCAGATCATGCTGCAATGACATGGGATAGAATTGTTCAAATGTTTCGAGATGAGTATGTTCCCCTGGTAGAGAGGGAACATTTGGCGCAGGAGTTTCTGTCTCTCAGACAGAAGACAGAGTCAGTGACTGAGATCTCGAGGATGTTCCATGAGAGGGCGATGTTTTCCCTAAAAATGTGTCGACTGAGCAGGCACGTGTGAGTAGATATTTGAGCATACTAAGGAGGGACATACGAGAGTTCATGGCAAAATTGTCATACCGGACATTGGCTAAGCTCCAGGCCAATGCCAAGAGGAGGGAGATTGAGCTTGAGCTTTAGTCCAGGGAGGATGAGGAGGACTCCCGTGGGAGGGATCGGAGACCAGAGCAGTCGCAGTCGGCGACGAAGCAAGCTAAGCCCACTGATTCTAGGGTTGGGGGCCAGAAGGGCCGCACTTGTGGCAAGTGTGGCAAGAGTCACAAGGTTTCTTGCGGATCTGGGATCTGCTACAAACGTGGCAAGGAGGGGCACATGGAGAAGGATTGCCCCAAGGGATTCTCGGTTTTCTTTCATTGCAACCAGACCGGCCACCAGAAGGCTGAGTGCCCCCAGCTAGTGTAGGGACCAGCGCAGGGATCTGCACCTACTTTTGTGCGTGATTCTGAGAGCTGACAGTAGAGGATGTCCACGCAAAGCCCAATGTCATGGCTGGTATGTATTCTTTTATATACCTATGCCGAGTTTGAGATATTATGCTTATATTGTGATATGTTCAGGTACTTTCCTTGTGAATTTTGTACCTGATTTGGTGTTATTTGACTCGGGTGCGAGTCGATCTTTCGTGTTACTAGCCTTTAGTTAACACATTAGTATCCGACGAGAGGCATTGAGTTGACCTCTATGAGTTTCTATAGCTGACAAGCGAGTGGTTTTTGCTAATGAGGAGATTTGAGGATGTGTACTCGAGATTTTCAGTGTTGAGTTACTGATAGATTTGGTACCTATTTCGATGGTGGATATCTGTGTCATCGTGGACATGGACTGCTTGAGTCGACTCGGAGCTATTATCAACTGCGAGTGTCAGTTAGTGACCATGTGAGACCCTAGTAGGTGAGTACTTATGGTATATGGCGAGAGTACCCGATCGGGGTCAGCATTCTGCTCGGTTGCTAGAGCGAGGCAGAGTCTATAGTAGGGTTGTACAGGGTTTGTAGCCTATGTGACGGATACACGAGTTGCCGCGGAGTGGCCGAGTTCGGTTAGTGAGGTTCCGATTGTACGGTAATTTCTGGATGGTTTCCCCGAGGAGTTGTCGCGTGTGCCTCCCGAGAGGCAGGTGGAGTTTAGCATCAATCTGGTTCCGGGTGCAGCGCCTATTGCCAAGGCACCTTATCGTCTTGCACCACCAGAGATGCAGGAGTTATCCTCGCAACTTCAGGAGCTGTTGGGGAAGGGATTCATTCGACCGAGTAGCTCGTCGTGGGTAGCGTCGATCCTTTTTGTCAAGAAAAAGGATGGTTCACACTGGATGTGCATTGATTACCGGGAGTTGAACAAGTTGACGGTCAAGAACCTTTATCCACTACCGAGGGTCGCCGATTTGTTCGATCAGTTACATGGAGCTTCTTCATTCTCCAAGATAGACTTGAGGTCAGGATATTGTAACATACACGTTTTAAAATCGTGTTTTGTAATGAATAAAATTGTGAAATATTATGTAAAATTGAGTGTTGAGTTCTAACAGATGGTTTTTACTAGAAATGAAGTAAAACTATGTTTAGAATCACTTAGAAAATATTGGAAGTCTTATGAGATTCCAATTAAAAGCCAAATAGTGAAATTTAGTGAAAATAAGAAATTTTAAATAAGTAAAATTTTATTATTTGATGTTGTAGAGAATCTCGTTAGAAATTTGTAAGCGGAAACCTCGTCAAAATCCGAGTTATAACGAAGAAGTTATGACCAACCGAAGATCCGCGACAAAACCGGCACGGCACCGAATGACGTAAAAAGTGAGTTTTTGATAAACTAATTTTTAGCCTTAGTAATCTAAATGAAAGTCGTAGTATTCGTTAAACCGAGAAATTCGATAAAAAGAAGGCCAAAATCTGACTTCGTATGAGGAAGTTATGATTTATCGAAGTTTCAACTTAGCAGTAGACAGCTAAAAACTCGAATTTTATATCGAGCGATATTTTACCGATACATCCTAAATGAGAATCGAAGGTCTTGTCATATGTAGTACAACGGTAAAAAGTCTGACGAAAACGGATGTTGGATGAAGAAGTTATGAATTTTTAACGGATTTTCCTGTCCCGCTCTATTAAAAATAATAATATTAAAATTAAAGTCAAAATTAGCCAATGAAGTCTAAACGAAAGTTGTAGAGCGTAATTTTAGCTACGTGTGCATATAAAGAACGTCAAAACCGGAGCTCGTATGCGAAAGTTATGGATTTTAGAAGTTTGGGGCACATTTTCCGAGAAATTCGCATAATTAGTACTAGCCTCGCGAGATCTCGCCTCGTGTCCGACACGCGTCATGGTTCAGTTCGCCCAGAGCGTCGGTCCCTCGCATGTACGATGCGTGCCACTTTCGGATTCATCCGATGTCGCGACCAGTAGTCTTCCGACGCTCGTTTCGCACCTGCCCCTCGCTGTTGATGCCACCGAGCTGCTTCGCAAGCAGCTCCGTCACCCTTCCATCCGAGTCTCACTGGAGCCCTGCGCATCTGCCGTGTGTCCTCGCTGAGTCACCTTCTCGGCCAAACCCTCGCCTATAAATAGGAGGGTGCGAACCCTCCCGGCTAAAATGAGAAAATTTCCATTTTTCACCCCTAAATCCATATATTCACTATTTTGACTTTTCCCGAAGCCCCGGTATCATTTTTAATGCCCGAAACACGTCCCGAGACCCCCGAGAAGCCCGAAAATTTTATCTTTTTGGTTTTGAAGCCCTACCTTCGCAGAGCCCGGTTTTCAAACAAACTCCCGGTTTTCAACATAGAAAGACATATTTAAAGCCGAAGTGTTGTCCAAATTACTATTTTAACCCCCGGTTAACTTAAGGTGAGTTCAATATATAGGAACAATTGTATGTTATGTGTTATATGTGCTATCTGCTTTTCAGTTTTATCATTCTGAGTTATTTTCTCGTGTTATTCGCTATGTTTATAGCAATTGTAATACCTTTGACCATGTGATCAGTGAAAGAACTTAGATTCACATTGGTACTGGTACGTAGCCTCTGGCCATGTAGAGCATGTCTCCGGAAGAGAATGACTTCTATTCTATGGCATTGGCAAATGGTTAGATAGGACTATAAGCCTGAAATCTAACAAGATGTTAATCAGAAATTGCATGTCTTCTATTCCAATTGGTCCAATGCTTTATTGATGTATATCAAGAATTGAAAAGAATATCTTTGAATAATGTCTTTGATTGGTATGAACGCTTGTCACATGATCTCACATACATCTTGTTGTTCCTCTTTGCTTTGCCACATTGAAGTATATATATATATGGCATAACATTATATTGTATCTATTTTTGAACTCACTAAGCGTCACCGCTTACCCTATCAATGTTTAACAATTGCAGGTGATAAATAAATAGTATGTTTACATACTATTGAAAGATGTAGAATAGTTTGTAATAGTACTTTTGTACTACTTTTTATGTTTGTATAAATTACAATATCCTGGGTAGTTATGTAATATATATATCACTTTTTAATAGAAGGTTTGTATCCAATAGTTTGTAAATCCTTTATATCAATGTAAAATATTGCTTTTATGAATATGCAAATAGCATGTTTTGGAGTAATGATAATGTGAAATATGAAAGTCTGGGTCTTTCAAAAATACGAAAGTTGGGGTCTTTCAACCATGGTATCAGAGCAGTAGTTTAAGCGAACAAAATTCCACAGATTGGTATTTACACTTAAACTATAGGAAGTTGAATATATGAACTTAATCATTGTAAGTATAGGGATACAAACCGTAGGAAATATATAAGTAAAAGTATTAGGTAATAGTAAACCCTAATATTCTAAAATACTATCTTACTCCGTATTTCAGATCAATGGCTGAACAAGTAAGAAATGATGATCCAGCTGCAGGAGTTACTTGACAAAGGCTTTATTCGACCGAGTACCTCTCCCTGGGGTGCTCCATTATTGTTTGTCAAGAAGAAGGACGGATCGATGTGAATGTGCATTGATTATCGTGAGTTGAATAAGGTGACTATCAAGAACAAGTACCCACTACCTCGCATCGATGATTTATTTGATCAACTTCAGGGTGTTAGCTATTTCTCAAAAATTGATTTGAGATATGGCTATCATCAGTTGAAAGTACAAGAGCAAGATGTACCGAAGACTACTTTCCGTACTCGTTATGGGCATTTCGAATTCCTTGGCATGCCATTCGGTTTGACAAATGCTCCTGCTGTATTCATGGATATGTTGAATCGGGTGTGCTGCCCAATGCTCGATAAGTCTGTCATCGTATTCATCGACGATATTCTAATCTATTCCAAATCTGAAGCCGATCATGCTGTTCATATTCGTGAAATCTTAGAACTTCTTCGAAAGGAGAAACTTTATGCTAAATTCTCAAAATGTGAATTTTGGCTCCGTCAAGTTCAATTTCTCGGCCATATTATTTCCAGTAACGGTGTATCTGTAGATCCCATCAAAATTGAAGCAATTCAAAATTGGGAAGTGCCCCGTAATGCTTCCGAAATTCGAAGTTTCTTTGGTCTCGCGGGATATTACCGGAGATTCATTAAAGACTTTTCTCGTATAGCCGTACCCCTCACAAGCCTTACACGGAAGGAAGTGAAGTTTGAATGGGGTGAAGATTAAGAAAAAGCTTTCTCAACTCTAAAAGACCTTTTAACTCATGCTCCCATCTTATCACTCGCAGAAGGTGATGATGATTTATCCGTATATAACGATGCTTCAAGATTGGGACTTGGTTGTGTGTTGATGCAGCTTGGTAAAGTGATAGCCTATGGCTCAAAACAACTGAAAGACTATGAAAAGAATTATCCCACCCATGATCTTTAACTTGCTGCAGTAGTATTTGCCCTAAAACTTTGGAGACATTACCTTTTTGGTACAAAATACCAATTATTTACCGACCACAAGAGTCTCAAGTATATATTCAGTCAGCAAACTTTGAATATGAGACAACAAAGCGCCATGGAACTCATGAAGGACTATGATTGTGAAATCCTGTACCATCCTGGAAAGGCTAATGTGCTTGCAGATGCACTTAGCAGGAAAGTTTATCGTAATAGTATGTGTTATACTATTAATCACACTACGGTGAAGTTCACCATTCTTGATGAACTAGAGAAGTGGCAAGTTAAAGCCTTAAAGCCAGAAAATGTAAAGAAGGAAGGAATGGTACCTTATGCCGATGTTTTACTTGATGATCCACGAGGATTAAAAGTATTTAAGAATCGGCTATGGATTCCAAAGATTGGTGGATTAAGACAGAAGATTTTAGATGAAGCTCATAAATCTAAGCTATCAATACATCCTGGCACAAGTAAAATGTACTATGATGTAAGAGCTGATTATTGGTGGCCTGGATTAAAGAGAGACATTGGAAGATATGTACAGGAATGCTTAGTATGCTTACAAGTCAAAATAGAACACCAAAAGCCTTATGGAACTCCATAAAGCCTTAGTGTTCCTGTATGGAAGTGGGAAGAGCTGTCCATGGATTTTATTACCAAATTGCCAAAGACTGCTAGACAGAATGATAGCATTTGGGTAATCGTCGACCGTCTGACTAAGAGTGCACATTTTGTCGCTATGCATGAAACGGCTCCAATGGAGAAATAGGCATAGGTATACTTGGATGAAATTGTTGCAAGACATGGTGTGCCACTAAAGATCATTTCCGATCGCGACACTCACTTCACTTCTCACATTTGGGCGAGTATGTAACACAAATTGGGATCTCGAGTTGCTCTCCGTACCGCTTATCATCCTCAGACAGATGGTCAGAAAGAGAGAACAATCCAAATAGTAGAAGATATGCTTTGTGCATGTGTTTTGGAGTTCAGTGGTAACCGGGATAAATACCTACCGCTTGTCGAATTTTCGTATAATAACAGTTACCACACATCAATCAAAATGCCACCATATGAAGCATTATATGGTCGCAAATGTCGTATGCCGTTATGTTGGTGAGATGTAGGACAGAAGATCCTTGGAGGCCCTCAAATGATTCAAGACACTACCGACAAGATTCAAATCGTATGAGAAAGAATGAAAGCGGCCCAGGATCGACAGAAGTCCTATACGGAAAAGAGAAGACGACCTATATAATTTTAAGTGGGTGATTTCGTGATGTTGAAGGTATCCCCATGGAAAGGCCTTATGCGATTTGGGAAGAAAGGAAAGTTGAGTCCTAGATTTGTTGGTCCTTTCAAAATCATCTAGAAAATTGGAAAGCAAGCTCATCGCTTAGAATTGCTTGAAGATTTGGTAGGTATTCATGATTTGTTTCATGTAAGTTATCTGCGCAAATGCTTGAGCATCTATGATGAGACAGTTCCATTATCCGAAGTGAAATTGGATAATAAGTTAAGATATGTAGAAGAGCCTGAAGAAATCGTGAATGAAAAAACAACTAAGCTACGCAATAAAGAAGTAGAATTGGTGCTTGTCAAGTGGAAACACCATCATGGCCCAAACTATACTTGGGAGAATAAGAATGAGATAAAAGCAAAATATCCCCATTTATTTTAATCGATGTAGTTTCGGGGACAAAATCCTTTAAAGGGGGAGGTATTTGTAACATAAACGTTTTAAAATCGTGTTTTGCAATGAATAAAATTGTGAAATATTATGTAAAATTGAGTGTTGAGTTCTAACAGATGGTTTTTACTAGAAATGAAGTAAAACTATGTTTAGAATCACTCAGAAAATATTGGAAGTCTTATGAGATTCCAATTAAAATTCAAATAGTAAAATTTAGCGAAAATATGAAATTTTAAATTAGTAAAATTTTATTATTTGATGTTGTAGAGAATCTCGTTAGAAATTTGTAGGCGAAAACCTCATCAAAATATGAGTTATAACGAAGAAGTTATGACCAACCGAAGATCCGCGACAAAACAGGCACGACACCGAATGACGTAAAAAGTGAGTTTTTGATAAACTACTTTTTAGCCTTAGTAATCTAAATGAAAGTCATAGTATTCGTTAAACCTAGAAATTCGATAAAAAGAAGGCCAAAATCTGACTTCGTATAAGAAAGTTATGATTTTTCGAAGTTTCAACTTAGCAGTAGACAGCTAAAAACTCGAATTTTAGATCGAGCGATATTTTACCAATACTATCTAAACGTGAATCGAAGGTCTCGTCATATGTAGTACAACGGTAAAAAGTCTCACGAAAACAGATGTAGGATGAAGAAGTTATGAAATTTTAACGGATTTTCCTGTCCCGCTCTGTTAAAAATAATAATATTAAAATTAAGTTCAAAATTAGCCGACAAAGTCTAAACGAAAGTTATAGAGCGTAATTTTAGCTACGCGTGCATATAAAGAACGTAAAAAACGGAGCTCGTATGTGAAAGTTATGGATTTTAGAAGTTTGGGGCACATTTTCCGAGAAATTCGCGTGAATAGTACTAGCCTCGCGAGATCTCGCCTTGTGTCCGACACGCGTCACGGTTCGGTTCGGCCAGAGTGTCGGTCCCTCGCATGTCGCGACCAGTAGTCTTCCGCCGTGCGTTTCGCACCTGCCCCTCGCTGCTGATGCCACCGAGCTGCTTCGCAAGCAACTCCGTCACCCTTCCATCGAGCCTCGCTGGAGCCCTGCGCATCTGCCGCGTGTCCTCGCTGAGTCACCTTCTCGGCCGAACCCTCGCCTATAAATAGGAGGGTGCGAACCCTCCCGGCTAAAATGAGAAAATTTCCATTTTTCACCCCTAAATCCATATATTCACTATTTTGACTTTTCCCGAAGCCTCGGTATCATTTTTAAAGCCCGAAACACGTCCCGAGACCCCCGAGAAGCCCGGAAATTTTATCTTTTCGGTTTTGAAGCCCTACCTTCGCAGAGCCCGGTTTTCAAACAAGCTCCCGGTTTTCAACATAGAAAGGCATATTTAAAGTCGAAGTGTTGTACAAATTACTATTTTAACCCCCGATTAACTTAAGGTGTGTTCAATATATAGGAACAATTGTATGTTATGTGTTATATGTGCTATGTGCTTTTCAGTATTATCATTCTGAGTGATTTTCTCGTGTTATTAGCTATGTTTATAGCAATTGTAATACCTTTGACCATGTGATCAGTGAAAGGACTTAGATTCACATTGGTATTGGTACGTAGCCTCTGGCCATGTAGAGCATGTCTCCGTAAGAGAATGACTTCTATTCTGTGGCGTTGGCATATGGTTAGATAGGACTATAAGCCTGAAATCTAACAAGATGTTAATCAGAAATTGCATGTCTTCTATTCCAATTGGGCCAAAGCTTTATTGATGTATATCATGAATTGAAAAGAATATCTTTGAATAATGTCTTTGATGGATATGAACGCTTGTCACATGATCTCACATACATCTTGTTGTTCCTCTTTGCTTTGCCACATTGAAGTATATATATAGCATAACATTATATTGTATCTATTTTTGAACTCACTAAGCGTCACCGCTTACCCTATCAATGTTTAACAATTGCAGGTGATAAATAAGTAGTATGTTTACATACTATTGAAAGATGTAGAATAGTTTGTAATAGTACTTTTGTACTACTTTTTATGTTTGTATAAATTACAATATTATGGGTAGTTATGTAGTGTATATATATATATATATATATATATATATATATATATATATATATATATATATATATATATAACACTTTGTAATAGAAGGTTTGTATCCAATAGTTTGTAAATCCTTTATATCAATGTAAAATATTGCTTTTATGAATATGCAAATAGCATGTTTTGGAGTAATGATAATGTGAAATATGAAAGTTTGGGTCTTTCAAAAATACAAAAGTTGGGGTCATTCAGATATCAATAGATTAGGGTGCGGGATGAGGATATCTAGAAGACAACGTTTAGGACTCATTATGGGCATTACTAGTTCGTGGTGACGCCTTTCAAGCTCACCAACGCACTAGCAGCGTTCATGGATCTCATGAACCGAGTATGCAGACCGATGTTGGATCAATCGGTGATTGTGTTCATTGAAGATATTCTATTGTATTCGAGATCGAAGGAGCAACATGAGGAGCATCTAAGGGAGATTCTTGGGGTATTGAGATCAGAGAGGCTTTATGCCAAATTCTCCAAGTGTGATTTCCGGTTACGAGAGGTCCAGTTTTTGGGATATCTCGTTAATCAGAATGGGATATTGGTCGATCTGGCCAAGATTGAGGCTGTTATGAGATGGGAGGTGCCGAGATCCCCAATCGAGATAAGGAGCTTTCTAGGGTTGGCCAGTTACTATCAGGGATTTCTCCAAGATTTTTGTTCCCCTCACCAGATTGACCCAGAAGGGTGCTGCTTTTACTTGGGGTCTCGAGCAGCAGACCTCGTTTGAGACTCTTCGCCAGAGATTATGCGAAACCCCTGTGTTAGCCCTTCTGGAGGGAATGGAGGATTTCGTGGTGTACTGTGACGAGTCCATATCAAGGTTGGGTGCAGTGCTTATGCAGAGATGGCACGTGATAGCGTACTGTCAAAACTAGGAATTTTGATGATTTGTAACAACAATGATAACAATTGTGAACCAAAAATGTGGAAGCATGTATGATCCTTATTCAATAACAACAAAATCCCCATCAAAGACTCTATACAAGCACTTCAAATAGTCAACAAAGAATTGTAAACCCTAGAAATCTCGGTTTAAGTCCATTATGGACTAGGATTTCCTTATTGGGCCTAATGGACCAATAAGCTCCCAATTCGACTATTTTGGGCTTAGGACCCTTAAATGGGCCGTAATTGGACCCACTTTCATTTATTTTAACATTTTGGGCCATAATGTGCCTAGAATGAAATAAAATACCCTAAGGATCCATAACAAAACTAAATAGCCCTAATGGGCCATAAAACTCATACTTTGATGAATATTGGGCCGTAAATTACTCTAAAAGGCCTAATGGTCTGAAAACCTACTTAATGGGCTCATGGTTTCGAATAAAATCAAGCAATGGCCTAAGATGAACTACTTCTTTCCTCCTAAGTCCAAGAATTCGACCCAACTACAAAAGAAAGGGGGGAAGAGTTGACTTTTAAGGTTGCCACCTCACCAATACACCACATACTTCCATGCATGGACCAACATGCATCTAGAATGGTCACCTTAACACTCTCTCTTGTTCTTCCTATTAATCTCGGCCGAGAACCCATAACACACACCCACACTCTTCCAAAATCTCTCAAATACTCACGAGAACACTCTTACATCTTCTCTCTAATTTTTTAGAATTAAAGGCATTCCAAGGATGTTATTCCACAAAAATCATCATCTTAGGTAAGTTGATGCTTGGATCCATAATATAGACTCGTTGTTTTATCAAAAATCTCTTCTTAACTCATATAAACTCATGATCATCCTAGAAACCTCTAAGATCGAAATCAACTCAAGAAAGCTTGATAGGGCTGAAAATAGCATCAAACTCTCCCATTCTCTTCTTAAAATTGAAATCAACAAGCAAAGGTGAGTTCATACCCCTCTATTTTCGGTTTTCATATGTTTAATGGGGGAGACTACAAGTAAAATGTGTAGATCTATGTGTAGGTGTATGTGTATGTTATATGTGATTTCATGTGTTTATGTGTAACAAAATGAATAGAAATTCCAGATATATGGCTCTAAGAGGAAGATAAACATGATCTAAGATGTATTACACTAAAACAAGTCAAGAAAAATTACCCTCTAAGATTAAAGTATACATATTGCAACATACAAGTCACTTTTGGGCTATAATTGTCAAACAAACAAAAGTTGGGTTGAAAAATTGCTATTCGTAGTTTTCTCAAGGATTAAAAGCGTCAAAACAGTAAAAATAAGTGTTTTTATGAAAATCATACTCTTTTAAGGGTTATAAATGAAGTTTATGGCTTAATGGGCCAAATTTTGGGCTTTTCGGCCCAATGAACCAAAACATGCGAAAATTACAACTTTCAAGGGGTTGAAATGATAAACTTCTCAAAACAGGGGGAAAGAGGGTGAATAAAAGTAATTCAGGGGTTAAAATGATGTATTTTCCAAACAAGGATCAAAATTGTAAACTTTTTGGATTTTAGGCCAAAATTATGAAAGTTGCAAAAAGTTTGGGCGTTAACCGAAAAGCACTTTTCTAGAAGGGCTGAAACTGCCAACGACTAAGTTTTGAGCTAAAAATATCACTTGAATAAGTTAAAGGGTCTAAAGTGCCAAAAAATGGTTTAAGGGCTTAAAATGTATTTTTTTTGTATAAAGGACTAAAATTGTCAATTTTACTAAAGGAGGGCTGAAAGGGTTCTAACCAATATTTTTAAGTCAATTATTTTATTTGAGTTAAAATAAAAATACCAAACTACAAATCATGAACATGGAAAGATGAAAATACATATAATTTCAAACATCGTTATAAATAACCAATCGGCTTCGTTCCGGTACGAAATTAACAATCAGTCAATCAACTTTCTAACAATTATACTATACCTAAACCAAGTAAACATTCAAATCTTTGGGCTTGAAAATCCCAATCATGTTTGTTGGGCTTTTGTGACCCATTAACATGATTTTGGGGCCCAAAGGATAGTAATAAATGTTATTGGGCCTTCTATGACCCAATTTCGTATTTAAGGGACACTCAATGGCTTTGAAGTGCAATTGGGCCTTAGTGGCCCTTTAGCATTGCTAGTAAGGTCCAAGTAAATCAAATGCGAAATGGGCCAACGTGCCCTTCGTATACGAAATAACCATAAATAATACGTGAGATTAGTAGGACCTTGTAATCCTTTTCTCTTCGTTTATTAGGCCTACATACTTATTTGTTTGCATGCTTAGAATCAATCGATCTTGATAGAACAACGTTCTAACAATTGTTATCAGAGCAGGTGACTGTGTGATCAATACACATTCCTTCTGTATTCAGAATTCCTTAGGGTTTCCGCTTTTATCGTATAAATAACAAGTTATCTTCTTTTTTTCGAAGGCAACTTTGTTTTAGATAAAACCCTAATCTCAAGTTTACAGGTTTGATTCTAAAAACTCACCATGTCTCACGACGATTTGTAAACAAATCCCATCAACATCTCAAACATCATTGGATCTACAACCAGGATTCCCATACTCTACACTCAATACTATGAAGTATGGGCGCTTCACTTTGAAGACTACGTGATCGGTTCTGAAGATAATGGTTATCTTATCTGGGAAGCCATCAGTCTTGGACCGTTTGTTCATTCGGGAACCAACACAACAGTCAAGACTCAACAGGAGTATAACAAGCTGGTGGCAGATGAACAGAAGATGCCACAGGATGAGAAAGACAAGTTGCTGTGTAACGTGAAAGCCATGCGAATGATAAGATTCGCCTTGCAATCTGACACCTTTCGGTTGGTTGGTTCGTGCACAATGGCTAAAGAAATCTGGTATAGGTTGAAAGAACTCTATTCAACTGATGAAGATTTGGAACACTTAACTCAGACCTTGTTGCTGGCAGAATTTGGAGCTTTCGTACAGAAACCAAAGGAGAAACTCATACGAACGTTCGATCGGTTCAATCATCTTCCAAGTAGGATGATCAAGCATGGAATAGAAAGAAAGTTGATTGAGCAGAAGGTGACTTTCATGAACGGACTAGGACCTGAATGGATGGCAGTGGTCTCTACTGTAAAAGAGCATGAGCAGTTCAAGTCTTACTCACTTTCAAAACTTATGGGAATCCTTAAGTACCATGAAAGTGAAGTAACCAAACAAGCGAAAGTGGTTCTGGTATGGGATCACTGGCCCTTATTTCAAAAGGAAAAAGTGTTGCAGAAGAAGAAGAAGAGTCAGATGTGTCTAAGTATGACCTTACAAGCGAAGAGTATGCTATGATGGTCACCAATCCAAAGAAGTTTGCAAGAAGAAAATTTCCTGTCAACAAGAACCGAAACTGGCAGGGAAGTTATAGCTCTGAGAAGGAGAAGGATGAAGCGGATATCACCTCTCAAAAGAATGAAGACAAGAAGGAGAGCAAACTTGTGGGAGACTCTGGCTATGACTGCATTTACTGCCATGGCGGGAACCACTTTGCCAAGGATTGTATGCTAAGGAAATTGGCTGAGAAAAGAGACGGGAAGATGATGAGGCTTATTACATGCGTAAGCTGGAAGAGATCAAGAACAGGAAGACATCTAACAATGCAAAAGGTACAATGAATGCTTTGATTGTGCAGGAAAATGCTGATGAAGATGAGTTCGGTGGTGTGGATGTCTGGTCAACCGACTATGAGGATGAAGAGGTAAGAAAGCCCACTCATGGAAGGGCTTATGTAGCAAAGGAAGCAGGTTCGGCTGGGAAGTGCTTGATGGTCTCTGCTGGATCATCAACCGAAAGTGCAAATGAAGAACCGAACCTGACTGAAAACAAATGCTTCGCAACAAATCCAGTCAGTGAAGAAGATCAACGACTTCGATCGCTTGATCAAAAGGTACAAACCATCCTTGAGTCACATAAAGTACCATTAACAAATTATGAAGAAGAATTAAATAAATTAAAATTTAAATTATGTAACTTAAGTGGTAGTCTCATGCGAACTCGCTTAGCGAATTCTAAACTAACTGACCAACTCAGCAGGGTGTCTTCAAAGAGTGAGGAGAGAAGGATGTGGATCGAGTTGAAGGAGGCGGAATTAGTTAAAGCTAGGGATGAAAGTTTTTATTTGCAAAAAGACAATTTGAAAATTTTGAAACAAAGAAATGTTTTTTGTTTAATTGCTAAGCAATTATACACAAATATAGCTCAATTGCATTGAAGTTGTGAAATAGGAAAGAAAATTCATAAGATGATTTTGCCATTTCTTGAATTTAAGGAAGAGGAGGTAATAGCAGAATGAGAATCAGAAGTATCATCCGAAGTGACGTCCATGTCATACAAAATTGGTCTGGACAAAATAGAAACCTTCATTGATTCAAAGGAACACAAATGTATGTTAAAAGACATTTTAGATGAAAATGATAAGTTGAAAATTAAGTCGAACACAATTCACTCATTTGATCAATCTAATGTCAAAATAGCTTCTGAAAATAAAATAGACTTAGAAAACCCGTCTGAATTTGATGAGATGAGTGAAATATTTGTAGAAGATGTAGTTGATTGCTCTGAGTTTATGAAGAGCGAAACTGAGGATGAGAAACCATTAATCTCAAAAAATTCTGTGGATTTTGCTCGTGTAGCAAAAAATAAGGAAAAGAAGCTCAAGGAAAAGGCTATGGTTTACCAAAAGGTTGAAACGGTGCCAAATCAAGTATATGCAGCTAAAGGAGTTACTCCAAGATAAACAGCAGAACTAAGAGTCTTGGTGGAAAATGATAATGTAGAAGGTTGCGAAGATTTCTTCTGGTATGCTCCCATAGATAATGCAGACAAAACAGTAGGCTTATCTGAGCAGACTTCTTGTAGAGTTAAAGGAAGATACATAGTTGAACCCTTAAATAAACCCTCAAGTTCTGACAAACCAAGCACAAGTGGAACCAAAGACATTCCTGCAGAACTGAAAGAAGAACCGAAATCTCGAGTCAGAACAACCGAAACTCAAATAGAGAAGCAAAAGGCAAGCTTCAATATGCACAAATCACAGAAGGAACTGGCTGAGCAAAAACACTTAAGAAATCAAATATATGCAAAGAATCTAAATGAGCGAAAGAGTTACTGGAATTCACAAAATTCCAACTATTTTCCTCCCAAGAAGATCTCAAAGGATAAGGGAAAGGAAAAAGTAAAGGAAAATTTCAGCCCAAGTTCTTGCTATTCCAAGTCTAGGAACCGAATGTCATGTTTCGGTCCGAATGTCACTCAAAACCGAAAGTCCACTTTCGGTCCGCAGACTAGTTTCGGTCCTCAGTCAAGTTTCGGTTACAACAAATCTCAAAGCAAAGCAAATTTAAAGGAAAATATCAAGGGAAAAGGAAAGCTAACTTCAATACTAGGATCCATAATAAGCAATCATCAGCTAATCCTAGGTGTCACATGTCATCAAACAAACTAACCAACGAATTAAAATTTAAACAAGATAAAACCAAAATTAACGTATATACATATAAAAGAAAGATCAAACTACTTTGGTAAAAGGAACATACTTAGTTGATATCTCCACTACAATTCCTTTTTCTGTGAAAAACTCACAAGGACCCAAGCGAATTTGGGTTCCTAAATCTCCTTGAATTTGCAGGTAATAAGTGACGATCAGTTTGACGAAGAATGGTATATAGACAGTGGCCGCTCACATCACATGATAGGGAGGAGGGAAGAGCTAAGGGAATTTCGATCACTGAAAGATGGTGGTTGTGTGAACTATGGAAATAACTCATATGGTGCAATCAAGGGATATGGCATGATAACAAATGGTGACTTCACGATTCGGAAAGTGGCTTATGTAGAAGGTTTGCAGCACAACCTCATTAGTGTGTCACAATTAGTTATGGGCATAGGTCTAAA
Organism: Lactuca saligna; assembly: GCF_052625555.1. Lineage (NCBI taxonomy): Eukaryota > Viridiplantae > Streptophyta > Magnoliopsida > Asterales > Asteraceae > Lactuca > Lactuca saligna. The sequence goes on from NC_136424.1 coordinate 279,352,034, forward strand.
AGTATCTTTTGATGATGAGGGCTCTGAGATAATCGAAAAGAAATCGAAGAAAATCCTACTAAAATCTGAACGCAAGGGAGAGATGTATCCCCTAAATCTCAATCCCATACGAGGAAAACCAGCAATTTGTTTGTTGTGAAAGGCAAACATATATGAAATTTGGTTATGGCATAGACGTTTATCCCACCTGAACTTCAAAGATATTAACAAACCGGTACTTGGTGATCACATTCGAGACCTCCCACTTCTCAAGTTCAACATGGAACATCTGTGTGCAACATGTGAGATGGGAAAACAGAGCAGAAAGAGCCACCCCACAAGAATCAACACAAAGATAATTGAAGCTCTTGAACTCTTGCACATCGACTTATGTGGACCTTCGAGTATGGAAAGCTTCAGTGGTAGTAAGTACATACTTGTAATTGTAGATGATTTTTCACGCTTGACCTGGGTTTTCTTTCTTAAGCAGAAATCAGATGCAACTCCCAAGTTAAAGGCATTTATCAAGCAAGTTGAGGTACAGGTGAGGAAGATGGTGAGAAACATCAGAAGTGACAACGGTCTGGAATTCAAAAATAAAGACTTTGAGGACTTTCTGGATAACAAGGGGATCACTCATAATTTTTCGGCCCCTTATACACCCCAATAGAATGGGATTGTTGAAAGACGACACCGTTCACTATGTGAAGCAGTCAGAACCGTACTCAGTTTCGCTTAACATCCATTGTACTTCTGGGCTGATGCAATTGCAACTGCATGTTACACTCTAAATCGGTCCTTGCTCAACAAAAGATTCTCAATTACTCCATATGAGATCTTAAATAATAGGAAACCGAATGTCTAATTTTTCCACATATTCGGTTGAAGGTGCTTTATTTTCAATTCTAAAGAGAACCGCAACAAGTTTGTAAAAGCCGATGAGGGAATCTTTCTAGGTTATTCGCTTTCATCGAAAGCATACAGATTGTTGAATAAATGCTCTAAGCGGATTGAAGAAACCTACTATGTCACTTTTGACGATAATTACATGAAGAAAGTCCAAAGGAGTGAAAGTCACTTAGGTGAAATTTTTCCAGAATCTGGAGAGGTCTCGATTCCAATATCCAACTTGTTTGAAGAGTACATCCGGCTGTTCGATGAACCTGAAAAGGCAATACACTTAGAGGCGAAAGCAGCAGACAACCAAATTGATAATGTCAAAAAGATTATAGATGAAGCTACAAGTAATGTGGAAATTAAACCTCCTACAGCTGCAGGTGAACAATCCTCAACTGACTCTCCAAGTAGTGGTTCAAAGTTCCAGGGGGAGAGTTCAAATGCTCCAAAGACAAACGAAGTACCAGTCGAGGGGGAGAATCAAAATAAATCCCCAATTCATACAAGTCCATGTGATGGGGAAAATGACGCTCTAAAACCACTCAGTAGAAATTCGATCGAGGGGGAGAATTCAACTCCCACAGAGGATACAAACTCTGATACTGACAAAGATTACACTTCGCTAGTCGAGGAGGAGAAAGAGAATAATAGTACAATTGACGAAGGCGAGGGTGATCTATCATAAGTTGAGATAGAAGTGAATGCTAAATTGGATCCAGCTTATGATCCAAACTATCCTCCGTTAACAAAATGGACTAAAGACCATCCTAAAACACAAATTATTGGTCAATCATCTGAAAAAGTTCTTACTCGTTCTCAATTGAAAGCGAAACAAACTGCATTATTCTCCAAAGTTGAGTTTTGTATGTTTAATTCGTTTATTTCCAAGGTTGAACTGAAAACTGTAAATGTTGCACTTGATCATTCTGATTGGGTCCAAATGCAAGATGAGCTTCACGAGTTTGAACGCAACCGAGTTTGGAGGCTTATTACCACACCAAAGTATGCCTCTGTGGTTGGCTTAAAATGGGTCTTTAGGAATAAGTATATATAGAGGGTAATGTCATTCGCAACAAGTCTCGGTTAGTGGTGAAAGGATATTGTCAAGATGAAGGGATAGATTATGAGGAAACCTTCGCTCCAGTAGCTAGGTCGGAATCAATCAGCATCTTCTTGGCAAATGTTGCTCATAAAAACTTCGAAGTTTTCCAAATGGATGTCAAATGTGCCTTCTTGAATGGAGAATTAGAAGAGATAGTCTATGTTGAGCAACCACCCAGGTTTGTAAACGAGAAATTTCCTGATCATTGCTATGTGCTGGATAAATCAGTCTATGGATTGAAGCAAGCACCGAGGGCCTGGTATGAAACTTTATCTTGCTTTTTGAAAATGTCAAAATCTAAACAAGTTTCGGTTGACCCAACCTTCTTTCGAAAGAAAGAAGCCGAACATCTAATGATAGTTCAAATTTATGTCTATGACATCATCTTCGGCTCTACGAATCCTAGCTTAATATCTGAATTCAAGAAGTTGATGGAGACTAAATTTGAAATGAGCACAATGGGTCCAATTAATTTTTTCCTTGGTTTGAATATTACACAGGGATCAAAATGTATATTTATCAACCAGGAGGCTTATACAAAGACATTACTGACGAAATTCGGTATAACGGCTGACTCAAAAGTGAAGGTTCCAATGGCATTTGGCACTAAGTTAACACCATCTCTGGAAAAAAACATGTTGTTAACATAACACTATATCGTCAAATGATAGGGTCCCTTATGTATCTAACAGCTAGTAGACCGGACATTATGTTTTCTGTTTGTTATTGTGATAGGTTTCAAGCTAATCCAAGAGAACCTCACATGATTGCAGTGAAGAATATATTCCGCTATCTAAAGCGAACCTCGTCTCTCGGTCTCTGGTATCCTGCAAGATCTGGTTTCTTCATACAAGCCTTTTCTGATGCTGATCTAGGAGGATGTGGAATGGACAGAAAGAGCACTACAGGTGGATGCTAATTTCTTGACGGAAAACTTGTTAGCTGGCAGTCCAAAAAGCAAACCTGTGTTTCACTATCCACAACCGAAGCTGAGTATATAACTGCATCATCTTGTACCTCTCAAGTGGTATGGATTCAAAGTCAACTGAGAGATTATGGGCTGAGGATGAAAAAGATTCCTCTTTATTGTGACTCAGAAAGTGCAATTAGGATTTTTCACAATCCAGTGCAACACTAAAAAACAAAGCACATTGCACTTAGATATCATTTCATCAAGGATCATGTAGAAGACAGGAACGTGGAATTACATTTTGTTCGATCTTCTGATCAACTGGCTGACATATTTACTAAGACCTTACCGGAAGCAAGTTTCAATAAAATCTTACAAGGCCTAGGCATGATGGAATTAGAGTCGGTACCGGATCCTCAAATCTTGGACTGAAAATTAGACAAACGAAATGGAGCGACAGCTCGGTCTATTTCGGCTCCATAATTTTTGGGTACCGAAATGAACCGACCGCTCGGTCTATTTCGGCTCTATAATTTTCACGAACCGAAATGAACCAACCGTTCGGTCTATTTCGGCTCCATAATTTTCAGGAACTGAAATGAACCGACCGCTCGGTCCATTTCGGCTCTGGAATTTTCAGGAACCGAAATGAACCGATCGCTCGGTCTATTTTGCTTCACTCAATAATGATACGGTTTCGGTTGTAAATTTTGTATTTTCTGTTCTCTCTATTATTTTAACTTTCTGTTTTTCTTCTTTTTCAGGAAACTTCAAAAATCCAAAAATATTGTAACTTTTTTTTTTTTTTAGAAAATTTTAAAAAATCAAAAATATTTTCTACTTCTGTTTTTTATTTTTCAGAAATTCTTACAACTTAATAAATATTTTTCGGTTTGTATGTTTGCTTTTTTTGGTGTGTTTGTTTTCTCTTCCTTTTAGTTAGGTCACGTGTGTACCAGTATAATAGAATTTGGAGCTAAGGCAGGTATAATTTTTTTTAGAACTAGTTAAGGGTCCCTAGAAGCATGCTGCTGCATGTTGACCAACACCTCTATGACTTAGAGCAAGCCTTAATGGTTCGATGTATACCTTTCGTTTCTTCCCAAGTAGGCAGATTATATGATCTCGGTCTAGAGCTACCTTACTCTTCTCATATGAGTTAAGAGTTTTTTTTTATTAGGTCATGTGTTTATAGAAGAAGGTACTTTCGGTTCTTTAGCCTCCCTCCTTACATTCTCCATCCACTTTGGGTTCACCACTGCAACCCTTGAGACTCTCGGTTCTTACCACTGAGGTTTATGGATGTACAAAATTTGTGTTTATGATCTTAGATACGTATACCACGTGCTGAGTGAAACCCAACATCCAACACCAAAAATGAATTGACGGTGAATTATTTATTCAAGATCTTACTGGTTACCTAATGAAATCTATTTTTATTTTTTTGCATGGTCTTTTATGAAATTGTCTAACACCAAGGCTTTTCTTCCCTAAAAGATCCAATTTATTTTGTTTTGAGATTTCAATTACTTTATTTGTCACTCCAACTTATATCCTACCTACTTGTTCAACAGACCACATCGGTCTCACAAGTACTTCTTCCAACGTTCGGTCTTATGTTCAGACTCAAAGTTCGGTTGAAGATAAGCTACCCTAAGCCTAATCTATAAAAGAAGCCTTTCAATGTTTATTAGCAAACACTTGATCATATTTTTCGAGAAACCAAACAAGCACTTCAAGTCTCTCTTGACTTTGAAGGAAGTGATTCTTGCCCGATATCCTCTGTTTTCTGTCTTATAGTGACTCATCACTCACATCCAATACACATTTAATTTATTTCTTTATCGGTTATCACTCTATTACATGAAAATTTCATTTTCCAAAATTCCAGTTGCCATTGGTTCGACTTTCGTTAATCTTATGGCCAAACAGGGGTAATTTAATTTCTTGAAGTGATGCAGAATTTCAAATGACCATTGAGGATAAGAGATTGGGCGCGTGAATTCAAACAGTCTATATACCCACACGTGCTGACGTTACCTGGGAGTACCCAACCTCTCACATCGCGCTTTTTCAGGCGACGTTTTAGTGATCACGTCATTATTATCATGATTTTTCTCTCTCCAGGCAATGTTCAAGATCAGACTGCTTCTTCGGCTCTTCTCTCCATCAAGCCAAATCAAAACATGATCATTGAACTCACTCCCTTCTTGTATGATTCCTATATGTTACACGTTGTGGAATGTTTGAAGTATTCTACATTGGTTCTTGCCCTAACCAAATTCGAGGCCGTTCCAATGTCTTTATTATCTTAAGTTTATTCTTCTGCATCATATGACAAGAACAAGGAACGCATATATTTTCAAATCCACTCCAAGAAGGCCTCTATTTCCATGTCAAGAAGTGGTGTCTGCCATCTCAGTGGAACGGTCTTCTCACTCTTCTGATCAAAGGCTTGGCGGAACGAAGTGTTGGATCAGATGGCACTAGCAAAGGTTTCCTGACCATGCTCTATGGTCTGTATAATGGTCTAAACCTGGACTATGGGTGTATCATATGGTCTCAGGTTGTGCACAGCCTGAATACTTCCACTTGTCACTCCGAAATTTCATGTGGAAGGTTTTGGAATATCATTACTCGAAGGGTCATCGATACTCTTGAAATTCCGGTGATGCAGGATGTTCTCATCGCGTCCATTGCAACTTTTCACACGAAGAAGATCATCATCTCGGATCCCACAAAGTTTCCTCACTATGGTTCCATTCCAGAGACCATGTAACGGAGTGTTACAGTCGAGGGTAAAGTCATGGTTGAGTATAGGAAACTTCCTCCAAAGCAACCGAGAGTTCTAACTCCGGAACAACAGGCTGCTTTGGATGCCCTTGATAAGCCAAGTAACCAACGAAAAAGGGTAACTGTAAAGAAGGACACACTCAAGCAAGAAACGTCTAAGCCTTCCAAATCCAAAAAACGACAGTCAAAGAAAAGGGGTCCTTCTAAGCCCAAGAAGATCAAAAAGATGAGGAGAAGGTCCAAAAGTCCAACTGCATCTAGCTCAGACAATTACAAGGATGAAGAACAAGAGGAGGATCATCATGAATCACCAAGAGGTAATACACTTCCCAAATTCCCAACTCCAACCAAACCCACTGATGATAAAATTCCTACCCCACCACCATCACCAAAACAAACAACTCCAGTTTCGGTTGTTATCATTACTCCAATTACGACTTCAACCCAAACCACAACTTCTTTACCACCACCTCCACCAGTTACTTCTACCTCAATTTCTACAATTCTATTACCAACTCCAATCATTTCCCAGACCACCATCACTACCAATCCTGAACCAACAGTGGTAGTCAACGTATCTAATACGAGGGTCACTACTGTAACAGAAACTCCAGTCATTACTAAACCTCTTTCACCCACCCACTCAACCGAATCTGGAGCCACTCTTGGTGGTGCTGATGATGAATTTGACTCCACGTACTTCAGTCCATATCGCTTTCCAACTGATGAATATGATGATACTCCTATCAGTATTCAACACTTCTAGGACATTCATGAAAAGATGGATCGATTCCTTGAAGACAGCAAGGCTTATGGAGGTGTTATTCTTAAAGATTTCTTGGAGACTGCCATAGAGCAATGCACAATGGCAATTGACAAATCTACTAAGGCAGTTGATGCCTCTACTTCTTCCTGCAAAAAGGCAACCGATGATGTCACTGAGATTGTCCACACAACTCAGATTTTTCTTGAATCGTTAAAAGCTCATGCTGATACAAGTGCAGCGAAAGTACTAGCATCTGTGGATTCTTTTTCTAAGTCCCTTCAGGAAGAAAGCACCAAGTTTGAAGCCATGAGTTCATCTCTTCAAACCGAGAACACTTCTCTCTTGAGTTCTTTGAATTCTCATTTTGACTCTCTTCAAGCTAACCTGGCAACCGAAAGTGCTTTGAAGGCAGAACTTGCTCTGGTAGATAAACATCTATTTTCTACTGACTTCTTGGAGCACAGTATCAACTTGATACATCGATGCAAGCAGAACTCGGATGCTGATAAGAAAAATTTCACTGATATGCTTCGTTGGTACATTACCTTTTGGTACCATCTTTTGGCTATCATCCTTAGGATATTCAAGACGGTGAAGAAGTCTTCGGTTGTTAAACAAAGTTGAAGTTTTGGTCCCAAAGACGCAAAGGGGGAGATTGTTAGGGCTTATTGTGTTGCGTCTTGGCCTTTTTGTATTATATCCGGATTGGGCCTGTCCATCCATGATTATCTAGATTAGTTTCGTGATTATCTAGATTAGCTAATAGGGTTTTACTATATATCTGCATGCATGTATGCATAATGATAGACATATTATTAATTATGCTTGTGTTTTGTAACCCTAAACACCTCTACAAATGAAGTTCTTAGTCGAGCTCTTCTGAGGTGTTGAAACATTAATCATTCAACATATTCAAGCCATATTCATGTTCACTTTTACGTATTTATTTGTTTGCATGCTTAGAATCAATCAATCCTGATAGAACAACGTTCTAACACAATGGTAATAAAATTCATGTTATATTTAGTGAGTAATAGCGGGAGGCAGCTCTGTGGGTCGTCTGTAGTCTGTAGTTATAATCAACGACACCTGGAGGGAGAGCAAGAGTTTGTGTATAGTTCTATACGGGGGTGACTCCCCCACACCTCAGTTGTTCGTTACAGTTAGACTCGGCCAGTCTAGGGTGACAAAATCTTAAGATCAATTACGGTGTTTGTTCGAATACCAAGATAGATGAACTAGTCATTATCATGTATGGTTATAACGACTTACATAAACAAATCTAACACTATTCAAGTAATCAGGGAAAATTCATCATCATTCGTCGTGATGGTATAACAATTTGAAACAATTATATTTTTCTTTATTGGAAAACATCAGGTTTTTAGAGGAAATAAACACCATTCATTTGTATTTTTCAATGACTATAATGCAAAACTTTTCATTAATACATGCTTTGAAATCATTCATGCATAAACCAATGGATCTTCACACTTTGGTATGAACAATTGTCTTTTTCAGAAAATATCGAATTTTCTAGGGTTTATAAACTATATAAACATTTTCAAAACAACCATGCTTATGAACTCACCAACATTTCATATGTTGACATTTTTCAAAATAACATGTATTCTCAGGTAACAGGTAAGTCGAGGAGTAACACCGAGTATGTCAGGGTATTATGCTTTTGGAAAAACTTTCAAACAGTTTATATTATGGATATGTAATGATTAAACAATGTACTTGATGTGAACAATGTCAGTTGTAATGTATTGACGCATAGTGAGGTTTATGTTATGATTCATGTACATTCATTGTGATGATATTGAATTTAAGTCACGCAAGCCCTCAGATGTTTCTGCCGTCTGGTTCAGGGGTGTGACACATACGCATCGAGGTAGCTGAAGCTTCATGAGACGAGGTATCCCAACCATGATTTGGAGTTGGGGGCAGTATTGTTCGCCCTCAAGATATAGAGCCATTTTTTGTATGGGGTTCGATGTACCATATACACGGACCACAAGAGCTTGAAGTATTTGATGGATCAGCCAAACCTGAACATGCGTCAGAGGAGATGGTTTGATGTGGTTAAGGATTATGACTGTGAAATCCTTTACCACCCGGGCAAGGCTAACGTGGTAGCCGATTCTCTGAACTGCATGGCGGAGAGTACCCCGATTCGAGATATATGTATGAGGATGAAGGTGATGACTCCGGTGTTGGATACCTTCTGAGAGGCCCAGGAAGAGGTTGTGAGACCGGAGAACTACAAGAGAGAGCTGGTGATAGTGTAGTGGTGTTGATTATGATGGCATCTGTGGAATTAGAAAGATCTAGTGAATCATCATGTAAAATTAAGAACACAAGGAGTAAATAAATCTTTGTAAGCTCTTATTAAATCTAGAAAGAATATACAAATGGATTGGTACAAAGTTTCTCTCTCTAGTCTAACACTACAAATGGATTCACTTACATAATGGGAGTCACTCACTTCCTATTTATAGGAAAGACTCAACCCATTTACACATACAAAGAGGAAAGCCTAAAACACTACATCCAAGAGTGACTTTGCACCCTAACATTCTCCCCCTCAAAGTTAGGATTGGATGTCCAACTTCAATCTCCATCGAGCTAGCGTGATCAAGACCAAAATCCCCCTCGAAGTAACACTGGTCTTCAAATCCGCAAACGAATATTCGACAAACCTGAGAAGCTTTGAATACCCATCATTCTCCCCATTTTTATAATCAAAAAATAATTATAAAACCCACTAAGGATGACAAGCGCACGAGGAATAGTCTTCACGATACTCCCCCTTAATGTGTACCAAAAATGAATCACCAAAAATCTTGCACGGAAAAAACAATCATGAAAAAGCCACAAAAAATTTCCAATTTATGAAATTTTTTGACTTTTTGGGTGAAAGTTGCAAGATTTTTGAAAAACCGGGTATAAATTGTAACTTTCTGAAACTTGCAGAGACCTGTTGTGCCTAAAATAGCCAAATATACGAAACACTCCCCCATTTGCGAAACTGGGTAGAATGTGTAAATTTGCACAAACTGCAGGGACCAGAACTAAAAATTCTGCAATTTCTCAGCTTTTATTACCCATATGCGAAGTTGGGTATTTGTTGCCAAAAATCCAAAACTGCATGGTCTCATTTGGAAAATTCTGCATTCTTCACAAACTTATTACACCAATTCGAATTTGGACCATTTATCTCATTTCTTGAAAAGATCAGGGACCCAATTCAAAAATATTTGTTTTCTTCTTCAGTGAACGAATTATAACAGGGAACTTCGCACGTTGTCAAATTCGTCGCATACTGAAACATGGATGCGAACGAAACACTGATACCAACCCAATCATCTTCATATGCGAACTCAACTGAGACCCAAATCACAACTTTGTATGCAAACATTCTTGGCCTTCAAACTAGTTAACCAAATGCAAACTCTTGTCAATCTCTAACTGAAGCTGATGCCTGTTTGATGCCAACGTTTCCAAGAAAACAATTTCGCATTCATCATAAACAACAAACGATTTTGACTTCAAACCAAGCAATTGATTTTCAAAATCAAATTCGCAATCATCGAAATCAAAATATGCGAATCTAAAATCGATTAGCCCAAATTCCATTTTTCTTGAATTGCATCGATCAACTCTTGCATTAACTTTGCTTTTCATTCACGAACCCAAAACATCAACTTTGACTCACATTAAGAACATTCGACCCCAAATAAATTCCAAGATGGAGTTCCAAAATCAACTAAGAACATAAGAATAGGCATCGACACCATTAGCTCTAATCCAAGAAATTTCGAAATTAAACACCAAATTGAACATGATTTTGACATTCACAATTCAAAAAAGAAACTTATATCTTCCAATTTCTTCTTCCAATTCATTAAATGAACCCATAGAAGTCGAGTTTGACTTTTTCTGGGATTGACTTTTCGAAGTCAAAGATCAAGAAACACAAAATCAAAGTATCCAACACCAAATTTCAGATCAAAAACTGTTCTATTAACGGTTCTTCATCATATCCAGGTTGTTCTTGACTAAATTGATTCAAATCAAAAACTCGTTTTTTCAATTTCTCAAACTTCAGTATGAACAAAATAGATTGCAACATATGACAAATCATATCCAATCGATTTTTAGAGATAAAGAAACTGAAACAAAAACATAAGAACGACTTGAAAGAAATCGGTAGTCAAGAACATTGAGTCGTATAACCGCTTTAAGCATATGAAAAAACTACTCAATCAGTGAATAAATGTCGACTGAATTACAATGACTCAATGAAATCGATAGAATGAAAAGAAATTGATTATAAACAGATGAATTATTGAAGGAACAATGAAGAACAGGCACAATGGTACAACCAGATAAAGCTGGTGTACAAGTCGACTGACGAACATCACATACGTCAATTGAATAATATGATGAACTCAATATATTGAAAAACATATATGATAATGTTTTGTCATTGAAGGAATCGGATCAAAAATGGGCTTCATTAGATGAATAGTAACAGATTCTTTTTGATTGGGCACCGAAATCGGTAGCAAAAAAATTGAATTTGATTCTCATTTTGATTTTATCAATAGTAAAATAAATTTTAGAATTGTTTTTGATGTTTGGAATTTTGATCTAAACAAAAATTAATTGGATCAACAATGGGGTTGAAACGAATTTGATCCAATGATCCAATAACGTCTTCAAAAGAACCACCAACACTTTTAGGTTTTGACTTCAAATTCAATGCAACCTTTGGAGATTGTTGCTTTGGAACCCAAATTTGCTTTACGGATTTCGGCTTCACAACATTTGATGATTTTTGTGAGTAAACCCGCTTGTTTTTGCGATTGGTCTTCTTCTTCTTTTTCTTTCTCACCCTTTTGCTTCTTGAAGACTTGATTTAATGAACAAACCCACTTTCCACAACATCAACATTGTATATTTTGAATCAAATCTTTTGGAGTTTGATACTTGTGATTTTCTTGCATCACCGGCTTCCGATAAGGCATCATTCCTTCAAACGAATCACAAGAACACAAAATATCATCAGTTTGAACTCCAATTGAGCAAAAAAAATCATCTTGAGAATCAACTTGAACTCCTTTTTCTTGAACATCAAGAACATGATGATCATTAAAAACATCTTCAACAAACATAAGAGCTTGAAGATCACTTGGGTTTTCAATAAGAGAAATGAAATACTTATCAAACAATTCTTTTTCCTTTCCTTCATTTTTATCTCTCTCATTCGTCAAGTTATTGCAAACTTTAGCCAGGCATTCAATCTTTGATAGTGGTTGAAAAATCAATCCTCCATGATCATCCTTCAAACCACCATAAGAAATCAAAGTATCCCATGAAATCATCAAGCCTTTCAACATTAATCCAATGAATTGTTCTAAATTGATTTTGTATTTGACATCTTTAACGATCACAATCCAAGAATCATACTCCAAGTAAACCACCATTTTTGAACACTAGAACTTGAAGATTTCTAGAGAGAGAAAGTGATTTCAAATGGGTTTTATATAAAGAGAAAGTAAAAATCACTTGAATTCTAGTGAAGAAAATCGAATTATGAATAGAATCAAAGATGAATTCGATTTCTAGAATCCAAAAACTCTCTAAAACCCAAAGATACAAGATCATAAAATGAATCACTAAATCAAAATCGCCATCAAGGATCAATTCTTGATGAAATCAAGAACACCCGCTTTAATACCAATGTAGTGGTGTTGATTATGATGGCATGTGTGGAATTAGAAAGATCTAATGAATCATCATGTAAAATCAAGAACACAAGGAGTAAATAAATCTTTGTAAGCTCTTATTAGATCTAGAAAGATTATACAAATGGGTTTGTACAAAGTTTCTCTCTCTATTCTAACACTCCAAATGGATTCACTTACATAATAGGAGTCACTCACTTCCTATTTATAGGAAAGACTCAACCCATTTACACATACAAAGAGGAAAGCCTAAAACACTACATCCAAGAGTGACTTTGCACGCTAATAGATTGGGCAGGTGTACGAGTTAGTAACTGATAGACGAGAACTTATGACCTTTCACAGTCGGGTTTGGGTGTCGTTTATGGGCATGGCACGTATCATATTGATGGAGGAGGCGCATAGATCGAGATTTTCGATCCATCCCGAGGCCACTAAGATGTATTTGGATATGATGATGGATTACTGGTGGGCATGTATGAATGGGGATGTTACGTGGGTTGTAAAGAGGTTCCTGACCTCTAACATCCCAAAATTCAAGACTAAAAATTTCTTTTAATAAAACATTACTTAAAGCATAATGTTCATTTTCAGAGTAAGACATTCCCAGGCTGTCTAATCTATAGTGTGTGCCATGCGACCACCCCGAGCTCTTCCCTCCGCTACCGGAAGTACCTGAAACAAAAACTGAAAACCGTAAGCATGAAGCTTAGTGAGTTCCCCACCCTACCACATTCCATGCATAACCACATATTGCACATACTGGGCCACACCCACTATTCTGGGCCTTACCCCTACCTCGGGCCTCGCCCGCTACAACGGCCCTGCCGCTCCAGGCCTCGCCTGGCTTCGAGCCCCGCTCAGATACAGATCTGTTTCACCTGCTAACATATAATAGCACATAAACATATCACAACACATAAGCTACACATATACTAATGGATCTTATCCTAAGGTCTCGCCTATCCTGGGCCTCGCCCTTGTCATGCTACTGATGATTCATGGAACCCCGTCCATGCTCCTACTGATAGTGAGATACGGGCCCAACCCACACTCACTCTTTCCCTAACTTGGGCCTCACCCCTGATCTGGTGCTAATGAGATGTGGAACACCATCCACACTCTGCTATTGGTGAGATACGAGACCTCGCCCACACTCACCTCCCTACCAGGCACATACATGTATCACACAGACAACAAGAATATACTATCCTATAACCCATTCCTTGGGCACCCGCCCGCTATCATTGGACCTCGTCCTGAATATCATAATAGCATACAGTGCCTAGGGCTAACCCCCGGGTCTTCTACGCATAACTACATGGGCCGGCATTGTGGCCTTAGACCCATTCACACAAAGGGAAACTCACCTACACTTGCTGAACCTGTTGAAACCCTTCTGCTGCTGCCCGACAACTCTTCTGAACTGCGGCTCCGTTAGCTCCCCAAGCTATCAATACCAATATAACCCTTAGTCTAACTATCCTCCGAAATTCAACTAAGTCAAATCTGGTAAAAGTCAAAGTCCTTGTAAGTGCTTAATATGCTTGTGTATCAATCAGATCCGTTTGATGGTGCGGAATCCCAATCAAACGGATGATGTCAGATCAAATAGAAGAGAAGGAGATGAAGAATAATATGAATCTATGTATGAATTGATTAGAATGAAGATCCGGATACAAAAGATTCACACACACAAAATGCTCTCTAGTTTCTCTCTTCTCATGTTCATCAATCTACTCCTCACACCATACACCTATATTTATACTTGGAGAATATGGGCTTGGTGAACATGGTCCGTAAATGGGTTTAAGGCCGTAAACCTGTTTACGACCATAAACACAGCCGTAAACACCTTACGGCTGTAAACACCAAGTTGTTTACGGTCCAAGACACAAAAATACATTTTTCTAGAAAAGTAAAGTATAAACCATATTTTTAACCCAACAATCTCCCCTTTGGTTTATAACTTTCTTTTCTTAATTAACCCAACAAGCTCCCTCTAAAAAGTAGCTGGATTTTCTTGTTAATCTTCATTGTGAGATTTGCTTCAACATTTATCTTCAAATTCTTCACAACTTCAAGATGTGCTTGATGAATCTTCAATGAATCACTTCATCTTGAGCACTTGAGCTTTTATTCAAGATTTGACTCTGAACGCACATTGGGTGAGGAGGCTTCTTGTACTGATTCTTGAAAGGTGGCGCTTTCAGCTTGAGAATCTTTAGAGAGAACATCAGAGAGAAATAATCTTCTGGATCACTTCAGCAGGTTTAAGATAGCAGCAGACTGATTAAGGTGGCTTCAATGCAATCTGTCACATAATCTTCAGTTTCAGCTTCACCTTGCTTCTGGGGTTGAAAGATTTAATTTGAAAGAATAATCTTCATTTCTTGCTCCTTCGAATAAGAATTATTCGATGCTCACGGATGAAGCCTTTGGCTCAGAAATCTTCGACACAAACTCCAAGAATTTCATTTTCACCTGAATTCACATTTCAAGACAAAACAAAACTAAAAGAAAATTTAGCACATAATATTTTTGGGTTTTTCATATTTTCTGAAAAAATAAAATAAAACAGAAACAATTTATTTTTTTATTTTTTTATTAAATTTTTTAATTCTCCCCCTAATATTTAAATTAGAAGAAACTATGAACAAATTTAACAAAAATAAAATGATATCTAACTTTAAGAGTGATTTGGGATCAATGTTTTTAGACAACCTTTATCCGTTTGTCGGTACCTCTTATCTTCACGTCTTTGTCTAGTCGATTGTCGGTATTGTGGTCCACTTAAACACGAAAAATTGTGACAAAATTAGGACATATTATTAGTTATAAGACAAAGTGATCCTGAATTCCTAGAAAATATTTCTTAAGGACCATTCAGGTGACGACGACCAAAGATATTGTCGTCCACCTAAATTGAGCAGCGAGATCTACAGACAACCTGTATGTGTTCAAATTTAATTTGTACTAGAATGTGTTTCCCGCTTCCTGATATGCCCCAGTCATCAAGAACTTCCAGAGTACTCCTTACATCGGGTAAGCAAACAATCACTAGGAGAGAGGATAGATTCAGATTGTTATTACTTATAGTTTTAGAGGGATCGAGAAGTAGAAGATTGCATGTGCTCTGTACCAGGTCGGATTGGAAGTCACGTAAAGGAGACAACATATGGCTAACAGATGAGAGGAATTTCATATATATAGCCTGCAGAGAAATAGAGTTGCATATGTTATATCTAGGTCGAATCTCTCGATCACGCGGAGGAGGCAACATATGACTAACATAAAGAAAGAAAGAAAACAATTTTCTACAGACCTAATTTATCTGAATTTACCAGTCACCCCATCCAACCGGAATTAAGGACAGAATCTGAACATCGAGGAAAAGTGAATCCACAGTTCTAGATACGGGTTCATTTAATGTGATCGGTAGATTCTCATGCATATCTCCCTACTCAACCTATCCGAGCGTCGTATTGTCAGGCTAAATGTAACAGCCCGGAATTTCAGGTATTGCTTTAAAGCTATTTTTGGGACATTTTTAGGAGGGGACTCGGCGGGTTGGTGCCTGACTCGCCGAGTAGGACCACAGACTTGGTCGCAGATTCGTGACTGGACTCGACGAGTCCATTAGGGACTCGGCAAGTCGACGCTGTTCAGCAGAAACCCTAGCCGTTTGGTTTTGGATCGTATATAACGCCTCTTAGGCCGTCATTGTTCGTCTTTTGGCCGATTGAGAAGAACCCTAATCGTTTGTGGACGTCTAGA
The DNA here is from genome assembly GCF_052625555.1 of Lactuca saligna. Lineage (NCBI taxonomy): Eukaryota > Viridiplantae > Streptophyta > Magnoliopsida > Asterales > Asteraceae > Lactuca > Lactuca saligna. Next base: position 279,368,014 of record NC_136424.1, read on the forward strand.
GCAGGAGGGAAAGCTATTGGAACTTTGAGGAATTTGTTAGGCAAGAAGAAGAAGAGTTTTGGCCAAAGGAATATCAAGGAGGATCAAGTCCTGAGGTTTGGAGACACAGAGGGTGCGTTTTCAGGTAATACTCGGACCATTTCTGTTATTTTGATGTGTACACGAATCTAGGGTTTATGAAACCCATTTGGTGATTAGATAGATTATTATGTTGTTACCCAATCGTTTATACCCCAGTAATAGGATGCTTAGAGGTCCAGAAAGTCCCATGATTGCATGTCTCGGGACCATGCGTGTTTCAGGAAGCAGTTGATCGACTGCATGGCATGGAGTCGCCGAGTCGGATGAGCAGACTTGGCGAGTAGCTTGAAGATTCACTGGGACTTGCCGAGTTGTTCTTCAGACTCGGCGAGTGGAGTCGGGGTGGCCCCGCGATTCTTCCACGAGGACCTCGGCGAGTCAAGAGGGATACTCAACGAGTGGAAAGGGGAACAACAGCAAAATTGGGGAGGACGTCTGGACTCGCCGAGTCGCCTATGCACTCGTCGAGTCCGGTCAAGTTGACCGTTGACTAGGGTTGACCTGCATGTAAATTCGTAGGGTCAGTTGTCTTGAATGATAAGAGTATTAATAAGGGTATATGGTATTATAGGGAGTCTGCAGATCGGCGGATCGAGTGCGAGTAGTTTCAAGAGTTGATAGCTTACATTACCGCGAGGTGAGTCTTCTCACTATACTGTACCCGGAAGGGTTTGACTGTGTGACCGGAAGGTCGGATATGTTATGTGTTATATATATGCTATAATTGAAAGGAATAGTTGCTATGCATGCTATGTATGTTTCTATGGGCCGGAAGGCAATGTATTATGTGACAGAAAGGTCAGGTATGTCATATGTTATATGTGCTAAATGTATTGAAGTAAATGTGTTATGTGCTGTATATGTTTATGGGCCGGAAGGCAATGCATTATGGGCCGGAAGGCGTTATATTGTGGACCGGAAGGTCAGGGCCTGGAACGGCGTATATGTGTAAGTGGTATACTAGGGAACTCACTAAGCAATTATGCTTACAAGTTGTTATGTATGTGTTTCAGGTACTAGCGAGGACCATGGGAAGGCGCCGGCATGATGCATACACACTGCTGCTATTTGAGATTTTGGGGATTTTACATATGTATTTGTTTAGAAACATGAAATAAATATTATTGGTTGAATGAACTCACTTTATTTAAAATGAAAATTTTGTTTGAAAATTTGCGTTGTTACAATTGGTATCAGAGCCTTGGTTTGAGGGATTCGGGTGTACCTTCGGGTGTCACTGAACTCAAACCGAGGATTTGAGGAAAAATCTTTTTAAAAATAATCAATACATAAAATTTTATAAATGGTAAAGTGGTAAACAAGGAAGAAGCAGTGTGTACGATCAGCCAGCGCCCGAACGGTAAGGATCCCCAGAATACCTTACAATGTTATGTTATGCACTGAATTATGAATTGTTATGCATGCTAGAAGACTAGGTATACATGATAGGACTAGAATGGCCTGTTTTGTGATGCCTTAGTCTAGGAAGATTGCTTATATGAGATATTTGGTAGCGTGCAGGTAGGTAGTGCATATTAAAAGTAGAGTACTCACTATTCGGGGTTCGGGGAGGAAGATTTGGGATGAATGCTGATACGGTGTGGTCGGTAGTATTGGGCCCGTACTACCGAAGACACCGGGTCGGTGGGCGACCCAAGTAAGAATCCCTGGATGTCGGAGACTGAGTAGGGTTGCGTTATCAAGAAGTGCAACAGTATTTGATGGAGTCTCTGATAATCTTATGTTATATTTCAGAGACATTATGGTTACGACACGCCACGGAGCCAGTTTGAGCGGGGTGAGTGACGAGGAGATTCGTCAGATGATCCCGGAGGAGGTAGCTGCGGCGGTTCGGGCTGAAATCCCGGAGATGTTTGGGTCCATTAAGACCACCCTGATGGAGGAGTTCGAGGAGCGGTATGCCGCACTGACTGAAGCTGCAGTCGCTGCCGCTACCACAGCTGTGGCCGCTGCTAGGCCGCAAGGGGGCGATTCGTTGCTGTTTCGGGAATTCAGCAACACGAAACCCCCTGAGTTCGATGGGACACAGGACCCGATTGCTGCGATGAGGTGGGTCGCCGATATTGAGGGGTGCTTTTACACTTGCTCATGCCCGGAGCACCTAAGGGTACGGTTCGCCTTGAACCAGCTCCGTCTAGGAGCGAAGGATTGGTGGAAGTTCGTGACGGCGAACTTCACTCAGGCGGAGATTTTAGCGGTGACATGGGAGAGGTTTATTGAGATGTTCAGGGACGAGTACGTTCCCCCAGTGGAGAGGGAACGATTGATTCAGGAGTTCTTGACCCTTAAGCAGGGTACTGATTCCGTTGCGATGGTCACACGGAAGTTTCACGAGAGGGCGATGTTCTGCCCCGAGCTGGTGTCTACAGAGCAGTCACGGATGAGCCGGTACTTGGGCGTGTTGAGGAGGGATATCCGGGAGTTTGTATCAAACTCCACCTACCGTACTTTTACTGAGCTTCAGGCGAATGCTAGGAAGCGCGAGATCGAGTTAGAGACCCAGGCCAGGGAGGAGGCCGAGTCTCGGCAGGCGGATCGGCGACCGGCTCAGTCTCAGCCGGCAGCCAAGCGGATCAAGTCCGCTGCTTCAAGGATGGGAGGTTCGAAGAGCCGTACTTGCGGAAAGTGCGGCAAGGGTCATGAGGAGGCGTGTCGAGCGGGTGGTTGCTACAAGTGTGGCAAGGAAGGACACATTGCCAGGGATTGTCCTAAGGGGTTCTTGGTTTGATTTCATTGCAACCAGACAGGCCATCGGAAGGCCGAGTGCCCGCAGTTTCTTCAGGGATCTATACCTACTACCAGGACTACCGAGACACGACCGGTGAAGGTCGAGGCCCCGAGGGTTCGCAGGAGAGCCTTTCAGCTGACTGCGGAGGAGGTCCGCGCTGCACCCGATGTAGTGGCAGGTATACTGTAATTCGCGTATTTATTTAAAGTTGAAATGTTATGCTTATGTTAATATATGTGTAGGTACTTTTCTTGTGAACTCTATGCCTGCTCTTGTGTTATTTGATTCGGGTGCGAGTAGATCCTTTGTATCTTTAGCTTTTAGTCAGCATATCAGCATTAGTCGTGAGCCGTTACGTCGGCCTCTGAACGTTTCTATAGCAGCCGAGAGGGTGGTTTGTGCTACGGAGGTTTTCCGGGGATGCGTACTAGAGATTTTTGGGGTTGCGTTTCCGATTGACCTAATTCCTATTGCGATGGGTGATGTCTGTGTCATCGTGGGCATGGACTGGTTGAGCCGATTCAGCGCCGTCATCGACTGTGAGCACCAGCTGGTGACTATACGAGACCCTAGTGGGGGAGTTCTTACGGTGTACGGCGAGGGTACCCGTTCGGGATCAGCTTTTTGTTCGGCCGCTAGGGCGAGACAATGTCTACAGCAGGGATGTAAGGGTTTTGTGGCGTATGTGATGGATACGCGGGAGGCTTCCGAGAGACCGAGGTCAGTGGAGGAGGTACCAGTGGTGCGCGAGTTTCCAGATGTCTTTCCCGAGGATTTGCCTGGAGTACCTCCTACGAGGCAAGTGGAGTTTGGTATCGATCTGATTCCGGGGGCTGCGCCTATTGCGAAAGTGCCATATCGTCTTGCACCTCCAGAGATGCAAGAGTTGTCCTCGCAACTTCAGGAGTTGCTGGGGAAGGGGTTTATTCGGCCGAGTAGCTCGCCGTGGGAAGCACCGATTCTGTTCGTCAAGAAGAAGGATGGCTCACACCGGATGTGCATTGATTACCGGGAACTGAACAAGGTAACGGTCAAGAACCGTTATCCGCTACCGAGGATCGATGATTTATTCGATTAGTTGCAAGGAGCATCTTGGTTTTCCAAGATCGATCTGAGGTCAGGGTACCATCAGGTAAGAGTGTGGGATGAGGACGTCCAGAAGACAGCATTTAGGACGCGATATGGGCATTACGAGTTTGTGGTGATGCCTTTCGGGCTCACCAATGCTCCGGCGGTGTTCGTGGACCTCATGAACAGGGTATGCAGGCCGATGTTAGATCGGTCAGTGATTGTATTTATCGATGACATCCTGGTGTATTCGCGATCTAGAGAACAACATGAGGGGCATTTGCGGGAGGTCCTTGAGGTACTGAGGTCGGAGAAGCTATATGCAAAGTTCTCCAAATGTGACTTCTGGTTGCGTGAGGTCCAATTTCTTGGACATGTGGTTAATCAGGCAGGGATATTGGTCGACCCAGCCAAGGTTGAGGCTGTGGTGAGTTGGGAGGTACCGAAGTCACCTTCTGAGATCAGGAGTTTTCTTGGGTTGGCGGGGTATTATCGAAGGTTTATTAAGGACTTCTCCAAGATCGCTATGCCGCTCACCAGATTGACCCGGAAGGGTGTTGCATTCTCATGGGGACCCGAGCAGCAGACTTCCTTCGAGACACTACGTTAGAGACTGTGCGAAGTCCTAGTATTAGCCCTCCCGGAGGGGATGGAAGATTTTGTCGTATATTGCGATGCATCGATTTCGGGACTGGGTGCAGTGTTGATGCAAAGAGGTCATGTGATAGCTTATGCATCGAGGCAGCTAAAGCCTCATGAGGCGAGATATCCCACGCATGATTTAGAGTTGGGGGCAGTGGTGTTCGCTCTCAATATTTGGCGTCACTACCTGTATGGGGTTCGATGTACGATATACACGGACCATAAGAGTTTAAAGTATTTGATGGATCAGCCCAACCTAAATATGCGTCAGAGAAGGTGGTTGGATGTGGTCAAGGATTATGATTGTGAAATCCTGTACCACCCGGGCAAGGCTAATGTGGTAGCCGATGCATTGAGCCGCAGGGCGGAGAACACTCCATCGCGAGATATATGTCTGAGACTGACAGTGATGACTCCGATACTGGATACTATTCGTGGGGCACAGGCCGAGGTTGTGAGATCCGAGATGCAGAAGAAAGAGCGGGCCGTGGGGTTAATTTCCGAGTTCGTTAAGAATGGACGTGGACTTCTGACGTTTCAGGGTCGGATTTGGGTACCACTCGTGGGCGGTACGCGTGCTACTTTGATGGAGGAGGCTCATAGATCGAAATTCTCGATCCACCCCGGTGCTACGAAGATGTATTTGGACTTGAGAAAGGAATATTGGTGGCCTTGCATGAAGAGAGACGTCGCTTGGTTCGTTGAGAGGTGTTTGACCTGCCGTAGGGTTAAGGCCGAGCACCAGAGACCGCATGGTAAGTTGCAGCCCTTGGAGATTCCTGAGTGGAAGTGGGAACAGATTACGATGGATTTTATCACCAAATTGCCGAGAACTGCTAGAGGAGTCGATGCAATTTGGGTGATTGTGGATAGGTTGACGAAGAGTGCACACTTCCTTGCCATTGGCGAGAGTTCATCAGCGGAGAAGTTGGCGGAGTTATACGTGAGAGAGATAGTATCTCGGCATGGAGTGCCGATCTCGATTGTTTCAGACCGTGATGTACGCTTCACTTCCAGGTTCTGGAAGAAATTCCATGAGGAGCTGGGTACTAAACTGCATTTTAGTACCGCATACCATCCCCAGACAGACGGTCAGAGCGAGCAGACGATTCAGACATTGGAAGACATGCTTAGAGTGTGTGTGTTAGACTTCGGGGGTAGCTGGGATGCGCATTTGCCTTTGGCTGAGTTTTCCTACAACAACAGCCATCATTCGAGCATTGGTATGCCACCTTTTGAGTTGTTGTATGGTAGGAGGTGTCGGACTCCCATTTGATGGGGAGAGGTGGGACAGAGAGTGATGGGCAGTACAGAGATCGTACTCCAGACGACAGAGCAGATTCAGCAGGTTAGGCAAAGATTATTGACCGCCCAAAGCCGACAGAAGAGTTATGCGGACAGACGCCGGTCCGAGCTGGAATTCCAGGTTGGCGACTTCGTTCTCCTGAAGGTTTCTCCTTGGAAGGGAGTGATCCGGTTCAGAAAGAGGGGCAAGTTGGGGCCCCGGTTCATAGGTCCATTTTGTGTAATTGCAAGGGTAGGTCGGGTAGCTTATCGGTTGGAGTTGCCAGCAGAGCTGGGTCAGATTCACAATACCTTTCACGTATCACAGTTGAGGAAGTGTATAGCCGATGAATCGGCGGTGGTTCCGTTAGAGGATATTCAGGTGGATGCGAGCCTGAATTACGCCGAGAGACCAGTAGCTATCAGGGATCGGAAGATCAAGGTTCTGCGGAACAAGGAGGTACCTCTGGTGTTGGTTCAGTGGCAACATCGGAAGGGATCGGAGATGACTTAGGAGTCGGAGCGTGAAATGCGGGAGCAACATCCGGAGTTATTCGCAGAGTGAGACTTCGAGGGCGAAGTCTAGTTCTAGTGGGGGAGAGTTGTAACAGCCCGGAATTTCAGGTATTGCTTTAAAGCTATTTTTGGGAAATTTTTAGGAGGGGACTCGGCGGGTTGGTGCCTGACTCGCCAAGTAGGACCACAGACTTGGTCGCAGATTCGCGACTGGACTCAATGAGTCCATTAGGGACTCGGTGAGTCGATGCTGTTCAGCAGAAACCCTAGCCGTTTGATTTTGGATCGTATATAACGCCTCTTAGGCCGTCATTGTTCGTCTTTTGGCCGATTGAGAAGAACCCTAATCGTTTGTGGACGTCTAGAGCAGGAGGGAAAGCTATTGGAACTTTGAGGAATTTGTTAGGCAAGAAGAAGAAGAGTTTTGGCCAAAGGAATATCAAGGAGGATCGAGTCCTGAGGTTTGGAGACACAGAGGGTGCGTTTTCAGGTAATACTCGGACCATTTCTGTTATTTTGATGTGTACACGAATCTAGGGTTTATGAAACCCATTTGGTGATTAGATAGATTATTATGTTGTTACCCAATCGTTTATACCCCAGTAATAGGATGCTTAGAGGTCCAGAAAGTCCCATGATTGCATGTCTCGGGATCATGCGTGTTTCAGGAAGCAGTTGATCGACTGCATGGCATGGACTCGCCGAGTCGGATGAGCAGACTCGGCGAGTAGCTTGAAGATTCACTGGGACTCGCCGAGTTGTTCTTCAGACTCGGCGAGTGGAGTCAGGGTGGCCCTGCGATTCTTCCACGAGGACCTCGGCGAGTCAAGAGGGATACTCGACGAGTGGAAAGGGGAACAACAGGAAAATTGGGGAGGACGTCTGGACTCGCCGAGTCGCCTATGCACTCGTCGAGTCCGGTCAAGTTGACCGTTGACAAGGGTTGACCTGCATGTAAATTCGTAGGGTCAGTTGTCTTGAATGATAAGAGTATTAATAAGGGTATATGGTATTATAGGGAGTCTGCAGATCGGCGGATCGAGTGCGAGTAGTTTCAAGAGTTGATAGCTTACATTACCGCGAGGTGAGTCTTCTCACTATACTGTACCCGGAAGGGTTTGACTGTGTGACCGGAAGGTCGGATATGTTATGTGTTATATATATGCTATAATTGAAAGGAATAGTTGCTATGCATGCTATGTATGTTTCTATGGGCCGGAAGGCAATGTATTATGTGACAGAAAGGTCAGGTATGTCATATGTTATATGTGCTAAATGTATTGAAGTAAATGTGTTATGTGCTGTATATGTTTATGGGCCGGAAGGCAATGCATTATGGGTCGGAAGGCAATTATCTTATGGGCCGGAAGGCGTTATATTGTGGACCGGAAGGTCAGGGCCTGGAACGGCTTATATGTGTAAGTGGTATACTGGGGAACTCACTAAGCAATTATGTTTACAAGTTGTTATGTATGTGTTTCAGGTACTAGCGAGGACCGTGGGAAGGCGCCGGCATGATGCATACACACTGCTGCTATTTGAGATTTTGGGGATTTTACATATGTATTTGTTTAGAAACATGAAATAATATTATTGGTTGAATGAACTCACTTTATTTAAAATGAAAAATTTATTTGAAAATTTGCGTTGTTACACTAAACAGATCTAACTAGTTTAATATTTGTCAAGTCCTTGAATTCCTTAAGTTCGAATCTTCCAAGTCAAGTCCATTTAGAATCTTTCGTGCCTACCGACGCATCGAACACAGAGCCTAGACAATTTAGATTCAGTCCCTTACACAGATTCAGATTGTCTGTTATCACATGATTATATCACTTCCGAAAACATCTACTGCAAGCACATTCCATTAACACAATATTTTTGATTTTCTGATTTTCTAATGTTTTTGGATTTTTTTAAATTAAAATTTTCTAATTTTTGTTTTGTTTTTATTTCTCCCCCTAAATTTGTGCATAGGAGAGAAACGAAAGTAAATGTGCAAATTTAAACAATCCTAAAACAAAGATTTGTCTTTAAAGCGAATCAGCTTAAGAAAAACTCAGGAGTATAGAGAAGAAAACTCACACCGTAAGTCATCGATTGAATTTGCATCCCGAAGGCCTGAGAACAGCACGCGTAATCTCAGAATAGATCCGAAAATTCTTCATGTCGTTAAGCAGTAACCCCATGAGTGATCTCTTCTTTTCTTCCTTGCCCGCAACGGACACATACTCTTAAGCAAACTTTTGAATGTTGTACAGTTGAGAAATGTCCCCTATCATGTGCCCGGAACAGCCACTACCAACAAACCGAAGTCTGATGATATGCCTCCATAGCTGCTCCGACACAAAGCAGGATTAATTGGTCTTTGGAACCCAATCCATTTTGAAATTGGGTCGACCTTTGTCATAAACGCACGATACTCCCTCCCATCACATATCCTACTTATCACAAACAGAAGATGTAGAAATATTAGAATCATTAATTGATTTGAGAGTTTTCACCTTTGGCACCCACCTATATTCGGGTTTAACCCATTTCTTGTTCGATACAATGGGTGCCTCGGCACTTGATTTGGAACTTGAAGCCGGTCGTCGAGATGACTTTGACCTAACCGGTCTTGGCTTCACAGGAGCATCTCTTAGAATTGGCTTCTTGGCCGACATTCCCTTCTTGCCCTTGGGATTCAGATTCTTTGCCTTGTGGGTTTGATTCTTAGCCTTCTGCACATTCCAGTCACCATTGTCTGAACGTGAACTGGAAGGATTTCTTTTGAAGTATCTCCCACTTGTCGTGTTTTTCCATCCTTGTGCGCAGTAGGGAACGTATGCACGATTTGGACAGTTTCAGGCAATGTGTCTAGGTGTTCCACAGTGAAAACATGTATTTTTCTTCATTGTAAAGTTATTTCTTCCTGCCCCTGGTGGCGTATCTTTGCCTTGTCTCTTATTTTTCCCACAAGCATAATTGCAACAGGCACTCTGTTTCACTGGAATTGGTGGCCTGTATTTCTCAACGATAGGTTTGTTAGGAGTAATAGAATTCAAAGAACCTGATTTTGAGTTCAAGGAGCCATTGGTTTGTTCAGTAGTGTTCTCTTTGTTCTCATCTTCTGCTACTTTACCTACACATGAAGTAGAAACATTAGTATTTTTAACATTAATAAAACCCATAAACCATGAATGGTTCGTTGGCAATCTCCTCTATAGACAAAGGTTGATACTGATATGTATGATTAAAAGGAGGAGGTAAATTATCGTATTGTAATCCCTTTTGTTGGTTTTGTTTGAACTGCAGGCAATGGTCAATCATATTGGAAACTACCTCGCTTGATACATCAAACTTTTGAAAATCAAAATTGGTTGTTTCAAATTTCCCTTTTAATGTATCAAGCTCAGTAAGTAACTCAACATTCTGTCTCTTGATGTAGTCATAATTTTCACATTTATTACTATAGTCTTCCTGAAGTTTTCTAAAGTCCTTAGTTTTTGCTTCTAATTCAGCCTTCAGGGGTTTCTGTCCTTTCCTGAGTTGATATCCTTCATATCTCAGGTCCTCAACTTCTCTTTTTAATAAATCAATTTGTTAACGAAGAAGTTTAATCGTAGCTTCACATGATTGAGAGCATGAAACTTCATTGACCGAGATGTTTGCAGAACTCATTGTATTTCCACACTTCAAAGCGTCAAGCTCTTCAATTACATTAGCAATACTAAGACGATTGAGATCTTTTGTCTTCTTGATGATAGCCACGTTCATATCCCACGATTTTGGAAGTGAATTCAATAGCTTTTTGTTTATCTCAGATTTGGACAAGAAGATCCCAGCTATATTCATCGCAGTAGTTAATGTGGTAAATCGCTGCAACTGAGTTTCGAGGGTGTCTCCATAGATATAATCGAAAATGTTGAAATTTTGTCTTAACATATCCTGGCGGCTCTCTTTCATGTTTTCAACTCCCTCGCAGACCTTAAAATCAATTAAAAAGCACAACTAGAAGCCAAAATCAAACTTAAACGTCAAACTAAAATTTAAAAGAAAGCCCTTTGACTATAAACCTTAAAAGTTAACCTTAAAGTCAAATTTAAAATGGTAAACTCACAAGTCAATCCGAAAAGCTAAATTTGAAATTTAAAAGTTAAACGAAAAAGTCAAAGTTTAAAGTCAAAGGTCAAACTTGAAAGTCAAAGTCAAAATTTTAAATAAAAAATCAAAAATAAAAGTCAAAATTAATTAAATTTTATTATTATTATTATTATTATTATTATTATTATTATTATTATTATTATTCTTATTATTATTAGTATTATTATTATTATTATTATTTAATTTTAATTTTTTATTTTGGATTAAAAAGGAATTTAAATCTAAAAGAAATTGAATTTTGGGTTAAAAGTATAAAAAATGCGAAAGAAGGTGCGACAGGGAGTGTTTAAGAATTAAATCTGGGAGTAATAGAATATCAGGGGTGCTAGAGGAATTGGCAAAGCGTGTGGCTGTGTTTGGAGGAGACCCAAGTTTGAATCCTTGGAGCCTCGAAAATTCCTCCCCCTTTTTTTTATAAGTATAGGCTGCACTCTAAGGGCTGATGTGTTGCTGGGCCGCAAAATCTTGTGGGCCGTAAACTCCGAAGCCACAAACTCGGACCCTGAACCGCAAACTCCGGGTCGTGAACTCCAAAACCCTAGCCACCAGCCGCAAACTCCTCGCTGATTACGACAAAAAACAACGATTTTTCGACTTTGAAGCTCCAAAACTCGATCAAAAACCCTTTTTTATTAAAAACACGAAGAACAAACCCCCCTATTTTTCAGATCTCTATCCAAAAACGCAAGAATATTTCGAAAATAAAATCAAATTATGCCCCAAATCTAACAAAATTGATTGATACAACCAAGCTCCGATACCAATTGTAAGTCCCTAATTTGCCTGTGTATCAATCAGATCCGTTTGATGGTGCGGAATCCCAATCAAACGAATGATGTCAGATCAAATAGAAGAGAATGAGACGAAGAATAATATGAATCTATGTATGAATTGATTTTGATGATGATCCAGATACAAAAGATTCACACACACAAAATGCTCTCTAGTTTCTCTCTTCTCACGTTCATCAATCTACTCCTCACACCTTACTCCTATATTTATACTTGGAGAATATGGGCTTGGTGAACATGGGCCATAAATGGGTTTACAGTCATAAACCTGTTTACAGCCGTAAACACATCCGTAAATACCTTACGGCCGTAAACACCAAGTTGTTTACGATCCAAGACACAAAAATACATTTTTCTAGAAAAGTAAAGTATAAACCATATTTTTTACCCAATTGTCCTGGTCAAAGTCAACATTACAGGTCAACCCTACTTGCCTAGTCTGCCTACTAACTCGCCGACTTCATATGCTCAGAGTCCTTTCATTCATGACTCGACTCGCCGAGTCAACCCATGACTCGCCTAGTCCACCGATTTCCGAGTCCTGTCCTGTACAACTCACTAAGTCTCCACTTGACTCACTGATTCGAGTCTTAACTTGAGGGGTTCGGGGTTTCGTGACCTGACTTGCCCAGTCCAAGAAAAACTCACCGAGTCCAAGGCAAACTTCAATAGACTCGCCGAGTTGTTCATCCAACTCATCGAGTTCCTCCTAATCTTCATACTACTCGCCGAGTCCACTTGAAGGACTCGCCGAGTCTATTCAGTCCTTCATAAATTTAGAGGCTTTTTGAGTCATGCAGGGACTCCAAACTGTAGATTCACTCTTCCAAGGCCTATTCCTCACGTAAAGTTGCAAACTTTACGTGTAGCAAAGGAGATCTAGGCCCAAAACACTCCATACTCGGGTTTAAGACAACCATGCTTCACCTACACCGCAAGACTGATACTTTATGACTCTCTAGGCCAGAATACACTTAGATCTGAAGTAGCAACTTCAGTCTGGACTTCTAACTCCAATTGGCTCTATGACATGGCATAAAACCCTAAATCTCATGAAAAAAAAGGAAACTATGAGCAAAGGAGTGAAGGTAATGACTTGTTACCTTCAAATGCTATTAAAAGTCACACCAACTCTAGATCCAAGGCTTCCTCTTGCACCACTATGAACTTCCTTCTCTTCCAAGCTTCAAATCACAACACCAATGCTAGATCTTTCTCAAAAAACGGATATGGCGGCTAGGGTTCGATGTTCTGGATGAGAAGAGGTGTAAAGGAACCCTAAGGAAGAGAATGAGGTGCTTAAATAGTGCACAAAGTCCCGGATTTATGGTTTCCCTCTTCAGACCTGACTTGCCAAGTCCATTCTCCGATTCGCCGAGTCGGTCACTTACTCCTCGACCCGGATCCCGCTCGGACTCGCCAAGTTCCTCCTTGGACTCAACGACTTGGCCCTTTAACTTAGGGTTTTCTTTCCTTTATTGGCCTTTCTAGTTTTTGGTGTTACAAATCTCCCACACTTAAACTAAACTTCATCCTCGAAGTTTCTCGACGGCCAAACGCACTGCAATTTGTTTTCAACACTCTACTTGGTAGTCCTAACATCCGCTGACTACCTTCGTTGGCCTTCCGCCCGGTTATTCTGACTAACATTAATCCTTGCGGATAATAATCCCGGGTCAACCCTGACCCTGAACATTCTGGAAACACAACTTACTCAACCAACAATCCTTCTGGTACTCTCTGAGTACTACAACTGAACCCATAGGGTTCACCCTCTCTTTCCTTGTGCGTTTTCTTGCCTTCCCAAGGAAATGTTCCATAACCAACTATTTCCTTTGTCACTGTGAAGGTCCTATCCTTCACCTAATCCATTACTCCCGCTACCTCCAGTATGGGTCATTACCGCCAGTATCGACTGAAAATTTCTCTATACTATAATTTGGTGTCGAGGACCCCACGATCAACTAGCGGAATCCCACCATAGACTGGTTACCAGCACTGCTGCTGACAGAAAATTTATGCTATTCCTTATATACCTTCCGGATGAATCGAGACCACCCTAATCCCTACCAATCTATCAATATCTAGATTACCGGCTCCCACCAATCGCTAACCCCAACACAACGCCTAGTCGCTCCGAGCGACTTTCGAAGAAACTTTTACTACCTATAGCTGCTCAATCTATTTTGCCATTCTGGCACTATAATCCTGGGATCATTGATCCCCTATCTTGACACTAACGTCCTTACCATGTCCCACCTGTGCTACGGAAACTCACAGGCCTCGCCCACGGGTCTCACCCGCCTCTATCCTTCTAGTCTTGCTTGTCTAACCACTCTCGCACGGGCCTTGCCCATGGGTATCACCCAACCATGCTACTGAGAAACCCTACTCTCAGGTCTCACCTATACTGCTACTCTCATACGGGCCTCGCCCATAGGTCTCACCCACTACATCCTGGACCGGCCTCTTCCAAGGTCTCACCTCTCTAGGGCTATACTGGAAAGCTCCCTACTATTCTCATCCACTACCTATTCCTGATCCCTATCTGATCACTAGGAGATAAGGGCCTCGCCCCTACTCCACTAACGAAGCTATTATGGAATGCTGCGGCTTGCCCATAGTCTTACAACACCTTCCATCACTGACCGCTAGTGAATGCTACAGCTACTCCGTAGTCTTACAACACTATCCACCACTGATTGCTAGTGAATGCTACGGCTGCCCCATAGTCTTCCAACACTAACTGCTAGTGAAGGCTACGTCTGCCCGTAGTCTTACAACACTTTCCACCACTGACTGCTAATACGAAAGCACCCCATGCTATCAGTTCTCAAGATCCTCATTCCGACACACTCGAGTCCTACAGGAGATCCTCCAACCTGAATTCCCAACCACGTACTAACCATCACCATTAAACGCACTAACTGATGGGGAGTTTCTCAAACTCCCAACCCTGAACTCCTCAATCCATCAAACGTTGTAGTACTTCTTTTCCTTCTCAGAGATCGCGCACTCCTTCTGGATCTGCGTGCTCTTACCCTTGTACACTTGGAGGATTCTCCCCCACTTTGATCCTGCTTACACCTCATTGCTCAATGCTCAAAAAAAATCCCAATCCTTGCTATCATTCCATAATTAATCTGCTGAGGAACCCCAAGCTTACCATATCTAGGGATCTAACCAGTCCATTTCGAAAACTACACAACTCCGAACTAGCGAGACATACCAAGTCCCTCCTAGGCATGCTACAGTTACTGCATCCTAACTACCCTTCTCCGATAGAGCCCATGCCTTAACTACCATTCAAATATCCAAGGTATGCAGATGGCATATAACTCGATCACAAGCAAGCTACACAAAATTAAAATACTCATACAGATAATGATGCAGAACCATAATAATAAAATCATGCACAAATAAATGTACTGAAAACGAAAGTCGCATACCTGCATCGTCCGACGCTGCTCGCGTCTCCAAGGTAGTCATCTAAAAAACCTTGCCTCGTACCGCATGCGCCTCTGCACGGCCTTGACGCCCGTCTGTGATCCTCAAGGTTGCAGAGGCGGGTGCCATCACCCGTCCTGCCGGAAGCAAACTGGGGCACTGGGCCTTCTTGTGGCCCCGCTGACTGCAGTGAAAATATATCATCTCGGATCCCTGAGTGGTGGTCGCAGTACAATCGCGGCTAAAATGACCCGTCCGACTGCACTTGACGCAACCAGACTCACCACCGCTACCACTCCTGCACACGCCTCCGTGCAACCTGCCACACTTCCCGCACCAACTGCGGTCCTGATAATCCCTCGATCTTGAATCCGATCCCTTGGGCCTTTTGCCCGAGCCTATGGCTACCTGAACCTCATCCGGATTCCTCTTTCGGATCTGCTCCAAATCAATGTCCCTCTCTATAGCCCGAGAGATCATATCCTCCAATGTTTTGCAGTTGGACCTGCTCACAAACTGCCTGATGTCATCCCTCAACATCTCATGGTATCGGGCCTTCTTCATCTCCTCATTCGCGACATACTACGGAACAAGAAGGGCACTCCCCCTGAACTTGGCAGTGATCTCCGCCACAGTCTCAGTAGTTTGCGTCAAATCCTGAAACTCCCGCGCCAACTGCTGCACATCAATAATCGGCAAAAACTCCGCCCTGAACCTGGCCGAGAAATGGCTCCATGTCATCACGTCCAACGCGGCATGATCACCAATGGCATGACCAATAACCTCCCACCAATCCCTCGCTCTGTCCTTCCGAAGATAGGAAGCGAGTCTGACCTTGTCCACCTCGAGGCATTGGCTCATACGAAACGTGTTGGCAACATCAGCCAACCACCTGCTGCTAGCAATGGGGTCCCTAGCCCCATGATAATCTGGTGCCCCACAAACCCTGCACTCTCGGAATGTCAATGTACGAGCTCCCATTAAAGCCATCATCTCTGTACGGAAGGCTCCCAGCCTCTCATCCAAAATCTCCAGTATACCCTCCTTGACCGTGCCAAAGATCATAGGAGTCTGATCTAGAATACTGTGTGTAACCTCCACTGATATCAACTCCCTCATCTGCTCCTCGAGCTGCTCGACCCCTGAGCCCGAGCCTGATCCGCCCACTGGCCTCTCTCGCAAAGTCACCTTGCTGGAAACATATCACGATAACCATCAGAATTCTCATCACTACTGAGGGATCATACGCACATACTACTAGTTTCCCAGTCTCATCTCGGCCTTTCTTGAATCGAGTATTGATCCTCTGCTTTCAGTAGTAATGGCCCATACTACCTTCCACATCTATCCGTACTTTCCTCAAGAACTGCCTCGACTCCACCAGATCCCTTTCCCACTACTACTACTTCCTGCACTACCTCATCCTAGGCTTTCCCTAGGGAAACCTCTAACTCAAACCAAACAGTCCTCAGCCACTAAAGGACCCTTGTGATGCCAATTAGCCATTACCTGGATACCATCACATGTGACGAGGCTTAGATAATCCTTCGAGTAAAAGACTCATCCCTACAACAGTTGGACTCAAACAGGAGCTGCGCAATAGGGCCAAATTCGGCACTCTGAGATTATTCAACCTTGATCACATGTGATGTGACGTATCCACCTAATGGCTAACTCCCATCACTTGGAATCCCACAATGCACAAAGCAAGTAGCATTCAGACAAGGGAAAATCTAACCATAACATACTCAAGCAATCAAAATCTCATATCAAGAATCTATACTACCATGCAACACAAACTCATAAACTCAGGCATAACCTAAACAGGCTATCCTACTACTATCTAACCAATACTATTATGCAGCTCAAAAGCACATATAACAGGCACATAAGGTGTAACAGCCCGGATCTCCAGGTATCTTTAATTTCATATTTTTGGTATTTTGTGAGGGGACTCGGCGAGTTAGAGGTCGAACTCGCCGAGTCGGGTCGCAGTTTTGGACGAAGGTTCGCGTCTGGACTCGGCGAGTCCAAGGGATGGACTCGGCGAGTCCGCGCTGTTTAATGAAACACTAATTTTCCGGTCCTAAGCCCTATTTAAAGGACCTTATGGCCCTTCATTGCGGCCCCCTTGAGCCTTGAGTGCACCAAAGCAGCTGAGAGTCCTTATGAGTGAGATAAGAGGCTATTTGTTCACCAATTTGTGTGTTATTGCAAGAAAGGAAGGAGAAGATCAAGCTAGAAGAGTTGGGGAGCTTGGATCTGCTTCTATTTCATCAAGGGAAGCTTCTTGAGGTAACTTTCAGAGCTAATCTTTGTGTTTTGGTTGATATGTCAAACCTAGGGTTACTTCTTGCCTTATTTGACTTGTATTTGAAGTACGAAAGGTCCCATGGAGATATGGAACCTAGATCTGGACCTTAGTAGGTCCAGAAGGCCCCAAATGATAATCTTTATGTCCATTCTTTTGAGTTGGAGACTAGGTTTGCCATATTAGAGGTTATTTCCTAAAAAAAAGAGCCTTGTAAGTGTTGCATGGCGGCCAAGACTGAGACTTTACGTGATAAATGAGCTTGGGAAGGCCAGATCTATGTGTGTATGGAAAGGATTTGACTGCAGAAGCAAGTTTTAGCTGATGCATGGTATGGACTCGCCGAGTCTGAAGAACAGAATCGACGAGTAGCTTGAAGATTGTCCTTAAAACCACCCAGTGAGTAGTCCTGACGAGTTGTGGGTGACTCAGTGAGTCACAGAGAGTTAGAGAGGTATTAACAGGTGGACCGAGTCGAGTTAGGACTCGCCGAGTTGTCCTTGCGACTCGGCGAGTTGAGTCACGGTGGCCCTGTGATTCATGACCAGGTGGAACTCGTCGAGTCAGGGGAGTACTTGACGTGTCAAAGGGAAATCCTTGCGAGTTGGTGAAAACGCGTAGACTCGCCGAGTCGCTCTAGTGCACTCGCCGAGTCCGGTCAAATTGACCAATGACTGTTGACCAAAGTTGACCAGTGTTGACTTGATAGGGATGGTCAACCTTAGTGGTACAAGTAGTAATTATAGATATATGATGTTATAGGAGGATTATAGCTCGGGGGTTCGAGCACGAGTGATTTCCAGGGTTCACGAGTTATCAAGATATACGACGTGAGTCTTCTCACTATACTCTACCCGGAAGGGTTTAACTGTGTGACCGGAAGGTCGAATATGATATGAGATATATGCATTATGTGTGATAAGTTAATCGTTATATGTGCCATGTATAATATGCTTGATATGGGATGGAAGGCATTATGTTATGGGCCGGAAGGCGTTGTAAAATGGACTGTAAGGTTGTCGTGGGTAGGACCGGAAGGTTTGCCCAGACGGGACGGAAGACCCCTGAGACACATGGATCGGAAGGTCAAGGCCTAGAAGGGCGCATGTGCGTAGGTTGTATTTTGGGGAACTCACTAAGAATTTATGCTTACCGTGGGAAGGCGCCGGCGTGATCGTACACACACTCGAGGGAAACTATTTTATGATCTTTGTTATGTAATCGGTCGTGACAATATTGTTTACATTGGAACCTAAATTATTACTCGATGTTTTTGATGTTTGTAAAAAAAATGGTTTAAAATTTACGTCGTTACAAGTTGGTATCAGAGCCTTGGTTTGAGGGATTCGGGTACACCTTCGGGCGTAACTGAACTCAAACCGGGGATTTGAGAAAATTTTAATTAATAAATCAATAAAATTTGGTAAGTGATTTTGAAATAACCGAAGAAGAAGGAGTGTGTACGGTCAGCCAGCGCCCGAACGGTAAAATCCCTAAAATACTCTTACAGTATGTGTTATGAGATATGATATGATATGATACGCATGCTAGTAGACTAGGTATTCATATTAGGACTAGAGTGACCTGATTTTGTGATGCCTTAGTCTAGGGAAACCTGCTTCTATGAGGTGCTTTGAGAGCGAGTGGGTATCTAGTGCATGGCAAGAATAGAGTACTCAGGATTCGGGGCTTGGGGAGGAGGACTTGGGGTGAATACTAACGCGGTGTAGTTGGTAGTATTGGGCCCGTACTACTAAAGACACCGGGTCAGTGGGCAACCCAAGTAAGAATCCCTGGGTATCGGAGACTGAGTAGGACTGCGTTATCGAGTGCGATTATGCCCGATAGAGTCTCTGATATTTTTATGTTGTATTTCAGAGACGTCATGGTTGGACCACGCCACAGACCTGGTACGAGTAGTGTGACTGACGAGGTGCTTCGTCAGATGATTCATGAGGAGGTAGCTGCAGCGATCCGGGCTGAGATTCCGGAGATGTTTGGGTCTATTAAGACCACACTGATGGAGACATTTGATGAGCGATACGCCGCGTTTACTGAGGCCACAGCCACTGCAGCTACCGCAGATGTGGCCGCTGCTAGACCACAGGGAGGTGACTCGTTGCTGTTCCGGGAGTTCAGCAACACGAAGCCACCTGAGTTTGACGGGACGCAGGATCCGATCACTGCGATGAGATGGATTGCTGATATCGAGGGGTGCTTCTACACTTGTTCATGTCCAGAGCATCTGAGGGTACGGTTCGCCTTGAACCAGCTCCGTCTGGGAGCAAAGGATTGGTGGAAGTTCGTGACGGCGAACTTCACTCTGGCAGAGGTTTTAGCTGTGACTTGGGAGACGTTTACTGCTATGTTCAGAGACGAGTACGTTCCCCAGGTGGAGAGGGAACGGTTGGTTCAGGAGTTCTTGACCGTCAAGCAGGGTAATGATTCTATCACGGTGATCACGCGGAATTTTCGTGAGAGGGCGATGTTCTGCCCCGAGCAGGTGTCCACGGAGCAAACTAGGATGAGTCGGTATTTGGGAGTGTTGAGGAGGGATATCCGGGAGTTCGTATCGAACTCGTCATATCAGACTTTTGCTGAGCTTCAGGCGAATGCCAGGAAGCGTGAGATCGAGTTGGAGACCCAGGCCAGGGAGGAGGCCGAGTCTCAACAGGTGGATCGGCGGCCGGCTCAGTCTCAGCCGGCAGCCAAGCGGACCAAGTCCGCCGATTTGAGATCCGGAGGTCAGAAGGGCGGAACTTGCGGAAAGTGCGGCAAGGGTCATGAGGGGGCATGTCGATCGGGTGCTTGCTACAAGTGTGGAAAGGAGGGGCACATTGCCAGGGATTACCCCAAGGGATTCATGGTTTGCTTTCATTGCAATCAGACCGGCCATCGGAAGGCCGAGTGCCCCCATCTTCACCAGGGATCTACGCCTGTTGCCAGGGTTACCGAGATTCGGCCAGTGAAGGCCGAGGCTCCGAAGGCTCGTGGGAGAGCTTTCCAGTTAACTGCGGAGGAGGTCCGCGTGGCGCCTGATGTCGTAGCCGGTATGTATTCTTTCATGCATTTACCTTTATACTAAGATATTGTGCTGATATTATGATATGCGTAGGTACTTTTCTTGTGAATTCTGTGCCTGCTTTGGTATTATTTGACTCGGGTGCGAATCGGTCTTTTGTATCGTTGGCCTTTAGCCAGCACATCGGTATTGATCAGGAGATGATGAGTCGACCCCTGCAAGTTTCTATAGCAAATGAGAAAGCGGTATACGCCACTGAGGTGATTCGAGGATGCGTGCTCGAGATTTTTGGGGTCGAGTTCCCTATAGACTTGGTTCCTATAGCTATGGGGGATGTCTGCGTTATCGTGGGCATGGACTGGTTGAGTAAGTTTGGAGCAGTCATTGACTGCGAGAGACAGCTGGTGATGATTCGAGACCCTAGTAGGGGAGTGCTTACGGTTTATGGTGAAGGGACCCGGTGTGGGTCGGCGTTTTGTTCGGCTGCTAGGGCAAGGCAGAGTTTGCAGCAGGGCTGTAATGGATTCATAGCCTACATGATGGATACTCGAGTTGCCGCGGGGAGGCCCAATTCGATTGATGACGTTCCTGTTGTATGCGAGTTTTCGGATGTGTTCCCCGAAGAGTTACCGGGTGTGCCTCCGGAGAGGCAAGTAAAGTTTCGTATCGATTTGGTTCCGGGAGCGGCGCCCATCCCCAAGGCGCCTTATCGTCTCGCTCCACCAGAAATGTAGGAGTTATCCTCGCAACATCAGGAGCTGTTGGGAAAGGGGTTCATTCGACCGAGTAGCTCACCTTAGGGAGCGACGATTTTGTTCGTCAAGAAAAAGGATGGTTCACACCGGATGTGTATCGATTACCGGGAGTTGAACAAGTTGACGGTTAAGAACCGGTATCCGTTACCTAGGATCAACGATCTGTTCGATCAGTTGCAGGGGGCATCTTGGTTCTCCAAGATAGACTTGAGGTCGGGGTATCATCAGATGAGGGTTCGAGAGGAAGACATCCAGAAGACTGCTTTCAAAACTCGTTGTGGACATTATGAGTTTGTGGTGATGCCTTTTGGGCTCACCAATGCCCCGGCTGCGTTCATGGATCTTATGAATCGGGTGTGCCGGCCGATGCTGGATCGGTCGGTGATCGTATTCATTGATGATATTTTGGTGTATTCGAGGTCCAGGGATCAACATGAGGAACATTTGAGGTAGATTCTTGGGGTTTTGAGATGGGAGAGACTGTATGCCAAGTTGTCCAAGTGTGATTTTTGGTTAAGAGAGGTCCAGTTCCTCGGGCATCTTGTTAACCAGAAAGGCATATTGGTCGACCCGGCCAAGATTTAGGCGGTGTTGAGGTGGGAGGTGCCGAGATCGCCCACCGAGATCAGGAGTTTTCTGGGTTTAGCTGGATATTATCGCAGGTTTATCAAGGACTTCTCCAAGATCGCCGTGCCACTTACTAGGATGACCCAGAAGGGTGTTACGTTTTCATAGGGACCGGAGCAGCAGTCCTCATTCGAGACGCTTCGTCAGAAATTGTGCGAGGCTCCGGTGCTTGCACTCCTGGAAGGGATGGAGGATTTTGTGGTGTACTGTGATGCCTCTATATCGGCTTTGGGGGCGGTGCTTATGCAGGGAGGTCATGTGATAGTGTATGCTTCGAGGCAGTTGAAGCCTCATGAGTCGAGATATCCCACCCACGACCTGGAATTGGGGGCTGTGGTGTTTGCCCTCAAGATCTGGCGACACTATTTGTATGGGGTTCGGTGTATGATATACACGGACCATAAGAGCTTGAAGTACTTGATGGATCAGCCAAATCTGAATATGCGACAGAGGAGGTCGTTAGATGTCGTGAAGGATTACGATTGTGAGATCCTGTACCACCTGGGCAAGGCTAATGTGGTAGCCGACGCGTTGAGCCATAGGACGGAAAGCCCCACGATCTGAGATATTTGTATGAGATTGACGGTATTGACCCCGATTTTGGATATTATTCGAGGAGCTCAGGCAGAGGCTGCGAAGCCAGAACATCAGAAGAAGGAGCGGGTTGTAGGTCAGGTATCAGGATTCGTCACGGATGGTCGAGGGCTTATGACTTTTCAGGGTCGGATTTGGGTACCGTTTGTGGGCGGTGTGCGTACTATTTTGATGGAGGAAGCACATCGATCGAAATTCTCGATTCATCCCGGTGCTACGAAAATGTATTTGGATCTAAGGAAGGAGTACTGGTGGCCCTGTATGAAAAGGGATGTCGCTTGGTTTGTCGAGAGGTGCTTGACTTGTCGGCAGGTCAAGGCCGAGCACCAACGACCGCACAGTAAGCTGCAACCGCTAGATATTCCCGAATGGAAGTGGGAACAAATTACAATGGATTTCATCACCAAGTTACCGCAGACTGTGAGGGGAGTCAATGCGATTTGGGTGATCATGGATAGATTGACAAAGAGCGCTCATTTTCTAGCCATCAGTGAGAGGTCTTCTGCGGAGAAGTTGGCGGAGTTATATGTGAGGGAGGTAGTATCGCGGCATAGAGTACCGATCTCGATTATTTCAGACCGTGATGTGCGTTTCACTTCCAGGTTCTAGAAGAAGTTTCATGACGAGTTGGGTACTAGGCTGCATTTTAGTACCGCATATCATCCCCAAACAGACGGTCAGAATGAGCGGACGATTCTGGGGGCATGTGTGTTGGATTTCGGGTACTCGAGGACATGCTCCGGGCATGTGTGTTGGAT
Source organism: Lactuca saligna (assembly GCF_052625555.1). Classification (NCBI taxonomy): domain Eukaryota; kingdom Viridiplantae; phylum Streptophyta; class Magnoliopsida; order Asterales; family Asteraceae; genus Lactuca; species Lactuca saligna. The sequence goes on from NC_136424.1 coordinate 279,390,805, forward strand.
TTCGGGGGTAGCTGGGATGCATATTTACCCTTGGCAGAGTTTTCCTACAACAACAGCCATCATTCGAGCATTTGTATGCCACCCTTTGAGCTGTTGTATGGGCGGAGGTGTCGCACCCCCATCTGTTGGGGTGAGGTAGGGCAGCGGGTTATGGGTAGCACGGAGATCGTACTCCAGACGATCGAGCAGATTCAGCTGGTCAGGAACAGGTTGTTGACCGCTCAGAGCCGATAGAAGAGTTATGCAGACAGACGCCGATCCGAGCTTGAGTTTCAGGTCAGTAATCTTGTGCTCCTGAAGGTCTCTCCTTGGAAAGGAGTGATTCGAATCAGGAAGAGGGGCAAGTTGGGGCCCCGATATTTTGGTACTTTCCGTGTGATCGCGAGGGTGGACCGGGTAGCCTACCGTTCAGACTTGCCAGCAGAGTTGGGGCAGATTCACGACACTTTCCATGTGTCGCAGTTGAGGAAGTGTATAGCCAACGAATCGGGAAGTGTATAGCCAACGAATCGGTAGTGGTTCCATTAGGGGATATTCAGGTAGATGCGAGCCTGAATTATGCTGAGAGACCGGTAGCCATCAGAGATCGGAAGATCAAGGTTTTGAGGAACAAGGAGGTACCCCTGGTGTTGATTCAGTGGCAGCATCGTAAGGGATCAGAGATGACCTGGGAGCCGGAGCGTGAGATGCGTGAGCAGCATCCGGAGCTATTTGCATAGCGAGACTTCGAGGGCGAAGTCTTGTTCTAGTGGGGGAGAATTGTAACAGCCCGGATCTCCAAGTATCTTTAATTTCATATTTTTGGTATTTTGTGAGGGGACTCGGCGAGTTGGAGGTCGAACTCGCCGAGTCGGGTCGCGGTTTTGGACAAAGGTTCGCGTCTGGACTCGGCAAGTCCAAGGGATGGACTCCGCGAGTCCGCGCTGTTTAATGAAAGCCTAATTTTCTGGTCCTAAGCCCTATTCAAAGGACCTTATGGCCCTTCATTGCGGCTACCTTGAGCCTTGAGTGCACCAAAGCAGCTGAGAGTCCTTGTGAGTGAGATAAGAGGCTATTAGTTCACCAATTTGTGTGTTATTTCAAGAAAGGAATGAGAAGATCAAGCTAGAAGAGTTAGGGAGCTTGGATCTGCTTCTATTTCATCAAGGGAAGCTTCTTGAGGTAACTTTCAGAGATAATCTTCGTGTTTTGGTTGATATGTCAAATCTAGGGTTTCTTGTTGCCTTATTTGACTTGTATTTGAAGTATGAAAGGTCCCATGGAGATATGGAACCTAGATCTGGACCTTAGCAGGTCCAGAAGGCCCCAAATGATATGCTTTGTGTCCATTCTTTTGAGTTGGAGACTAGGGTTGCCATATTAGAGGTTATTTCCCCAAAAAGAGCCTTGTAAGTGTTGCATGGCGGCCAAGACTGAGACTTTACGTGATAAATCAGCTTGGGAAGGTCAGATCTATGTGTGTATGGAACGGATCTGACCGCAGAAGCAAGTTTTAGCTGATGGATGGCATGGACTCGCCGAGTCTGAAGAACAGACTCGACGAGTAGCTTGAAGATTGTCCTTAAAACCACCCAGTGAGTAGTCCTACCGAGTTGTGGGTGACTCAGTGAGTCACAGAGAGTTAGAGAGGTATTGATAGGTGGACCGAGTCGAGTTGGGACTCGCCGAGTTGTCCTTGCGACTCGGCGCGTTGAGTCGCGGTGGCCCCGTGATTCATGACCAGGTGGAACTCGTCGAGTCAGGGGAGTACTCGACGTGTCAAATGGAAAATCCTTGCGAGTTGGTGAAAACGCGTAGACTCGCCGAGTCGCTCTAGTGCACTCGCCGAGCCCGGTCAAATTGACCAATGACTGTTGACCAAAGTTGACCAGTGTTGACTTGATAGGGATGGTCAACCTTAGTGGTACAAGTATTAATTATAGATATATGATGTTATAGGAGGATTATAGGGTTCACGAGTTATCGAGATATACGAGGTGAGTCTTCTCACTATACTGTACCCAGAAGGGTTTAACTGTGTGACCGGAAGGTCGAATATGATATGAGATATATGTATTATGTGTGATAAGTTAATCGTTATATGTGCCATGTATGATATGCTTGATATGGGCCGGAAGGCGTTGTAAAATGGACCGTAAGGTTGTCGTGGGTAGGACCGGAAGGATTGCCCAGACGGGACGGAAGTCCCCTGAGACACATGGACCGGAAGGTCAAGGCCTGGAAGGGCGTATGTTCGTAGGTTGTATTTTTGGGAACTCACTAAGCATTTATGCTTACAGTTGTTGTGTTATGTGTTTCAGGTACTAGCGAGGACCGTGGGAAGGCGTCGGTGTGATCGTACACACACTCGGGGGAAACTATTTTGTGATCTTTGTTATGTAATCGGTCATGACAATATTGTTTACATTGGAACCTAAATTACTACTCGATGTTTTTGATGTTCGTAAAAAAAATGGTTTAAAATTTACGTCGTTACATAAGGCATCCTCCCTAGATTCTTAGTCCTAATCTAGCATATTGTTCTATTAACTAATAATCATAACATAACTTGTATGGGTATTTTGGGGTACTTACTTGAGCTCGGCTGATTGCATGCACCACACCCCTTTTCTCTTTTCTAAGTTCTTTTCTTTCTGAATTCTTTTTGCTTTTCTAAAACTGTTTTCTTTCTCAAACTCTTTTTACAAAACTGACTTTTCATTTTGTAAACTTCTATACCAATTCCTTAGTTTAATTTCAGACACACCCGAGAGTACGTCCGAATCCTTCAAACCAAGGCTTTGATACCAACTTGTAACGTCCCAAAATTCAAGACTAAAACTTTCTTTTAATAAAACATTACTTAAAGTATAATCATCAATTCAAAACATAATCAGATTATTAATTTCCAAAACATATGTTCATTATCAGAGTAAGACATTCCCAGGCTGTCTAATCTATGGTGTGTGCCATGCGACCACCCTGAGCTCTTCCCCCCCCCCCGCTACCGGAAGTACCTGAAACCAAAAATGAAAATTGTAAGCACGAAGCTTTTTGAGTTCCCTACCCTACCACATACCATGCTTAACTACATACTGCACATACTGGGCCACGCCTGCTATTTTCGGCCTCCCCCTACCTCGGGCCTCTCCCGCTACAACGGCCCCGCTACTCCAGGCCTGGCCTAACTTCGAGTCCCGCTCGGATACAGATCTGTTTCACTTAGGCCTCACATGTCACTGGGCCTCGCCCGCTAACATATAATAGCACATAAACATATCACAACACATAAGCTACACATATATTAATGGATCTTATCCTAAGGTCTCGACTATCCTGGGCCTCGCCCTTGTCATGCTACTGATGATTCATGGAACCCCGTCCACGCTCCTACTGATAGTGAGATACGGGCCCATCCCACACTCACTCTTTTCCTAACTTGGTCCTCGCCCCTGATCTGCTACTAATGAGATGTGGAACACCATCCACACTCTGCTATTGGTGAGATACGGGACCTCGCCCACACTCACGTCCCTACTAGGCACATACATGTATCACACAGACAACATGTATAAACTATCATATAACCCATTCATTGGGCACCTGCCCGCTATCATTGGACCTCATCCTGAATATCATACTAGCATACTATGCCTAGGGCTAACCCCCGGGTCTTCTACTCATAACTACATGGGCCGACATTGTGACCTTAGACCCATTCACACAAAGGGAAGCTCACCTGCACTTGCTGAACTTGCTGAAACCCCTCTGTTGTTGCCTAACAACTCTTCTGAACTGCAGCTCCACTAGCTCCCTGAGCTATCAATACCAATATAACCCTTAGTCTAACTGTCCTTCGACAGTCAACTAATAAACTCTGGTCAAAGTGAAAGTCCTAGTCAAATTCAACCTTCCAGGTCAACCCTACTCACCAAGTCTGCCTACTAACTCGCCGAGTTCATATGCTCAGAGTCATTCCATTCACGACTCAACTCGCCGAGTCAACCAATGACTCACCGAGTCCACCGATTTCTGAGTCCTGTCCTATCCAACTCACTGAGTCTCCACTCGACTCACAGATTCGAGTCTTAACTCGAAGGGTTCGGGGTTTCACGACCTGACTCACCGAGTCCATGGCAAAATTCAACAGACTAGACGAGTTGTTCATCCAACTCGTTGAGTTCCTCCTAATCTTCATACTACTCGCCGAGTCACTCGAAGAACTCATCGAGTCTATTCAGTCCTTCATGCATTCAGAGGCTTTTTGAGTCATGCAGGGACTCCAAACTATAGATCCACTCTTCTAAGGACTATTCCTCAAATAAAGTTGCAAACTTTACGTGTAGCTAAGGAGATCTAGGCCCAAAACACTCCATACTCGGGTCTAAGAAAACCATGTTTCACCTACACCCCCAAGACTGATACTTTATGACTCTCTAGGCTAGAATACACTTAGATCTGAAGTAGCAACTTCAGATCTGGACTTCTAACTCCAATTGGCTCTAGGACATGGCATAAAAGCCTCAAATCTCATGACAAAAAGGAAACTATGAGCAAAGGAGTGAAGGTAATGACTTCTTACCTTCAAATACTCTGAAAAGTCACACCAACTCTGGATCCATGGTTTCCTCTTGCACCACTATGAACTTCCTTCTCTTCTAAGCTTCAAATCACAACACCAAGGCTAGATCTTGCTCAAAAACGGATATGGCCGCTAGGGTTCGATGTTCTGGATGAGAAGTGGTTTAAAGGAACCCTAAGGAAAAGAATGAGGTTCTTAAATGGTGCACAAAGTCCCGAATTTAGGGTTTCCCTCTTCAGACCGGACTTGCCGAGTCCATTCTCCGACTCACCGAGTCGGTCACTTACTCCTCGACCCGGATCTCGCTCGGACTCGCCGAGTTCCTCCTTGGACTTGATGAGTTGGCCCTTTAACTTAGGGTTTTCTTTCCTTTCTTGGCCTTTCTAATTTTTGGTGTTACATGACTTGTCGCTGGGTTAAGGCTGAGCACTAGCGTCCGAACGGCAAGTTGCAGCTGCTAGAGGTTCCCAAGTGGAAGTGGAAACAAATTTCTATGGATTTCATCACCAAATTTCCGAGTACTGCGAGGGGTGTTGATGCAATTTGGGTGATTGTGGACCGGCTGACGAAGAGCGCTCATTTCCTTGCTATTAGTGAGAGCTCTTCTGTATGGAGGCTGGTAGAGATATACGTGAGAGAGGTGGTGTCTCAGCATGGAGTGCCTATCTCGATTGTGTCAGACAGAGATGTGTGTTTCACTTCCAGGTTCTAGAAGAAGTTCCATGAGGAGTTGGGTACGAGATTGCACTTCAGTACTGTTTATCACCCACAGACAGACATAATGAATTAGCGAATGATTCAGATGCTCGAGGAAATGCTTCGAGCATGTGTTATGGACTTCGGTGGAAGTTGGGACACATACCTAACTTTGGCTGAGTTTTCATACAACAACAACCACCATTCGAGTATTGGGATGCCTCCCTTTGAGCTTTTATATGGGAAGAGGTGTCGGACCCCCATCTGTTGGGGAGAGGTAGGGCAGCGAGTGATGGGAAGCACTGAGATAGTGCTTAAGATAACTGAGCAGATAAAACAGGTCAGACAGAGGTTACTGACAGCCCAGAGCCGCCAGAAGAGTTACACGGATAGGCGGCGATCCGAGCTTGAGTTCCAGTTGGGAGACTTTTTCCTCCTAAAGGTATCTCCATGGAAATGAGTGATCCGGTTCAGGAAGAGGGGCAAGTTGTGGCCCCGATACATTGGTCCTTTTAGGGTGACCACGAGAGTGGACAAGGTAGCATACCATTTGGAGCTAGCTGAGGAGTTGATTCCGATCCATAACACCTTCCATGTATCCCAATTGAGGAAGTGTGTGGCCAATGAGAAGACAGTGGTAACACTAGAGGATATTCAGGTTGATGCGGGCCTGAATCACATCGAAAGAGTGATCATGATTTTGGATCGAAAATTGAATGTTCTAAGGACCAAGGAGGTGCCTTTGGTCCAAGTTCAGTGGCAGCATCGGAGAGGGTCCCAGATTACTTGGGAATCGGAGTCTGACATACGGGAGCAGCATCTAGAGTTGTTCGTGGAGCATCACTTCAGGGGCAAAGTCTAATTCTAGTGGAGGAGAATTGTAACATCCAAAAACCCAGCAGGAGAATGCCTTTGACATCTTGTGGGTGTGCTCTTGAACTTTTGGAGTGGAAAGGAAGCTTTGGAGAATAAGGAGTTAGAGCCCAAGCTCTTGGATCTGAGCTTAGCAATAGGAGAGGCTTCATTTGGAGGCGGGAGCTAGACCTGGAAGTAGAGTTCACGATACTGATTGCGTGATTTTCATTCACTAGCTTACGAGGTGAGTCTTCTCACTATACTTTACCTTGAGTGGTAGTTATGTGTGACCAGAGGGTCTTATGTGCATGAACTGTGTAATGAGATATCCTGCTACCTACTTGTGTTATGCTTTATGAGTATTATATTGTGATGTTGAGTTGAGGGACCGGAGGGTCCATATGAGTTGTTGGACCAGAGGGTCCCACTAAGAAACATTGACCAGAGGGTCCAATTGAGTTATAGCCACGAGTGGCTACTGTGCTGTGTGTGGTATTTTGGGGAACTCACTAAGCTTTTATGCTTACTGTGTTATGTGTTATGTGTTTTAGGTAATTCCGAGGATCGTTGCAAGGCACCACCATGATTGTACACACTGGTAGGATATTTGTTTTTATGATTCTGGGATTGTGTTTTCTTTTATTGATACTTGAGAATATGTGTTTTGAGAATTATGATATTGAATCTTATTGTGTTAAAAATGAAATTTTTTGTTGAAAAATTACGTTGTTACATTGAAGCATCACATGGAGATAAAAAGATCAAAGCTTTCTTAACCTTTTTGCATTTGTGCATTATGGGCCATTTTTAGGGTTTTTGTCCCAAAGGTGGAGACTTTATGAGTAAAGGAGCTCCATAGACCTTGATCTACCCCTTTTTAGTGTATTTTGTGTTTTAGATCCATAAAAATCCAAATTTAGATGTTAAGAGTGAACCATGCAAGAGTTGTGAGCTTCCTTAGTAAAGAAAGTGGTGTGTTTCAGAAGTGTGATAATAGTGAAACTGGGACGTACGCTGAGCATAAATCCCAGTATGCGGGGCGTAGGGTTCAAACAGCCCGCTTTCAGCATAGTGGTTGAGTACGCCCAACGTAGGGATCTGGTACGCACCGAGTACTCCTCAGGGTTGAGTTTCGTTGACTTTTAGGGTTTAGTCAACAAGTGGACCTTTGGACCATTGGAGGGGTAGAATGGTCTTTTACCTTTCTGAGTGAATATACGAAGGGACTAGTCTAGCCTTTGAGAGCCATTTGTAATTACAAGTGAATTCTGTATGTGTTTAGGCGGAGTCTAGATCAGTGTATCAAGTTCGAGATCGTCCGAGTTTACCCGAGGTGAGTCTTCACACTATACACTACCTAGGGTGGTATCTATGTTTGGACCGAAAGGTCATGCGTGTTTGCTTGAGATTATGTGTTTTTGTGATTATGTATGCTATGTGCTATTCTGATTGGACCAGAGGGTCCAACGATTTACGAGGCCAGAGGGTCCTCAACCAGACCGGACCGGAGGGTCCAACGAGCTAGACCGAGCTAGAGGGTCCAACGAGCTATGGGATTGGAGGGTCCCACTGAGACACAATGACCAGAGGGTCATACTAAGTATAGCCACGAGTGGCAAATTATTGTATGTGGTATTTTGGGAAACTCACTAAGCATTTGTGCTTACCGTGTTATGTGTTTCAGGTACCTCAGAGGATCGCGGGAAGGCATCGGCGTGATTGTACACAGACTTTTGATTTGGAGCTGTATTGGTGGATCCTGGATTTGAACAATTGTTTTGAAAACTTGTTAATTGGTTTTTGGAGATTCAATGATGAGACATATGTTTTATGAATATTTAAAATGAAATATTTGGTTTGAAATTTCTTGTCGTTACATGCTTGGTATTCCAACCCGAGGGTTGATTGGGCCAAACCTATGCATGATATGAGGGTATTTCGACTTAAGGATGATTGGACCCATCGTAGACATACCTGGTATTCCAGTCGAGGCTGATTGGGCCAGGTGTGTGTGTCCGTGCTTGAGAACTGGTTGTTTTATGTATGTTGGTTCGGGAGTCGGACAAATTCGGTACCCAAGTCCGGACACACACACACACACACACACACACACACACATATATATATATATATATATATATATATATATATATATATATATATATATATATATATATATATAAAGGTTGGGACCTTCCAAGAGATTATGGGTGGTTCTTCTTCAGAGAGGTGAGTTTTCTCAGGACGTGGTAATGTGGTCAAGATTGGGTAGTGTGATGAGAAAGGTAGAAGGGGCTTGCATAGACTGTAGGTTGGGATACTATCCTCGAGATAGAAGTTCAGTTGCCTTGGGAAAATTATTATGTGCACAAAATTTCCGATTGAGACCATTGGGGATGGTCATCTGTTATAAGTATTAATAAGGAGCGATTTCGAGGACGAAATCTAATCTAAGTGGGGGAGAGTTGTAACATCCTGATTTCCTTTGATTGAATTCCATGTAATTTATGCACGTTAGAAAGCCTACTCTGCGAGTTGGGAGGCCTCAACCCATCGTTTAGAAACTAAGAAGGTCGCGTGAATTATAAGTCCTACTTCATGAGTTGGAAGGTCCTAAGTCGACGAGTTGAAGGTTGAACAAGAAAACCCTAATTTTTAGGGTTTGCACCCTATTTATAGGCCTTAACTCTCATTTTTGGCCTCCCTAACCGTCCCCTCAATCCAAAGAAAACCCTAATTGTGCCTATTTCCCCATTTTTAGTGTGTGTGAGCTTAAAGAGTGTTCTTTGGTGCTTTTCTTGAAGGAGTGTGAAGTTGGTGGTGCAAAATTGAAGGGAGAAGCTTTAGATTGAGGATTACCAGTGTTGTTGCAACCATTTGGAGGTATAAAGTCGTTATCTTGATCATCCATTTTCTAGATCTCTTCTTTTGAAAGTTTATGGCCATTATTAGCTTATTTTGGGACCGTTCTTGGATTTGAGCATGTTCTGAAGCCATGGTTTCTGATCTGGACATCTCATGGCCTCCATGGACATAAAGTTGCCAAGTTTATCAAGTCTTGGCCCTCCTTCATGCTATAAGTCCCTTAATAAGATTTGCTTGAATATTTTAGCCCTTTGATGCCTTGCATGGATGTAAAGTTAGCAACTTTACGTGGTGTCTTAACCTTAGGGGACCAAATCTGTAGTTTAGGGTTTTGGATTTGACTGGAAGGGGCTGAATATGTTTAGCCTGGAAAACTTGACGAGTTATCCTGACAACTTGGAGAGTTGGAGCGGGTTTTCCAGCCTTCTGGATCCTGAGCGAATTTGGCGAGTTGATGAGATAACTTGACGAGTTGGCTAGTGTTTTTCCCGGTTTTCAGAACACTGAAGGAACTCGACGAGTTGCTAGATGCACTCAACGAGTTGGGTCAACATGGATTGCTGACTGTTGATTTTGATCATGGTTGACCAAGTTTTACTTTAAGGGGTATTTTGGTAATTTGGGATTTTAATGAAGTGAGTCACATGGTGGTTGTAGGCAGTCGAGATCGAAACTGAGAGTTAGGACTTGATCTTCTTGATTTGACACTACTTGTGAGGTGAGTTTTCCTCACTATACTCAAGGGTCTAAGGCACCAAGGCCGACCCTATGGATCAGTATCCTGGTAGATAAAATGTCTCTATGCTGTTATGATTTGTTAGATCGGTTTCCTGGTAAATAGGATGTTGGTATGCTTAGTGATCTTTATATCGGTTTGACTGTCTGTAGACTGTTATGTGATTATTTGGTATATGTGCATATGTGTGATTAGTGGTTGACGATTTACTGCTTTGTGCGTAACCCAACAGTTCGGGGCATTCTAACCCGATGGTTGAGGGCCGAGAGTTTTCCATCCCGAGGAAGATTGGACTCATCGTATGTTGGCATTCCAACTCGATAGTTGAGGGGCATGGGGTATTCTAACCCGATGGTTGATTGGACCCATAGTATGTTAGCATTCCAACTCGATGGTTGTTTGGGCTCATAGTATGTTGGCATTCCAACCCGATGGTTGAGGGGCTCGGGTATTCTAACCCAATGGTTGATTGTATCCATAATATATTGGCATTCCAACCCAATGGTTGAGGGCCCAGGGCATTCCAATCCAATGGTTGATTGGCCCTATAGTATGCTGTTATTATATGTGTGTTATTGTTGTGCGAGTATTTTGGGGGAAACTTACAAAGCTTCGTGCTTACAGTTATGGATTTTTTTTTTTGGTACTTCGGATGATTACGAGAAGGAGAAGGCTTGATCATGCACCTCCTCGTTTTTCATTTTGTGATATCTGGGAAAACTCTGATATTGAATTATTTTGAAAACAATTTGTAAACAATGGATGCTTTTGAACTGTTTGAAAAGTTTAAGTTTTCATGATTTTTCTGGATGTTACAACGGGTGTGAATAATTTCTGTCAGAAATTAGTTTCTCGAAACGATTAGTTATTTTGCACAAATGTTTTACCACATGTAAACAATTATCAGATAGAGTAATCCTAACATAAAAGAAATCAACAAGAATTAAAAATGAACAGTTGGGATTGTTTACAAATGTAGATAAACAAATTATTGACCGTGCATTATTAATTGTGCAACACTTCTTTATACACCACATTTGATGTATAAACTTCACTGTCGTTGAATTGTCAGCAAGGCTTCACTAAGACTTTTGTGTTGATACATGATATCCCTTGGATAATTCCATATAAAGTTGGTCATATATTCGTTTGGATGATTATGGCTTGAGCACATTGCTTTTTGGGTTTATAATAAAAATAAGTCAATAGCACATGAGGGACATGGTGTTCTAGTAAAATTTTGTCGTTTAACGACCACAAAAAATAATAAAATAAAGTTGAGTATATTGTGATTTCATACATTTTAGTTGGTAATAGGTTTTTGGAAGGGGCGGAGAATGGTTCCAAAATTATTTTATTTTAGTTGCCTACTAATGGGTCATAGATAAGGAGGGGCTTGAAAATTGTTGCTTAGAATAATTCATACTAACACACATCAAACCTATTAGTTGAGAAATGATAATCCAAAAATTAAAGCACCTATGCAAGTTATCTAAAATTTGTTTCAATTATAGAAAATGGATCAAATATGTTGCATCTAGTTGTTACTAATTTGGTCTAAAATACAATATTTTTTATTCATTTAAAAATGCAACCTTTTTTGTTTTAAATCATTTTGATTAGACTATAATTAGTTAGTTAATTAAATCTATATATGCAAATGTTTTACCCAAAGATCTGATAATATTAAACAAAATAACAATTATAGTCGAAGGAAGGAATAAAAAAGTCTTATCACTATCACTCAAAGTTATCTAAGTTATGTTTCACTTTTCGAAATATATGATAGAAATATCTTATCACATTTCATTTCCAACATTAAATACAATGTTTTTTTTTAAACTTCAAGTTTATCTATATGATGTTAAATGTATAAAATGAAACGGTCATAATAGTTTACATTGTGACTAATAGAAATATGTTTGTTGATCTCAAATATGCAAACATCGAGGGAAAGAATAAGAAGGAAAGAGGTAAATTCAGTTTAGTAAAAATAAAGTCTTTAACTACAAAGTATTTCCCATATGCATATATAGATACATAAACAATGTAGAAATTAGAAACAAATACGACATGAGTTCGGTAAATGCATTGGATGGCATTCTCTCTGTTAATTATTAGAGAAGTATCGGATCATATATAGTTGATGACTTGTCCAATTGGGAGACTATTCGAAAGTGTATCCAAGGTCATTAACTATTGGTGATATTTCTAATAATAGTAAGGTCCTCTTGGGTTGCCCTCAAGACTCATATTAAGTAGAATAAATAAAATATGAATTAATATTAATTATTATGGTTTAATAATTAATTAAAAACTAATTGAAAAAAACAAGTTGGGAAATAGTTAATAGTTTAATTAATTCAAGGGTTGAATATGAATTAATCAATAGTTGGTTAATTAGGAATATTCCAAAACCCTAGAAAGAAGGGGGGGGTGGTGGACAAAAATTCCCTTTGGATAAGGGGAATTTAGTTCTAGGGCTATCTCATCCCACATGGGCTTGAGGGTAAAACCCTAGGAGGTATCCAAGGCTATAAATAGGGCCTTAGGGATTCAATCCTCCTTGCTCATTCTTCGCTTGATTTTTCGCCACTACTTTCTCCCTCGTTGAATTCTCCTTATAGTTCATCCCCTCCTAATTATTTTTTATTCTACTCTTTTGAGTTTATTGCGTGTGAACCAAGATTGGGATTCTCGTTTGGGTCCTTATCATCCAAACAAGGCGACATGCACGAGGAGTTAAGTGTGAAGACCTTTTGCTGCAAAAGAGGTATGTGATTCTTCTTTGTATTATCAATTTCTTCGGGTATATGTAATAGTATGAAACCATAGATCCATAGGTTGCATGTACACTTAGGTATATCGTTGTTATTTCAATTTTTTTTTGCTACCTAGTTTCGAGTGTATTTGATGCTTAGAAAACCTAATAGCTAATCCCAGTGGAACTAAACACTTGAAGAGAGATGTGCCAACAAAATGGAACTCTACTTACCATATTGTTAGGACATAACTTTTTGTTTGATACTTTGCTTTTTAAGGCTTTTAGAGATCTCAGTTTTGGGCCGAAATCTCTATGATCTCGGTGGTACTTGGACCGAAATCACCATGTGATTTCGGTGGGCTTAATGATGTTTTCGGTTGGGTTGGGCTTTAGTTATTAGTTATTAGTATATAATGTGTTGTTATCAGTTGTGAAGAGAGTTATTCAATTAGAGAGTTATTCATTCGGTTTATCAAAAAGAGATTTAGATAGCATTAACAGTTAGATAGAAATCGTTTGATCTTATGTACCCGACTATTAATCAATAATACTATGCATTGAAGATTCGTGATTGTGTTTCGTACTTATTGTTTTGTGTTTATCACTTGATTAGGATTCCACACTAATCTTGTGTTTTAAATTGATACCTAGATCGGGGTATTACAATTGGTATCAGAGCCTTTAAACCGACTTAAGGCCGTTTTGGTATCAATTGCTTTTGAAACAATAATTTGTTTGTGGTATTTTGGGGTGGTTTTGGGAAAAAGGATTTTGTTGTTCATCTTGTTTTTGTTCATCATGTTCTTAGTGCTCTTCACTGAATTTTGAGGATGCTTTGTTTGAGATCATGTTTGGTAAACTACCGAATTTAGAACTCTTTGGATAAAGAAACCCAGTCAAAGAATTTGATTTCGGTTAGGTATTAGTGTTTTCAGTGGCTACTTGGTGTTTTCGGTAAAAAGACTTGGCGTTCTCGGTATGGAGCAGGTGTCGGCAAAGAAATATCGTTCTCGATCAACTGTTTTCGGTCAAACAATTAACTTTCAGTGATTTCGGTCAAACTTGTTGACTTTTGACGTTTTCGGTCAAAGGGCATTTATCTTGGTCGTTACAGGTCCTATGAAAAGAATATATTTTTGATTTGCGCGATAGCTCTGAAAAGACTGATTGCCCCGGTCAAAATCAAATTGCACAATTAGATTTACCGTTGGTCACTAATGAGCTCTTACAGCAGTTCAATCGCCACTTTTAGTACCAATGAGGTAAGTTAAACCTCATGCTCTCAGTTCTGTGAAGATAAAATAAATAAATACCATGAACAAAATGAATTATTAGTTAGAGAAGTTATTGATCTTAAAATGAAATCTATGAAAAACTAGATGCTCAAAATAAAGATTTAAGAATGATTAAAGAAGAATATTGCACCAAGTGTGTTCACTATCGTTTTCCCAAAGACAAAATTGCAAACTTAATTGCCGAACTTGATGCATTAAAGGCTAAATTTAAAGATGCTAACTTTAATTTTAAGAAATTCAATGTGTAAAGAGAGATAGTTGAGTCTATGATTGAAAAACAGTTAAAGTGGAAGGATAACAAAAAAGAGGGTCTGGGGTATTGTCACACCCCGCTAAAGCGGAAACGCAAGATATGACAGCAATAAAGGCTTCATTGCAAAAGATAAGGATACATCACCATAGCAATATTTAAAAGTTTACAACCCAAAGCTTAAACAAAACAATGTACAAGTTTTCCAAAATGACATTGTTCAAAATATAACTTCATAAAATAACTTCCACACGATGCAACATGCTCTATGCTGATGAATCTTTATATCCACTTACTAATTATTTCCTGAAAAAACATGTAAAACGAGCGTCAACTATGAAAATAGTTGGTGAGTTCACAAGTTTATAAAATCAAGATTTGGAATAAAACTTTTCATAAATAAAAGTACATTGCTTTAATGAGAAACAAAGTTCATTACTATAATGAGAAACGAAGTTGATTGCTATAACTGATAAACAAGTTTATTGCTATAATGAGCAACGAGTTTCGTTGCTAAAATAAGTAATCAAGTTTCATTGCTAAAATAAGTATACAAGTGTCGTTGCTAACATGGGAATACAAGTTTCATATGTGCATAAAGAATAGTATGTGCATCAAGTTTCCATTCATGAGTTCACAACCCAAGCCTAATGACCGAATTGTGCCCTATTGACTACTATGTGTATCGCAAACATAGTGTATAAAATGGTAAAATGCACTCAAGCGAATCGTGTGAGTGAGGAGTTGTCTACCTCCTGATAGCGCTATCCATAATAACCCATAGGCTCAAAAGAGTTAATGAGTTGTGTCTAGAGATTCCAGGGACTTAATCGTGATACAATCCTCATGAATTAAAGTAACATATACATACATACGAAGTATAGCAACCAAGTTTCATATAAGTCAAAATAAATACAACGAACATAAAAAATAGTTTAGGACATCCACCACAAAACATTTAAAAACCGAAAATAGGGGAAGTCATGAATACTCACAATGCTTCAAGTAGGTACAAGTGGTGCCTCGGAATACACGAACGTCTTACTACCGGGATCCTACGACATCAAACACACACTAGTGAGTTTCCATGTCGAAATCTAATGCTAATATACTAAACTTTACATATAGTGAAATGGGAATTTTATGTTCTAATATTGTTTTTATATTAATTGGTTACATTTTTTTTTCTGAAATGATGAAATTCTATAAGTCATGCGATTAAGACAATTTTTTGGGATATTAATTTTCCAGATGTAATAATATAAATTGAGGGTATTTCAACACATTTAAAGGTGTTTTAAACTCCTAAAAATGTAAAATACTATCAAACAGTTTCCAAAGACTGTCAAACATTGTATTTTCATTCTAAATACAGTAGATGTCTTCTAGAAAATTTCCCTTGAATTTTTTATATGGTTAACTATTTTTCCAAATTTCTAAGCCTTCATAAAAACATAAATTCATGAAAAATAACATCTAAAGGATAAAAATTCTCAAACTTTTTATATTACTGTTATTACACGTTACTAAGCTAGGAAAAATATAAAAATGAATTTCCAAGCTGTTTAACCCAATTTTATAATTTTTGAGGATTTATTCCAATAAAAATTGAAATAAATAGAAAACAGTTTCCAAAATTACCCAAACTTTTTATTTTACTGTTACTATACATAACTAAGCTGGAAACAATATAAAAGATATTTTTCAGTTAGTATTTCTATTTTTCTTTGTTTTATCCCCTTAAATAATCATTAATTGAAGATTAAATAATAAACAGTTAAAAGAAATTACCAAAATTTCTTGTAACATCATATACTGTGTAAGTAATCTGGGAAAAATACCAAAAATGATTTTCATATTGCATAATCCGGTTTTGGGTATTTATGTGTATTTAAATGTATTTAAGTGTATTTAACCATAGAAAATAGGAGAAAAAAAGTATACAGTTGAGAAATATCCTCAAAACTTTTATGTAACCTCCTAATGCACAACATGATGTTCTGGTAAATTTTCATGTATTTTGGATAATCAGAACTATTTTTCCTATTTTTAGGTCATTATAATTACCAAAAAATGGGAAAAATAGAAAGGCATGATGAAAAATTATGAAATTATTTTTCTGAGTCTCCAACCTCAGGTAAGAGCTGAGAAAATTGTTAGATACAATTTCTACACTCTCTAAAGCGGTTTTGCGATTTATTGGACCCAAAAAAAAAAGAAAATAAAAAGTCATACTAAACAGAAACATAAATCGATGAAACTTAATGAGAGGTCCTTATTCAGCATAGGGGTCATCCAGTAATTTATTCAGGATTTATAGACCTCTGAACGTATTTTATGTGATTTATGCCCTTGTTTCCTTGTTACAATTTTAATAAATCAAGAAAATGATAAAAGCTCTTGGGATTTTCCATATATTCATATTCTCTTAATGGGAATCTGGAAAAATTTTATTTCGAACAGAAATGAACTTTTAGATATTTTTATAAATAAAATCATTTACATGCACTATTAACAATGTACTTTGATCATCAAGCTCTTTAGCTTGGTGTTCATTAGATGCATCACGGTTTGAAGACCATGTATGGACATATGTTTGTCATAGTGATGTTTTTAAAGGAAATACTTGAATGCATAAGGTGTAGGAACCTTTAAAACTTGTAAAAATCCGGACTTTAGTGTTTGACATAAGTTTTGGTACTTGGATTTCACCATTAAACAACATGCATGTTGTTCTTGGGTGAAACCCTACCACCATCATCATCAAACTCGACATTTATGAACATGTTCATGAATGTTCATAAAGAATGGTGTAGAAGGAAGAGAAGTACAAGAAAACCCTTTAAAACAAGAAGGAAAAGTAGGGGAGGGTGAAAGATTTTCGTGAATACCTTGAAGAATAGCCTTAGAAGATGAAGATTTGAGTGTGGAGAGGTGTTCTTGACTGAATATTTTCATGAGTTTAGAGATATATATATATATATAGAGAGAGAGGAAGAGAGTTTGAGAGTTGAAAGGGTGGAGTGTGAGAGAGAGTGAAGAGAGAAGTGGAAGAGTGGGGATTGTGTTTTAATTCTTGAAGTTTTGGGAAGAGATAGCACATGGGGGAGAGGGTGGCCGGATTTTTGTGTATTAAAGGTTCTCCTAAATTCAAATTTTATACAATTCCCTCTTTAATTATTATAAAACCTTAATTTTTATAAAAGTGTTTCTTTAAGCAATTCATGATATATTTAAAAATCTTGTTTTTAACTTATAAATTATGATTAATGTATGATAATTTAAATTCCTATTTCATTTATTATAATCCATAATTTGAATAAAAAAAATTATATTAGGAAGTTTATAGCAAATTTTATAAAGTTTTTAAGCTTTAAAATTTGTAAATTTGGATTTTTGACTCTTTAGAGTTTTTGGAACATTGTTTGATATTCACCATCATATTGGAATGAAATTAGAATATTTTAATTTATTTTTAGGGTTTTATACCATTTTTCAATTGTAACAAAGTTTGAAGTTTCATTCTAATTATGGTATTGTCATTTCTTAATGTAGTTAAACAGCTTACTTTAATTTTAAGAGTCAAGTATATTAGTCCTTGATTTTAGTTGGATCCTAGTTCATGCAAGATTTTGACCTAATTTATACTAATAAGCCATGGCATGTTATGCATGTCTGGTTTTTATAAAAAGATGCATGAGTCCGAGAATGATTTGAATTGAAAGTTGTCATAGTATCCCCCACTAAAAAATAATTTCGTCCCGAAATTCATTCTATGTCATCGCATAGGAAAAGTTGTGGATACTTTTCCTTCATGAAGTCCTCACGCTCCTAATTGTATTCCGGCCCGCGTTTTGAGTTCCATCGAACTTTCACAATCAGACTCTTACTCTGCTTAAGTTGTTTCACATCCCTATCAAGGATTTCTATCGATTCCTCAACAAAGTTTAGCTTATCATTGATCTTAATTTCCTCCAGAGGTACTATCAATGCTTCGTCGGCTAAACATTTCTTAAGATTGGAGACATGGAATGTGTCGCGAATGGCGCTTAAATCTTGGGGTAATTGGAGTTTATACGCCACCGGACCAATCCTTTCAATGATTTCAAAGGGTCCAACATATCTCGGGCTTAGTTTTCCTTTCTTACCAAAATCTACAAGCCCTTTCCAAGGCGACATTTTTAAAAGTACCTTGTCTCCAACTTGGAATTCTAATGGTTTTCGACGATTATCCACATAACTTTTCTGACGAGTAACACTGGGGCTCCCTAAGGTGAAGAACTTGGTCGAATAAAGCGTTTGTCTAGAAGTTCTTGAAGTTCTCCGGATAATCCTTGCATCTCGGATGGTGTGAGGCGATATGGTGCTTTTGCTACCGATGCCGCTCCGGGAATTAAGTCTATCCTAAATTCGACCTGCATGTGAGGGGGTAGACCGGGTAATTGATGGGTTTTGAGCATTCTAACACTTCCTAAGTGTACATGCAACCCTAATAACCTTGGATCTATGTTTGTCTAATTGTCATGCAAAGTTGAATTCCAAGGTTATATTCCTGTCTAGCATACATGGGGAACAATTTTAACATAAAGTATAGATAGAATAACTTACCTTGTTGTTGTTTGTGTTCCTTGAATCCTTGTGAGCCTAGCACCCCAAGTGTGATGCCTCAAATGCTTCACACAACACCAAATGCTCTTGGAAGAACTTATGAGAGAATACTCACTTCTCAAAATCGGCCAAGCCCTCTTGTTTCTTAGTGTAGCCGATTTTGGGTGGAGAACATGTTACTTATATAGTGTTGACACATCTAGGGTTAAACCCTAATGTGTCATGACTCTTCATTTCCATGACCCATGGGTTTGTAACTCCCATGGAGCATCCTATGGGTGGAACCCAACTTGATAGTCCATGGAGCCTTTTAGCCCACTATACAAGATATGGATGATTTACATAATCAACCCATATATTTAATTAGTTATCTTTTGATCACTTAATTAATTCTAAATTAATTCTTGATCAAACTAATCAAATAATATTATTAATATATTAGAACATATAATATATTAATAATCTCCAAGTGTTATTTCTCTCATTTAGTCTATCCAATTGCATGGTGCCATGCAACCCAAATGGACCATGCCGGGTCGGGTCAAGTACATACCAGAAATAGTTATGGACTTAGACACCTTATCCAACAGTCTCCCACTTGGATAAGTCTAATAACTATTACTGCAAGTATGACTTCAGGAACCGATCGGCAATCGTAGCTCTTTTCAAGGTTTCTCGAAACTGAGAAGATGATGGTACGCCATTTAAGATAAGTGATCATATAATCCTCTGTTCTAGATATCAGTCGGACAAATACATGGAACAATGTCTTACTTATTGTCCAACAATCCGTTTCCCGATTTCCGATTTGTTTGACAAAGAACTTCATTGAACACATCAATTTAGTTCTGACCGGGCCCGGTACATAGGTCAAAACAAAATCATCAAGGGGCCCAGATATCAGCTTCTAATCCAAGAAGGAACAGATAAACTTCGACTCATATGTTTGTTCTACTACTCATTGAATTACACATAAGAGCGCGATTTTATAACATCGAGTTACCAATGCGTTTTTCGTACAATCAATGCATAACCAACTTGTAAGTAACAAATCATATCTCTAGGTTTATAGATTTATATGATATTACCGTCTCACAATCACTCGAGATAGAATTCCATGAAGTGATTCCAGTGAGCGTGGGTTGAGTCCAATGCTCAGAACTTATGAGCACTCATGATTGTTGTAGCCTTTTCCCAGACCTCTACAACCAAACATGATAGTCTTTATTCATACCTACTTCCGACATATGACCGACTGTGGAGGTTTAAATAATATGTTATACCAAACAAAATTATTCTGGAAGTGAAAACATGCAAAAGAAATATAGTAAACGATCGACAAGAGATAGCAACACTTTACTCATAAATAAAACACTTTTATTCATCATCAAATGTCAATTACACTTTACAAATTTCGAGGTTATCTAACTACTAAATCTAATATCATCCTTCAGCCCTATGCTCCGAGCATGCTGGAGATGCTTAACCCGAGTCAGTCCCTTCGTGAGGGGATCTGCCGGATTCTCATCTGATGATACCCTCTTTGCCACGAGGAGTCCTTCTTCGATCCGATGTCTGATGAAATGGTATTTTCTGTCGATGTGTCTGGATCTCCCGTGATCCCTTGGTTCCTTGGCTAAGGCAACAGCGCTTTCACTATCACAGAAAATTTCCATTGGCTCTTTAATAGCTGGTACAACTCCAAGGTCTCCAATGAAGTTCCTCAGCCATAAAGCCTCCTTTGCTGCTTCGCTAGCTACAATATACTCTGATTCACAAGTAGAATCTGCCACTGTCTCTTGCTTGGAACTCTTCCAAGAAATTGCTCCTCCATTTAGGGTAAAGACCCAGCCCGACTGAGAGCGGAAGTTATCCCTATCAGTCTGGAAGCTAGCATCACTATACCCTACAACTCTCAAGTCATCACTCCCACCGAGGGTAAGGACCCAGTCCTTAGTCCTTCGTAGGTACTTGAGAATATTCTTTACCGCAGTCCAGTGTGCCTTGCCAGGGTTCCCCTGAAACCTGCTAACCATGCTCAAGGCAAAGGCTACATCAGGTCGAGTACACGTCATAGCATACATGATCGAACCTATAGCCGAAGCATAAGGTACTCGACTCATTTCTGCTATCTCAGCCTCAATGCTAGGGCTTTGTGTCTTACTCAACTTGGCGCTACTCTGGATGGGCAACTCTCCTTTCTTGGAGTCTTGCATTCTGAATCTCTTCAGAACCTTCTCCAAGTAGGTACTTTGACTTTGTCCAATTAGTCTTTTACTCCGATCTCTCAAGATCCTTATCCCCAAAATATAGGCAGCTTCACCAAGGTCCTTCATAGCGAAACACTTTCCAAGCCAGGACTTTACTTCCTGCAGGGTTGGAATGTCATTTCCTATGAGTAGTATGTCATCCACATACAATACCAAAAAGCTAACTATACTCCCACTAGCCTTGACATATACACAAGATTCATCTTCACTCCTAGAAAAGCCAAATTCCTTGACCTTTTCATCAAAGGAAAGATTCCATCTGCGAGGTGCTTGCTTTAATCCATAAATGGATTTCTCAAGCTTACACACTCTATTAGGGTACTTGTTACTGACAAAACCCTCTGGCTGACTCATGTAAACATCTTCAGCCAACTTCCCATTAAGGAAAGCGGTTTTGACATCCATTTGCCAAATTTCATAGTCATGAAATGCGGCTATGGCTAACAGAACCCGAATAAACTTAATCTTCGCTACCGGAGAAAAGGTCTCATCATAATCCACTCCAGGAATTTGAGAGAAGCCCTTTGCAACCAGTCTAGCCTTATAAGTGTGTACTTTACCATCCATGTCGGTCTTCTTTTTGAAGACCCATTTGCACCCTACAGTCTTTCGACCTGGTACATTCTCAACCAAGTTCCAAACCTGATTGTCATACATGGATTGTATCTCGCTATCCATAGCCTCTTTCCATTTAGCAGACTCGGGGCCTGCCATGGCTTCCTCGTAGCTGTTAGGGTCATCTTGACTTACTAGTGTCTCATCACTAATAAGTGTCTCACCTTCTGCAGTAATATGGAATCCATAGTTCCTCAATAGGAGTTTCCTCCTCAAGTTGAGGGCTAGAGTTTGAAGTTCCTTCACCACTTGACTCTTGAATTTCTTCAAGATCAACTTGCCTCCCACTGTCTCCTTGGCTTATAAACTCTCTTTCTCGAAAGACTCCTCTTCTTGCTACAAAGACCACATTGTCACTAGGTCTGTAGAAGAGGTGACCAAAGGATTGCTGTGGGTAGCCGATGAAAATACACCTTTCGCTTCGGGGTTCGAGCTTATCATGAGTCTCGCGTCTCACGAAAGCCTCGCATCCCCAAATCTTGATGTGGTCTAGTTTAGGTACTTTACCAGTCCACATCTCGTGAGGAGTTTTGACAACTTTCTTTGTAGGGACTAGATTAAGGATATGGGTGGCAGTCTCTAAGGCATACCCCCAGAATGAGATTGGTAGCGAAGCTCGACTCATCATGGAATGAACCATGTCCAACAAGGTTCGATTACGCCTCTCAGCCACACCATTCAACTGCGGTGTCCTGGGAGGTGTCAATTGTGAGACAATCCCACATTCCTTTAGATAGTCAAGGAACTCTGAACTAAGATACTCACCACCTCGATCGGATCGAAGCATCTTAATGTTCCTGCCCAATTGATTCTCGACTTCCTGTTTAAATTCCTTAAACTTCTCGAAAGTCTCTGACTTATGCTTGATTAAGTAGACATATCCATATCTACTGTAATCATCAGTAAAAGTCAAATAATAACGATTAGCATCCCTTGTGGCATGTTTGAATGGTCCACACACATCCGTGTGTATAAGGTCCAACAAACCTTCACCCCTTTCACACGAGCCTGTGAAGGGTGACTTTGTCATTTTTCCAAGTAAGCATGATTCACAACTATCATTTGACTTTAGGTCAAACGACTCCAAGACTCCATCCTTTTGGAGTTGGCCTATGCGTTTCTTGCTTATATGTCCATGACGACAATGCCATAATGATGCTTTATCCAAGTTATTATTATTAGTAGAATCAATACACAAAACATTATTTCCTAAGTTATCTACAATAGATACAACTTCATACACACCATCACAAGGTAATGCTTTAAAATAAAGTACATTATTAAAGAAAGCATTAATCGAACCAACTTCATTATCAAACGAAAAGGTGAAACCTTGTTTGTACAATGCATGAAAGGAAATAATATTTCTTGCCATTTCTGGCAAATAACAACATTTATTCAAATCTAAATTTAACCCACTACTTAGAGATAAAGTATAAACTCCAATCTTGGTGACAGGTGTAACTTTCCTATTCCCCATGATTAAGTTTATTCTTCCTTGCTCCACATTCTCACTTCTTCCTAGTCCCTGCAAGTCACAACAAATATGAATACCGCAACCGGTATCAAGGACCCAAGATTTCGAATGGGGTGAGTTATTAGAAATGATAGTGTAAATACCTGCATGGTTGGGTTTGACTTTCCCATCCTTTACATCCTGTTGGTACTTTGGGCAGTTCCACTTCCAATGAGCTTTTTCATGGCAATAGAAGCATTCAGCCTCTTTTGGGTCAGAAGAAGGAGTAATGAAACCTTTCTTGGTTCCACTTGAAGAAGAGCCATCAAGGGTCCGAGCCTTGGTACCCTTCGAAGATTTCTTTCTCTTCCTCCCTCGACTTTGCCCGATTGCCAAGACCGGAGTTGAGTCTGGAGTAGGAGTGATAGCAACCGACTTCCCCTTAAGACCTGTTTCTGCGGTCTTGAGAAGTCCCTGAAGTTTGCTGAGGGTGACCTCTTCCTTGTTCATGTGATATGTCATGCGGAATTGATCATAGCACGATGGTAAGGAGTGCAAAATGATATCTGTTGCAAGCTCCTCAGGGAAGTTCACATTGAGCTTCAGCAAACGATCCACATACCTTTGCATTTTCTGCATGTGGCTCGTGACGGACTCTCCGTCCTTCATCATGGTTGTTATCATGGAGCAGATGACTTCGTACCTCTCTTGTCGTGCACTTTGATGGTATCTTTCCATCAAATCTTGGTGCATTTCATAAGGGTAGAAATCTGTTGGATAAGGTGTCTAAGTCCATAACTATTTCTGGTATGTACTTGACCCGACCCGGCATGGTCCATTTGGGTTGCATGGCACCATGCAATTGGATAGACTAAATGAGAGAAATAACACTTGGAGATTATTAATATATTATAAGTTCTAATATATTAATAATATTATTTGATTAGTTTGATCAAGAATTAATTTAGAATTAATTAAGTGATCAAAAGATAACTAATTAAATATATGGGTTGATTATGTAAATCATCCATATCTTGTATAGTGGGCTAAAAGGCTCCATGGACTATCAAATTGGGTTCCACCCATAGGATGCTCCATGGATGCTCCATGGGAGTTACAAACCCATGGGTCATGGAAATGAAGAGTCATGACACATTAGGGTTTAACCCTAGATGTGTCAACATTATATAAGTAACATGTTCTCCACCCAAAATCAGCTACACTAAGAAATAAGAGGGCTTGGCTGATTTTGAGAAGTGTGTATACTCTCATAAGTTCTTCCAAGAGCATTTGGTGTTGTGTGAAGCATTTGAGGCATCACACTTGGGGTGCTAGGCTCACAAGGTTTCAAGGAACACAAACAACAACAAGGTAAGTTATTCTATCTACACTTTATGATAAAATTGTTCCCCATGTATGCTAGATAGGAATATAACCTTGGAATTCAACTTTGCATGATAATTAGACAAACATAGATCCAAGGTTATTAGGGTTGCATGTACACTTAGGAAGTGTTAGAATGCTCAAAACCCATCAGTGGTATCAGAGCCTAGGCTTGTTTGTTCTTATTTGTGCTTAAAAGTTGAAAACAGAATCGGAAATCTTGCTGTCTGCGAATGGACTCGTCGAGTCTATAGGGGGGACTCGTCGAGTTCATGAGTATCTTCAACCAACTCGGCGAGTCAGTTCATGCACTCGGCGAGTAGGGTCGACTGATTGCAGAACTTCGATTCAGTTGCTGGAAATGAATTAGAAACATTACCCTATACTGTTTTGGTAATTGAAAACTTGTTTTTGGTGGTGGAATGTCTTTGCTAATTCATTTACAACAACTAGTTATCAAAAATTACAAAGTTTTAAATGTAATTTTTGATTATGTTCATATTCATGTTCTTGTTCTTATGATGTTTTAGATGATCATAGGAATTATTTGTAACCTATTTGGTAGATTAATTCTTGATCATAATGTGTTTTAATGGAGTCCATAACTTATCCTTAAGTTATGGAAAACCAAGAGTCACACTTGAGTTAAAACCATTAAAAGAACACAAGAGTTAGAAAAATGAAGAGTCTTCGTTTTATTACTCTATTAAACTCATAAGTTACAAGAAATGAAAAGTTTTGAAAGTTACAAAACTTGCCCTCAAGTTTTGGAACAAGTAAAGTTAAGTTAAAACTTTAAGTTCCAACCCCTAGAATTTTAAAAGTTAAAATTCAACCCTTATACTTATATTATGATGATTTAATAATTATATATATATATATATATATATATATATATATATATATATATATATATGTATAAGAATAAAGTCGTCTTACCGCTAGTACGCCTCATTCACGAAGCCGGTCTATAAGGTGGGTATAAGGTTGTTGCCTATAAAATGGTGACTTAATGGGTGAATATTCTCACCCACCACTTGCTTGACTGGTGGAGGGTCGTTAGCCGAACGGGTAAGACAAGGACTTATAAATTCTCATTCAAAGTATGATGAATATAATAAAGTAACTAAATGTTTATTAAATTCCCAATCTTAGTTACTTTAGGAAAAATGTGAATAAGGTGCTAATCCATGAAATTACACTTTACACTTTGTCTAAGTCGTTGGTGGAGCGTGTGTGGTTAACCGGCACACTAACTTGGACTTAACAAGGTAGGTAAAGGGTGACTTAAGATTTATTATAGTATCGGTGGAGCGTGTGTGGTTTACCGGCACATCGATTGAGTGATAAACTTTAAGGGTACCAAGTGATTTGCATGGTTACTTCACACCTCGTTTTGTGATCCTCGGCATCCCAGTCACAAAACCTGGAGGGTACTCTCGAGATTGAAACATGCCTTTGAAAAGTTCATTGGATCTCAAAGAATCTAGGAATTTCTAAAACCAATAAAAACTAAATATTTAATATTTCGGTTTTCGTGGTGGAAATTGGTGAATCGTCATTCACCTACCTTTCAAATATGGTATAGCTTAGATTACGGCATACCTCTTCTAAGTTATATTATATTGTGATTGGATCCTAGCCTTAATATTACATTTGGGTGTTTTATTAAGGACTCTCTTAAATCTAAACTAAACTTGTTCTTCTCTTTCAGATGTCTTCAAATAATGCTTCTGGCTCGAATCCTAATGGCTCCTTTACTCTTATGAGTTTGTGTGGGAAAGTCACCTTTGATGGATCCAACTTCAATAAATGGATCAGAAACATCAGGATGATTACCCGCTACGAGGACAAAGAATATGTCCTTGACAAGGAGCTTAAGGAAATTGATGAGTCCACTGCAACTCCACAGGAGATCGTTGACTTTCATACTCATGAAAGAGATGCAACCAAGGTGGCTTGCATCATGTTGGCCACCATGACAGCTGAACTCCAAAAGTCTTATGAAGATTTCTACCCTTATGAAATGCACCAAGATTTGATGGAAAGATACCATCAAAGTCCACGACAAGAGAGGTACGAAGTCATCTGCTCCATGATAACAACCATGATGAAGGACGGAGAGTCCGTCACGAGCCACATGCTGAAAATGCAAAGGTATGTGGATCGTTTGCTGAAGCTTAATGTGAACTTCCCTGAGGAGCTTGCAATAGATATCATTTTGCACTCCTTACCATCGTGCTATGATCAATTCCGCATGACATATCACATGAATAAGGAAGAGGTCACCCTCAGCAAACTTCAGGGACTTCTCAAGACCGCAGAAACAGGTCTTAAGGGGAAGTCGGTTGCTATCACTCCTACTCCAGACTCAACTCCGGTCTTGGCAATCGGGCAAAGTCGAGGGAGGAAGAGAAAGAGATCTTCGAAGGGTACCAAGGCTCGGACCCTTGATGGCTCTTCTTCAAGTGGAACCAAGAAAGGTTTCATTACTCCTTCTTCTGACCCAAAAGAGGTTGAATGCTTCTATTGCCATGAAAAAGCTCATTGGAAGCGAAACTGCCCAAAGTACCAGCAGGATGTGAAGGATGGGAAAGTCAAACCCAACCATGCAGGTATTTACACTATCATTTCTAATAACTCACCCCATTCGAAATCTTGGGTCCTTGATACCGGTTGCGGTATTCATATTTGTTGTGACTTGCAGGGACTAGGAAGAAGTGAGAATGTGGAGCAAGGAAGAATAAACTTAATCATGGGGAATAGGAAAGTTACACCTGTCACCAAGATTGGAGTTTATACTTTATCGCTAAGTAGTGGGTTAAATTTAGATTTTAATAAATGTTGTTATTCGCCAGAAATGGCAAGAAATATTATTTCCTTTCATGCATTGTACAAACAAGGTTTCACCTTTTCGTTTGATAATGAAGTTGGTTCGATTAATGCTTTCTTTAATAATGTTCTTTATTTTAAATCATTACCTTGTGATTGTGTGTATGAAGCTGTATCTATTGTAGATAACTTAGGAAATAATGTTTTGTGTATTGATTCTACTAATAATAATAACTTGGATAAAGCATCATTATGGCATTGTCGTCTTGGACATATAAGCAAGAAACGCATAGGCCAACTCCAAAAGGATGGAGTCTTGGAGTCGTTTGACCTAAAGTCAAATGATAGTTGCAAATCATGCTTACTTGGAAAAATGACAAAGTCACCCTTCACAGGCTCGTGTGAAAGGGGTGAAGGTTTGTTGGACCTTGTACACACGGATGTGTGTGGGCCATTCAAACATGCCACAAGGGATGATAATCGTTATTATTTGACTTTTACTGATGATTACAGTAGATATGGATATGTCTACTTAATCAAGCATAAGTCAGAGACTTTCGAGAAGTTTAAGGAATTTAAACAGGAAGTCGAGAATCAATTGGGTAGGAACATTAAGATGCTTCGATCCGATTGGGGTGGTGAGTATCTTAGTTCAGAGTTCCTCGACTATCTATGGGAATGTGGGATTATCTCACAATTGACACCTCCCAGGACACCGCAGTTGAATGGTGTGGCTGAGAGGCGTAATCGAACCTTGTTGGACATGGTTCGTTCCATGATGAGTCGAGCTTCGCTACCAATCTCATTCTGGGGGTATGCCTTAGAGACTGCCACCCATATCCTTAATCTAGTCCCTACAAAGAAAGTTGCCAAAACTCCTCACGAGATGTGGACTGGTAAAGTACCTAAACTAGACCACATCAAGATTTGGGGATGCGAGGCTTTCGTGAGATGCGAGACTCATGATAAGCTCGAACCCCGAAGCGAGAGGTGTATTTTCATCGGCTACCCACAGCAATCCTTTGGTTACCTCTTCTACAGACCTAGTGACAATGTGGTCTTTGTAGCAAGAAGAGGAGTCTTTCGAGAAAGAGAGTTTATAAGCCAAGGAGACAGTGGGAGGCAAGTTGATCTTGAAGAAATTCAAGAGTCAAGTGGTGAAGGAACTTCAAACTCTAGCCCTCAACTTGAGGAGGAAACTCCTATTGAGCCAATTGACGAATCTGTACCTCTGAGGCGTTCCACGAGGGTTAGGAGTGCACCTGAGCATTACTATGGATTCCATATTACTGCAGAAGGTGAGACACTTATTAGTGCTGAGACACTAGTAAGTCAAGATGACCCTAACAGCTACGAGGAAGCCATGGCAGGCCCCGAGTCTGCTAAATGGAAAGAGGTTATGGATAGCGAGATACAATCCATGTATGACAATCAAGTTTGGAACTTGGTTGAGAATGTACCAGGTCGAAAGACTGTAGGGTGCAAATGGGTCTTCAAGAAGAAGACCGACATGGATGGTAAAGTACACACTTATAAGGCTAGACTGGTTGCAAAGGGCTTCTCTCAAATTCCTGGAGTGGATTATGATGAGACCTTTTTTCCGGTAGCGAAGATTAAGTCTATTCGGGTTCTGTTAGCCATAGCCGTATTTCATGACTATGAAATTTGGCAAATGGATGTCAAAACCGCTTTTCTTAATGGAAAGTTGGCTGAAGATGTTTACATGAGTCAGCCAGAGGGTTTTGTCAGCAACGAGTACCCTAATAGAGTGTGTACGCTTGAGAAATCCATTTATGGATTAAAAAAGCACCTCGCAGATGGAATCTTTCCTTTGATGAAAAGGTCAAGGAATTTGGCTTTTCTAGGAGTGAAGATGAATCTTGTGTATATGTCAAGGCTAGTGGGAGTATAGTTAGCTTTTTGGTATTGTATGTAGATGACATACTACTCATAGGAAACGACATTCCAACCCTGCAGGAAGTAAAGTCCTGGCTTGGAAAGTGTTTCGCTATGAAGGACCTTGGTGAAGCTGCCTATATTTTAGGGATAAGGATCTTGAGAGATCGGAGTAAAAGACTAATTGGACTTAGTCAAAGTACCTACTTGGAGAAGGTTCTGAAGAGATTCAGAATGCAAGACTCCAAGAAAGGAGAGTTGCCCATCCAGAGTAACGCCAAACTGAGTAAGACACAAAGCCCTAGCACTGAGGCTGAGATAGCAGAAATGAGTCGAGTACCTTATGCTTCGGCTATAGGTTCGATCATGTATGCTATGACGTGTACTCGACCTGATGTAGCCTTTGCTTTGAGCATGGTTAGCAGGTTTCAGGGGAACCCTGGCAAGGCACACTGGACTGCGGTAAAGAATATTCTCAAGTACCTACGAAGGACTAAGGACTGGGTCCTTACCCTCGGTGGGAGTGATGACTTGAGAGTTGTAGGGTATAGTGATGCTAGCTTCCAGACTGATAGGGATAATTTCCGCTCTCAGTCGGGCTGGGTCTTTACCCTAAATGGAGGAGCAATTTCTTGGAAGAGTTCCAAGCAAGAGACAGTGGCAGATTCTACTTGTGAATCAGAGTATATTGCAGCTAGCGAGGCGGCAAAGGAGGCTTTATGGCTGAGGAACTTCATTGGAGACCTTGGAGTTGTACCAGCTATTAAAGAGCCAATGGAAATTTTCTGTGATAGTGAAAGTGCTGTTGCCTTAGCCAAGGAACCAAGGGATCACGGGAGATCCAGACACATCGACAGAAAATACCATTTCATCAGACATCGGATCGAAGAAGGACTCCTCGTGGCAAAGAGGGTATCATCAGATGAGAATCCGGCAGATCCCCTCACGAAGGGACTGACTCGGATTAAGCATCTCCAGCATGCTCGGAGCATAGGGCTGAAGGATGATATTAGATTTAGTAGTTAGATAACCTCGAAATTTGTAAAGTGTAATTGACATTTGATGATGAATAAAAGTGTTTTATTTATGAGTAAAGTGTTACTATCTCTTGTCGATCGTTTACTATATTTCTTTTGCATGTTTTGACTTCCAGAATAATTTTGTTTGGTATAACATATTATTCAAACCTCCACAGTCGGTCATATGTCGGAAGTAGGTATGAATCAAGACTGTCATGTTTGGTTGTAGAGGTCTGGGACAAGGCTACAACAATCATGAGTGCTCATAAGTTCTGAGCATTGGACTCAACCCACGCTCACTGGAATCACTTCATGGAATTCTATCTCGAGTGATCGTGAGACGGTAATATCATATAAGTCTTTAAACCTAGAGATATGATTTGTTACTTACAAGTTGGTTATGCATTGATTGTACGAAAAACGCATTGGTAACTCGATGTTATAAAATCGCGCTCTTGTGTGTAATTCAATGAGTAGTAGAACAAACATATGAGTCGAAGTTTATCTGTTCCTTCTTGGATTAGAAGCTGATATCTGGGCCCCTCGATGATTTTGTTTTGACCTATGTACCGGGCCCGGTCAGAACTAAATTGATGTGTTCAATGAAGTTCTTTGTCAAACAAATCGGAAATCGGGAAACAAACTGTTGGACAATAAGTAAGACATTGTTCCATGTATTTGTCCGACTGATATCTAGAACAGAGGATTATATGATCACTTATCTTAAATGGCGCACCATCATCTTCTCAGTTTCGAGAAACCTTGAAAAGAGCTACGATTGTCGATCGGTTCCTGAAGTCAAACTTGCAGTGATAGTTATTAGACTTATCCAAGTGGGAGACTGTTGGATAAGGTGTCTAAGTCCATAACTATTTCTGGTATGTACATGACCCGACCCGGCATGGTCCATTTGGGTTGCATGGCACCATGCAATTGGATAGACTAAATGAGAGAAATAACACTTGGAGATTATTAATATATTATAAGTTCTAATATATTAATAATATTATTTGATTAGTTTGATCAAGAATTAATTTAGAATTAATTAAGTGATCAAAAGATAACTAATTAAATATATGGGTTGATTATGTAAATCATCCATATCTTGTATAGTGGGCTAAAAGGCTCCATGGACTATCAAGTTGGGTTCCACCCATAGGATGCTCCATGGATGCTCCATGGGAGTTACAAACCCATGGGTCATGGAAATGAAGAGTCATGACACATTAGGGTTTAACCCTAGATGTGTCAGCACTATATAAGTAACATGTTCTCCACCCAAAATCAGCTACACTAATAAATAAGAGGGCTTGGCCGATTTTGAGAAGTGTGTATACTCTCATAAGTTCTTCCAAGAGCATTTGGTGTTGTGTGAAGCATTTGAGGCATCACACTTGGGGTGCTAGGCTCACAAGGTTTCAAGGAACACAAACAAAAACAAGGTAAGTTATTCTATCTACACTTTATGATAAAATTGTTCCCCATGTATGCTAGATAGGAATATAACCTTGGAATTCAACTTTGCATGATAATTAGACAAACATAGATCCAAGGTTATTAGGGTTGCATGTACACTTAGGAAGTGTTAGAATGCTCAAAACCCATCAAAATCTTCATAAGACTTTTGGAGTTCAGCTGTCATGGTGGCCAACATGATGCAAGCCACCTTGGTTGCATCTCTTTCATGAGTATGAAAGTCAGCGATCTCCTGGGGAGTTGCAGTGGACTCGTCAATTTCCTTAAGCTCCTTGTCAAGGACATATTCTTTGTCCTCGTAGCGGGTAATCATCTTGATGTTTCTGATCCATTTATTGAAGTTGGATCCATCAAGGTGACTTTCCCACACAAACTCATAAGAGTAAAGGAGCCATTAGGATTCGAGCCAGAAGCATTATTTGAAGACATCTGAAAGAGAAGAACAAGTTTAGTTTAGATTTAAGAGAGTCCTTAATAAAACACCCAAATGTAATATTAAGGCTAGGATCCAATCACAATATAATATAACTTAGAAGAGGTATGCGGTAATCTAAGCTATACCATATTTGAAAGGTAGGTGAATGACGATTCACCAATTTCCACCACGAAAACCGAAATATTAGATATTTAGTTTTTATTGGTTTTAGAAATTCCTAGATTCTTTGAGATCCAATGAACTTTTCAAAGGCATGTTTCAATCTCGGGAGTGCCCTCCAGGTTTTGTGACTGGGATGCCGAGGATCACAAAACGAGGTGTGAAGTAACCATGCAAATCACTTGGTACCCTTAAAGTTTATCACTCAATCGATGTGCCGGTAAACCACACACGCTCTACCGATACTATAATAAACCTTAAGTCACCCTTTACCTACCTTGTTAACTCCAAGTTAGTGTGCCGGTTAACCACACACGCTCCACCAACGACTTAAACAAAGTGTAAAGTGTAATTTCATGGATTAGCACCTTATTCACATATTTCCTAAAGTAACTAAGATTGGGAATTTAATAAACATTTAGTTACTTTATTATATTCATCATACTTTGAATGAGAATTTATAAGTCCTTGTCTTACCCGTTCGGCTAACGACCCTCCACCAGTCAAGCAAGCGGTGGGTGAGAATATACACCCATTAAGTCACCATTGTATAGGCAACAACCTTATACCCACCTTATAGACCGGCTTCGTGAATGAGGCGTACTAGCGGTAAGACGACTTTATTCTTATACATATATATATAATTATTAAATCATCATAATATAAGTATAAGGGTTGAATTTTAACTTTCAAAATTCTAGGGGTTGGAACTAAAGTTTTAACTTAACTTTACTTGTTCCAAAACTTGAGGGCAAGTTTTGGAACTTTCAAAACTTTTCATTTCTTGTAACTTATGAGTTTAATAGAGTAATAAAATGAAGACTCTTCATTTTTCTAACTCTTGTGTTTTCTTAATGGTTTTAACTCAAGTGTGACTCTTGGTTTTCCATAACTTAAGGATAAGTTATGGACTCCATTAAAACACATTATGATCAAGAATTAATCTACCACATAGGTTACAAATAATTCCTATGATCATCTAAAACATCATAAGAACAAGAACATGAATATGAACATAATCAAAAATTACATAAAACTTTGTAATTTTGATAACTAGTTGTTGTAAATGAATTAACAAAGTCATTACACCACCAAAAACAAGTTTTCAATTACCAAAACAGTTTAGGGTAATGTTTCTAATTCATTTCCAGCAACTGAATCGAAATTCTGCACTCAGTCGACCCTACTCGCCAAGTGCATAAACTGACTCGCCGAGTTGGTTGAAGATACCCATGGACTCGACGAGTCCCCCTATAGACTCGACGAGTCCATTCGCAGACAGCAAAATTTCCGATTCTGTTTTCAACTTTTAAGCACAAATAAGAGCAAACAAGCCTAGGCTCTGATACCACTGATGGGTTTTGAGCATTCTAACACTTCCTAAGTGTACATGCAACCCTAATAACCTTGGATCTATGTTTGTCTAATTGTCATGCAAAGTTGAATTCCAAGGTTATATTCCTGTCTAGCATACATGGGGAACAATTTTAACATAAAGTATAGATAGAATAACTTACCTTGTTGTTGTTTGTGTTCCTTGAAACCTTGTGAGCCTAGCACCCCAAGTGTGATGCCTCAAATGCTTCACACAACACCAAATGCTCTTGGAAGAACTTATGAGAGAATACTCACTTCTCAAAATCAGCCAAGCCCTCTTGTTTCTTAGTGTAGCCGATTTTGGGTGGAGAACATGTTACTTATATAGTGTTGACACATCTAGGGTTAAACCCTAATGTGTCATGACTCTTCATTTCCATGACCCATGGGTTTGTAACTCCCATGGAGCATCCTATGGGTGGAACCCAACTTGATAGTCCATGGAGCCTTTTAGCCCACTATACAAGATATGGATGATTTACATAATCAACCCATATATTTAATTAGTTATCTTTTGATCACTTAATTAATTCTAAATTAATTCTTGATCAAACTAATCAAATAATATTATTAATATATTAGAACATATAATATATTAATAATCTCCAAGTGTTATTTCTCTCATTTAGTCTATCCAATTGCATGGTGCCATGCAACCCAAATGGACCATGCCGGGTCAGGTCAAGTACATACCAGAAATAGTTATGGACTTAGACACCTTATCCAACAGTAATTCCTCCGGAAACACTTCCGGATATTTTTGAACCACCGGAATCTCCTTGATTTGCTTAGCTTCATGTTCTCTTTCTAGCACGTGGGCCATGAATGCAATACAATCCTACTTTAGGTACTTGTGAATCTTCATGCTTGATACAATGTTTAAACTTTTCCAGGCTTCTCACTGTGTATGATAAGGGTTTCTCCATTCGGGAGAGGTACCCTAATGACTTTCTCGTAACAACCAATGTCCGCTCTATTTTTGGATAACCAATCCATTTCTACTATTACATCAAAACTACATAACTCTATAGGAATTAGGTCAATGCTAAAGAGTCTATCAACTAAGTTCAAAGTACAACCTGAAATTATTTCATTAGACCTAATTTCATGCCTATAAGCAAGTTCAATAGCAAAAATATTCCTTATTTTTTTTCTCGATTTCAAGTCAATCAATGGTCTAGATGCTAAAGAAACAAAATTCCTATCTGCTCCTGCATCGAATATTACACATGAAAAGTGATTGTTTAGGAGGAACGTACCTGTAATCACTTCAGGTTTTTGATGAGCTTCTTCTGCACCAATCACAAAGGCTACAACTCTTGGCCGCCCACCTTGATTTCCTTGGAAAATTTTCCTAGATTGGCCTTGTCCATTGTCACCAGGCCCCCTGTTTATTTTGGGACAAGCATTGCGGAGGTGATCAGTACTCCTACACTCATAACATACCCTTTTTTCATCCTTATTCAACCTGCAATACTTGGCTATATGGCCCATTTGATTATATTTTCGACACACTGAACATGATCCTTCATGACGGAACCTACACTTATCGCATTTTGGATGCGGCCCAATGTACTGCCCCCATTCCCGAGTCCTCACCGACTCTTGTTCCTGTGTTCTCACCATGAAATTCCTTGTGGTTTTTTGCTTCCTCCCTGAACCACCATCATTTTTCTTTTCTCCTTGATTTTTCTGTCTTTCTCTTTTCACCATATGTTCCCTTTACCGAATTCTTAGTCCGAATCATGTCGTTAGTCAATCGATTTGCCAAAGTCACTGCACTCTAAATGGTAGTTGGGTTTGCTGAAGTAACCATTCCCCTGATCTCTGGTGCCAAACCCCAGATGTAGCGATCTATCCGTTTCTCCTCAGGAGTGACCATGTGAGGTACTAGTTTTGCTAGTTCATGAAATCGGACTATATACTTCTCTATTTGTGTTCCATCCATACAATGGTTCCAGAATTCAGATTCCAGCTTCTGAATTTCATCCTTGGGACAATACTCCTCTATCAGCAGCTTCTTTAGGTCTTCCCAAGTTAACTGATATGCCGTTGCGTGGCCTCGGGTTTGCACTAGGGTATTCCACCAAGTAAATGCACTATCTTGGAGTAGACAAGTTGCATACTCAACTTTGTTATGCTTAAGGCATTTGCTAATGTTAAGGACCGACTTCATGCTGTCAATCCATTTCAGCAACTCGACCGCACCTTCATTTCCGTGGAACTCCTTAGGTTTACAAGCCATAAAGGACTTGTAGTTGCATTCTCTTTCATTGTTTCCCCAGTTTCCTCCACTACTTCCTTGGTTAGCATTGAGACCCGCAGTTACTTGAGTAACAATGTTTGGGATTGTTGCCATGAGTTGTTGTGCTACAACTTGAGCAACATCGGGTGTTTCGTTCTATGGACGCCCGCGGTTAGGCCTTCCTGACATGGTTCTAAGACACAAGAGAAGAAATACGTATAAATAAATAAAATAATGTATAATATTTAGTTCACTACTATTTTGAAAAACACAAGTGTTGTCAAATTAATGGTTTGCATTAATACTATGCATATAGATTTGAGAAAGGAAAGAAAAAAAAATCTTTTTATTCAACCATTTACTAAATAAATTCTAGAGTTTGAACTCATAGAAAAAGTTTTCAAACATAAAAATAAACTTCTTCTTTACCATTTTAAATAGTCTTAAAACCAAAACAATACTTCAATCCCAAAATAAAGTTTTAATGTTTCTCCCAAAAGACACCCACCATGGGTTTTTGTTTCATGACAAAATAAAATAAAATACTGAAATCAGAACCAAATACTAATCGCTATCCCAACAAGAAACATCAGCACCACAATCAGTAACAGCCCTCCAAACACATAATATGCAGTCATCGCACGACCTGCCACTCGTCTACCAGCACTAGCAGTGTCAGCAGCCTCCATCGAATGCTGAAACAGGATTTCCATCCTTGTCAACATTTCATCCAAAACTTCCTGATGCCTATCTATCACAACGATACTGTGACGTAGGCCTGCTGCCATCAACTGCATTCTCCGGGACTCCTCCGGGATCATACCTGGCTGCCTGATAGGTATCCCTATGACTCGCTGTGGTGGGGGTGCTCTCGGACTTGTATTGCTAGGTCCTACCCTACTGGGTCCTGCCGTGCCAAGTCCTTTTGTACTGGTTGCTATCCTTCCTGGAATAGGAACACTCTTCCTCGCCGTCCTCTGAATACAAAGCCCATAAAGTGGTGGTTGTGGCAACACCGAATACAAAGCCCATAAAGTGGTGGTTGTTCCAACCATATAATGGTTCCAAAATTCAGATTCAAGCTTCTGAATTTCATCCTGGGGACAATACTCCTCTATCAGCAGCTTCTTTAGGTCTTCCCAAGTTAGCTGATATGCCGCTTCGCGGCCTCGGTTTTGTTGGTTTTTGAGCATTCTAACACTCCTATGTTGTACATGAAACCCTATAAACCTTGGATCTATGTTTTCTCTATTATACATGCAAATAAGAACTTTCCAAGGCTTTAATGCTAACTAGCATATTATGAAGTTCTTATACTACAAAGTACTAGTTAGATGACATACCTTTTGATGTAGCTTGATGTTTTCAAGCTTTAAGAGATTAGCCCCAATAGTTTGGAAGCCTCAAGTGGAATCAGAAATCACCAAAACACGTTGGAAGACTTTAGAGAATATGGATACTTAGTTCTCTCTACTGAAATCGGCTAGCCTTCTTAGTGTACCACACTAGTGCCCATTTCACCGACCAATGACATCTTTATATAGTATGGAGACTAGAGTTAAGCCCATGACCTTTCATTTCATATGATCCATGGGTTAAACACTCCATGGACTATCCATGAGAGCTTAGCCCAACCTAAATGAACTTGGCCCATTCCATATATATAAGAGTCCATATTTAATTAGTTTATTTTGATCACTTAATTAATTCTAAATTAATTCTTGATCAATACTAATTAAATAATATGATTCCATATTAATATATTAGAACTTATAATATATTAATATTAATCATAAATATACTATTCTCAAAAGACTATCCATATAAATTGTGTTGGTGAAGTGCAACCCAAATGGTCCATGCCGGGTCGGGTCAAGTACATACCAAATATAGTTATGGACTTAGACATTAATCCAACATTCTCCCACTTGGATAAGTCTAAAACTATTATTGAGTATGACTTCAAAACCTAACTGGCAATCGTAGCTCTTAAAGCCGCCGTCGAACGCTGATCTTGTCAACGAACTTGTCCATTAGATAAGGGATCATATATTCCTCCATTCTAGATATCATATGGACTAAGACATGGATTATAGTCATTCTCTCTGTCCATTTGTTGTTTCCTGATTTCCGATTCATGACGACTGACTCATTGAACAATTCAAATCAGTCATGGCTTGGCCAAGCACTCACATGTGTCATCATTAAATCATCGAGGGGACCGTAGATATCGCTTTTATCACGAATGTAAAAGGAATGGATAAACTTTGACTCATATGTCTTGTTCTACTACTTTTTGAATCATACACAAAGGAACGTTTTATAACACCGAGTTACCGAATGCGTTTTCGTGCAATCAATGTACAACCAACTCATATCTCTAGATTTGAAGAATATAAGATATTATCGTCTCATGATCACTCGTGATAAAATCCATGAAGTGATTCCAATGAGCGCGGGTTGAATCCAATACTCAGAACTTATGAGCACTCATGAGTGTTGTAGCCCTTTGTCCAACACCTTAGACCTCTACAATCTAACCCATGACAGTCTTAATTCATATCTACTTCCAACATACGACCGACTGTGGATGGTTTGAATAACTTAGTCATTCCGGAAGAATAACCTAGTTTATTCTGGAAATCAAAACATGCAAAATGAAACACAAGAATAATTGAATCCAATATGGTATCAAAACCTATGAACATAAATAAAACACCTTTTATCTATCACCATATGATTACACATTATTCATTGTATACTGTTTCAGCTATCAACTTTATTCTTGAATTTAAAACAATAGTTATCCCATGCTCCAAGCATGTACACTATGTTTTATAAACACTAGTCATGCCATACACCAAGTATGCATACTATGTTTCTCTATGATCTTTACTTTGTGAAATAGATTAACTGAACATAACTCCAATGATCCTTTTTCACAATCCCAAATCCTTACTGCAAATGCAAGAATTCCAAACTCATGCCATTTACTGAAATCTGTTAGATTCTAAATTTATATGCATTGATCTTCTTGTAATGATTATGCACAAATTCACAAAGACTTGGCACCAATCATTACAAAATATTCCAAAGTAGATCAGCTCCTTGGAAACATCCTTCTTGCATTAAGTTTCCTAATCTCTCACAGATTGAATAATTTCTAATTTTGAAACATTTCCAGACTCCATCATTTTGACTATCACTTCTAAACAAGAGTTTCCTCCTTACAGATTATGTCAATATGGTCCTTCCAGAATTATCACTATACTTCCAACTGTCCTTGAGCAACCAATCTTTGGTAAACCTTAGATTGTCCTCGACAATTGTTTAATCCTTTTAGTCATATCCAATTCTAGACCTTTTCCCTTCTTAATGCCCCAGGCATTTGGAAAATTTTAGAAAGGATAAATATAGCACATGTAATCGATCCGATCCTATATGGGACACGATTCATGATGTCTCACATAAAGACTAAACCAGTCTTTTGCGATACTATTACCATTTCAATTTGCCAAGTTCTCATAATTCAGATTATGAAAAGTGATGCCGTAATCATAATCGAATTTTAGAACGCAAATAATGGACCCATATACAGAATTTCCTTATGTTGAGTCATTCCAACATGAAATTCATATATATTCTTGACTAAATACGATTAAAACCTCAATTTAAGCTTTTAGATATGAGATGAATTATAATATCCTCTCCCTTAATTATAGCAAAACAACTTTTTCCCAATTGAGACCTTTTGTTTTTCTATAATTAACATTGCTAACTTGCAACTTTTATCATAATTATCATGCTCCCACTAACATGATGATTATTAGCATAACAATTATGCTTCCACTAGCTTTGACATGTACCCAGAAATCAACTGGACTTATAGAAATCAATACTTTATTGACTTTCTTACCAAAGTTTAGATTTCTGATACTAGATAGCCTTGATAAGACTTTATCAAAATCATACACCTCTCTTAGATAACTCACAAGTGTGTCTGAACAATTTTAAGAACTATGAAAAGGGATGTCGTAATCATAGTCTCGATTGTTTAGACCTTTGCCACTTCTCACAAGTCCAGGTTAGTGTGCCGGTAAACCACACACGCTCCACTAATGACTTTGAAAATGCAAATATTACAATTGCTATCTAGCTAAAATCTACTTAGTGAAAGAGTTTCCTCACCATCATTTTCATGAATTGGAGAGAAACCTTATGACACTTAGATTTACTGGTGTATGTGTTCTTATCCATGTGAATTCTCAAAACCATAGTCACCAGACAAGGATAATGACAAATTCAAACTCATATGGACTGAACTCAATCTTGATTTCTTGCCATCTAGCAGCTCTAGGGCCTACCATTGCTTCCAACTTGTTGCGCAACCAATTGAGACTCTAAGAACTCATATGCAAAGCCAACTTTAACTGGAATGGACACTGAATATGTCAACATTATAGGTTATAAACCTCAAGTCGTGTGCTAGTGAAGAACTTCAGGTTTTATTCTTGATTAGTTCTTGAGACTTTCAAGACCTTTAAGACTCCCACTGTCCTCTTGACCTATAAGACTCCCTTTTCAAACATCCAAGAGATAGTGCGGATTCTAATCAAGACAACCACTTCACACAATTGGCCTTAGTTGGTCTTTGTTTTATCCAAAACATCACAACTTACCAATGTCAAATGTACAAGAGTAGGAAACTTTTACTCTTACATTTGATAAGGGTTTTTAAACCTTCTTTAAGACATGTCACTCAAATTAGAATGTTGGAGTATGACTGTAAGACTTATATTGGAACGAAGTATGACTCATCTTCTTGACTTAACCATTTTAACAATTCAAGATTCCTTTTCTTAGTCATAAGAATGCACTAAGATTTCCTTAGATAACTAATTGTGCTATGGTTTCTTAATCATTAAGATGATCACCAAACTGATACTAAAGTACTCTCCCATCTTTTCAGATTTGAGAAACTTTTATCCTTCTGCCTAAGTTGATTCTTCTTATTCGCTCTACCTTACATTGGAACCTTTTCCAATGTCTCAGAGTTACATTTAAGCTTGTAAGTATAACCATATTTACTGAGCTTTAGTAAACTATGACGAATAATCTTATCAATCTTTTGTGGTGGACTTAATCAGTGCACAAGAATGTGTACTCGATCCCTTAGTCCATTACTTGACTCACACATCCATGTGATCAAGTAATTATTCTTAATTTTCCAATACTTGAAAGTTCTCATTCATCATGCTATACAACTTGCATGATTCCAAGTTCCAATCCAATTGAAACTTGGGTGATGAGAATCTTTCCTTATTTGGTAAATTTAGACATTATAACAAATGAAAGAATCAATTTCATATTTCTACTCTTCCTATTAATGGAATCATATAAGCAACAATTTTTCCCTCAAATGCCATTGTAAGGATATTTTAAAATAAATAAAATCAAAAAAATTTCTTTTATTTCAAAACTTTGCGGAAAAACTTATCCTTACAATCAATATGAAAACTTGTTATCTATTCCTAAGCAATATCTCATAACTCCTAAGAAGTAGCTCAAGAATCCAATCTTCAAACTATGCGATAGAAATCCATCTACGCGATCAGATTCAACATATTCCTTCTTTAAGTTTCTTCACTTTTCTTTGATTCTTAAAACATCACCATGTGGCCCAGTCACATCATGTATCAAGAATCTCAGAATAGAAACTTAGCAAAGTTAGATAGCGGACTTTACCTTAAGTAAAGTCAAACTTATTGACTTTAACATCCTTAGGTATGTTTGGCAGCTTTGCAACTAATGCCCCTTTCTTTGGCAATATAAACATATGGACCCGTCGATAATGGTACACGGGACTATCTCAGACTTGGCATTTCTCTTTACCATTTGGTCAACCGAGTTGACTATGGCCGATCCCTTTCCACTGGGAAGACAGAGTTTTACTAGATATCCAATGTTATCATTGTCAATGTCCATAATGTTTTAGGAAGTTGATCATAGCAAATAGATAAGATCATTAAGGGTCTTGTCATATCTGTTTCATAGGTGTTCCAAAAGAACTCACTATGTGACTTAGAAGGTAGTTGAACCACCAACTTTCTCAAGACTTTGACACCCAACTCTCCCCGCTTGTCAATGTGTGACTACATCTCCAAGAAGTGATCACACCTAGACCTTGCCTTTCCAGTAGGGCTTGAGTGACCTTGAACTTGTGGGTTAGGGAGAATAATTGGAGGATGTTAAAGAAGTATGATTTCCAAAGGACATCATCTTCATTTAGGAAACCTTGTTTCAAGAGATTTGGGAAGATCACAGATGTCTAAACTAGACATCTTTTGGGAGATATTCAAGATAGTTGATCTAAAGTCCTTAATATGACACCCAATATGAAATATTAAGGCTAGGACCCAACAAACTATTTTATAACTTAGAAGAGGGATGTCGTAATCCAAGCTATAAAATATTTGAAGGCAGGTGAATGACGATTCACCAATTTCCACCAAGATAAACAAAATGAATCATTAGGTTTTAATTGGATTTGAAACTTCTAGATCTTTGAGATTCATTGAACTATTCAATGGCATGTTTCAATCTCGAGTGTGCCCTTCAGGTTTTCTGACTGGGATGCCGAGGATCACAAAACAAGTTGTGAAGTAACCATGCAAATTACTTGGTACCCTTAAGTGTTTACCCCTCAATCGATGTCCCGGTTAACCACACACGCTCCATCGATACTATGATAAACATTAAGTTACCCTTTTCCTACCTTGTTAAATACGAGTTAGTGTGCCGGTTAACCACACACACTCCACTAACCGACTTAAACAAAGTGCAAAGTGTAATTTCATGGATTAGCACCTTATTCACATTTTCCTAAGTAACTAAGATTGGGTATTATTAAGAGCTTAGTTGCTTAGTATTTATCATTAATACTTTTAATGAAAGGAGAATTATAGTCCTGTCAAACCCGTTCGGCTAACGACCCTCCTCCGGTCAAGGAAGCAGTGGGTGAGAGTGGACACTCATTAAACTTCCATTTTATAGGCAGTAACCTTATACCCCCTTATAGACCGGCTTCGTGAATGAGGCCTAGTAACGGTAAGACTGACTTTACTCTTATACATATATATAAATATTATTAACTTATAATATTATAAAGTATAAGGGTTGAATTTTAACTTTTAAAATTCTAAGGGCTAACTTGGAATTAAAGTATTCATAAGAGAACACTTTTTCAAATTCCAAAACTTGAGGGCAAGTTTTGAAATTATTCAAAACTAATTAATTCCATAACTTATGTGTTTAAAGTAGTTTTAATCCAAAAACTCTTCAAGTTCCATAACTTGAAGACAAGTTATGGAAGACTTTTAAACTTAATAAAAGAATGTAACTTTTCCTTATTTTATAACTTATGGAATTATTAAGGTTACACACTTTATTCTTTAATGAAGTGACTCTTGAACCTCTGTAATTTGAGGACAAGTTATGGAGTCATAAATACAATTAATGATGACAAGACTCTTCATTTTTTGTAACCATTGCCAACTTTTATGAGTTTTATGAAACTTAAATGTGACTTTTCATATAACTTGAGGACAAGTTACAAAAACACACTTTAGAA
This sequence comes from Lactuca saligna, assembly GCF_052625555.1. Lineage (NCBI taxonomy): Eukaryota > Viridiplantae > Streptophyta > Magnoliopsida > Asterales > Asteraceae > Lactuca > Lactuca saligna. The sequence continues at coordinate 279,434,229 of NC_136424.1, forward strand.
TCAACTCTTAGATTAATTTGGATTGAAAACAACTATTTCACTCAAATTTTCTATTAATCTAAGAAACTCATAAGAACAAGATAATTCAAATAAAACGTTTTCATGTAATTAGTCTAAACCTTAAACTAATACAAAACATGAATCTATTGACAATTATCTTTTGAAATTGGATTAGCATGAACATTACCACATAAAAAAACAAGTTTATAACTCCAAAAACATATTAGGGTAATGTTGCTAGTCCAATTCCAGCCAGAAAAGTCGAATTTATGTTGTTTGGGGGTCCAACTCGTCGAGTGCATTAACCAACTCGGTGTGTTGGATCGATTTGATCACTTTTTAGGCATGGACTCGCCGAGTCTAATGATTAGACAGCAAACACCTTTGATTTTTTAAGCAGTTTTGCAAGTATAACAAGAAAACAAACCTAGGCTCTGATACCACTGTTGGGTTTTGAGCATTCTAACACTCCTATGGTGTACATGAAACCCTATAAACCTTGGATCTATGTTTTCTCCATTATGCATGCAAATAAGAACTTTCCAAGGATTTAATCCTAACTAGCATATTATGAAGTTCTTATACTACAAAGTACTAGTTAGATGACATACCTTTTGATGTACCTTGATGTCTTCAAGCTTTAAGAGCTTAGACTCAATAGTGTGGAAGCCTCAAGTGGAATCACAAATCACCAAAACACCTTGGAAGACTTTAGAGAATATGGATACTTGGTTCTCTCTAGTGAAATCGACTAGCCCTTCTTAGTGTACTACACTAGTGCCCATTTCACCAACCAATGACATCTTTATATAGTATGGAGACTAGGTTTAAACCCATGACCTTTCATTTCATATGATCCATGGGTTAAACACTCCATGGACTATCCATGAGAGCTTAGCCCAACCTAAATGAACTTGGCCCATTCCATATATATAAGAGTCCATATTTAATTAGTTCATTTTGATCACTTAATTAATTCTAAATTAATTCTTGATCAATACTAATTAAATAATATGATTCCATATTAATATATTAGAACTTATAATATATTAATATTAATCATAAATATACTATTCTCAAAAGACTATCCATATAAATTGTGTTGGTGAAGTGCAACCCAAATGGACCATGTCGGGTCGGGTCAAGTACATACCAATTATAGTTATGGACTTAGATATTAATCCAACAGGGTTCACACTAGGGTATTCCACCAAGTCAATGCCCCATCTTGGAGTAGACAAGTTGCATACTCAACTTTGTTGCACTCGAGGCATTTGCTAATGTGAAGGACCGACTCCATGGTGTCAATCCATTTCAGCAACCCAACTGCACCTTCCTTTCCGTGGAACTCCTTAGGTTTACAAGCCATAAAGGACTTGTAGTTGCATTCTCTTTCATTGTTTCCCCAGTTTCCTCCACTACTTCCTTGGTTAGCATTGAGACCCGCAGTTACTTGAGTAACAATGTTTAGGATTGCTGCCATGAGTTGTTGTGCTACAACTTGAGCAACATCGGGTGTTTCGTTCTGTGGGCGCCCGCGATTAGGCCTTCCTGACATGGTTCTAAGACACAAGAGAAGAAATACGTATAAATACATAGAATAATGTGTAGTATTTAGTTCAATACTATTTTGAAAACCATAAGTGTTGTCAAATTAATGGTTTGCATTAATACTATGCATATGGATTTGAGAAAGGAAAGAAAAAAATATCTCTTTATTCAAACATTGACTAAATAAATTCTAGATTTTGACCTCATAGAAAAAGTTTTCAAACGTAAAAATAAACTTCGTCTTTACCATTTGAAATAGTCTTAAAACCAAAACAATACTTCAATCCCAAAATAAAGTTTTAATGTTTCTCCCAAAAGACACCCAACATGGGTTTTCGTTTCATGAAAAAATAAAATAAAATACTGAAATCAGAACCAAATACTAATTGCTATCCTAACAAGAAACATCTGCACCACAATCAGTAACAACCCTCCAAACACATAATATGCGATCATCGCACGACCTGCCACTCGTCTAGCAGCACTAGCAGTGTCAGCAGCCTCCATCAAATGCTGAAATAGGATTTCCATCCTTGTCAACACTTCATCCAAAACTTCCCAATGCCCAACTATCACAACGAGACTGTGACATAGGCCTGCTGCCATCGACTGCATTCTCTGGGACTCCTCCGGGGTCATACCTGGCTGCCTGACAGGTATCCCTATGACTCGCTGTGGTGGGGGAGCTATCGGTCCTGTATTGCTGGGTCCTACCCTACTGGGTCCTGCCGTGCCAAGTCCTTATGTACTGGTTGCTATCCTTCCTGGAATAGGAACACTCTTCCTCGCCGTCCTCCGAATACAAAGCCCATAAAGTGGTGGCTATGGCAACACCGATGTAGGCGATGCTTCTCGTTGCTGATTCAGGGTGTTGTCATTGCTGATCTCCACTGAGTTTGCTGTATCTTTCGTGTCTTCCGAGGGGTCTTCCTCCACTGAGACGGGGGATCACGTCGAGGGATAACAGTGACGTAGCCGGACTCATCAGCCGAGGTGGTAGCGCGAGACGATGACGACGTCGACATAGTGGACTGAGACATAGTTTCAACGAGATATGAAATAAATGACAATGCATGCCTATAATATGCAATGCTTACACAAAACAAAATTAAACTTTTTGAATTTTTGAAATAAATAAAGTTTTCTCAAAACTTTTTTTGAACATATTCCCATTATAATTAGCTCAAGCTTTGTACAAATCTTTACTTAATTAAACATAGGTGATCAGGCTATGTTTAATTGAGGTCCAACGATACAACTCCCAAACTAATTATATTAGTAATATTTTTGATGTAAAAAGAATTTTTATAAGTTTTGGTTATAGTTTTTGTTTTCTTAAAGGAAAACTAATGTTCTCTATAACTTTAGCTCTGATACCATTTCTGTCACACCCCGCTAAATCGGAAACGCAAGATATGACGTCGATAAAGGTGTCATTGCAAAAGATAAATATACATCACCATAGCAATATTTAAAAGTTTACAACCCATAGCTTAAACAAAACAAAGTACAAGTTTTCCAAAATGACATTGTTCAAAATATAACTTCATAAAATAACTTCCACACGATGCAACATGCTCTATGATGATGAATCTTTATATCCACTTACTAATTATTTCCTGAAAAAGCATGTAAAATGAGCATCAACTATTAAAATAGTTGGTGAGTTCACAAGTTTATAAAATCAAGATTTGGAATAAGACTTTTCATAAATAAAAGTACATTGCTTTAATGAGAAACAAAGTTCATTACTATAATGAGAAACGATGTTGATTGCTATAATTGATAAACGAGTTTATTGCTATAATTAGCAACGCGTTTCGTTGCTAAAATAAGTATTCAAGTTTCATTGCTAAAATAAGTATACAAGTGTCGTTGCTAAAATGGGAATACAAGTTTCGTATGTGCATAAAGAATAGTATGTGCATCAAGTTTCCATTCATGAGTTCACAACCCAAGCCTAATGACCGAATCGTGCCTTATTGACTACTATATGTATCGCAAACATAGTGTATAAAATGGTAAAATGCACTCAAGCGAATCGTGCGAGTGAGGAGTTGTCTACCTCCTGATAGTGCTATCCATAATAACCATAGGCTCAAAAGAGTTAATGAGATGTGTCTAGAGATTCCAGGGACTTAACCGGGATACAATCCTCATGAATTAAAGTAACATATACATACATACGAAATATAGAAATCAAGTTTCATACAAGTCAAAATAAATACAACGAACATAAAAATAGTTTAGGACATGCTTTTCCACCCCAAAACATTTAAAACCGAAAATAGGGGAAGTCATGAATACTCATAATGCTTCAAATAGGTACAAGTGGTGCCTTAGAATACATCAACGTCTTACTACCAGGATCCTACGACCTCAAACACACACTAGTGAGTTTCCATGTGGAAATCTAATGCTAATATACTAAACTCTACATATAGTGAAATGCCAATTTTATGTTCTAATATTGGTTTTATATTAATTGGTTACATTTTTTTCTGAAATGATGAAATTCTATAAGTCATGCGATTAAGACAATTTTTTGGGATATTAATTTTCCAGATTTAGTAATATAAATTGAGGGTATTTCAACACATTTAAAGGTGTTTTAAACTCCTAAAAATGTAAAATATTATCAAACAGTTTCCAAAAATTGTCAAACCTTGTATTTTCCATCTAAATATAGTAGAGGTCTTCTAGAGAATTTCCCTTGAATTTTTGATATGGTTAACTATTTTTCCAAATTTCTAAGCCTTCATAACTATATAAATTGATGAAAAATAGCATCCAAAGGATAACAATTCTCAACGTTTTTATATATTACTGTTATTACACATTACTAAGCTAAGGAAAAATATAAAAATGGATTTCCAAGTTGTTTAACCCAATTTTATGATTTTTGAGCATTTATTACAATAAAATTGAAATAAATAGAAAACAGCTTCAAAAATTACCCAAACTTTTTATTTTACTGCTATTATAGATAACTAAGCTGGGAAAAATATAAAAGATATTTTTCAGTTGGTATTTCTATTTTTCTTTGTTTTATCCACTTAAATAATCATTAATTGAAGATTAAATTATAAAGAGTTAAAAGAAATTACCAAAAATTTTTGTAACATCATTTATAGTGTAAGTAATCTGGGAAAAATACCAAAAGTGATTTTCATATAGTATAATCTGGTTTTGGGTATTTATGTGTATTTAAATGTATTTAAGTGTATTTAACCTTAGAAAATAGGAGAAAAATAGTATACAGTAGAGAAAAATCCTCAAAACTTTTATGTAACCTCCTAATGTACAACATAATGTACTTGCAAACTTTCATGTATATTGGATAATCAGAACTATTTTTCCTATTTTTAGACCATTATAATTACCTAAAATTGGGAAAAATAGAAAAGCATGATGAAAATTTCTGAAATTATTTTTATGAGTCTCCCACCTCAGGAAAGAGTTGCAAAAATTGTTAGATATAATTTTTACACTCTCTAAAGTTGTTTTGTGATTTATTGGACCCAAACAAAAAGAAAATAAAAAGTTAAAACAGAAACATAAATCGATGAAACTTAATGAGAGTTCATTATTCACTATAAGGGTCAGCCACAAATTTATTCAGGATTTATAGACCTCTGAGATTATTTTATGTGATTTATGCCCTTGTTTTCTTGTAACAATTTTAATAAATCAAGGAAATGATAAAAACTCTTGGGATTTTCCAGATAATCATATTAGGACTGTCAAAAATATACCACGGAGAACCAACCAATATGTTACCAATAGAACCAAGAAAGTTGGTTACCAATATATTTGGTAGCCAACATGTTTGGTTGGTAGTACCGTACCAATTCAGTAAACTTGGTACGGTAATGATATTAAATTTTAAATACCACGGTATTACCGTACCAACCAATTCATATATATATATATATATATATATATATATATATATATATATATATATATATATATATATATAAATCGAAATCGTATTTTTAAATGTCAAGTGTTTACCGTTTACGATTTTAAAAATATGATATTATACATTAGACTTAGTCAATAGTTATTACCACATTAGATTAAAACAACTTAAAAGTTACTTATTAAAATTTTTTAGTAACTAGAATAGTTAATTTACTAATTTATATTAGTAAACTAGAAAAGTGTCCAATATCGTGACTGGTCTTTAGGTATTACAATTGAATATTAGTTCAAAGTTGGTAATATACCATTACGAATTTGTACCAACCAAACTTGTTGGTAGCCAAACAAGTTGCTACCAAGTATAGTTGGCACGGTACTGGTAGCAAAAAATTTATATCAACTATAGTTGGTATGGTACACGGTTTGAGTAAAAATCAATTGGTATCGTACCATGTTCAGCCCTAATTCATATTATCTTAATGGGAATTTGGAAAATTTATTTCGAACATAAAAGAACTTTTAGATATTTTTTATAAACAAAATCATTTACATGCACTATTAACAATGTACTTTGATCATCAAGCTCTTTAGCTTCGTGCTCAATACATGCATCACAGTTTGAAGACCATGCATGGACTTATGTTTGTCATAGTGATGTTTTTAAAGGAAATACATGAATGCATAAGGTATATAAACCTTTAAAACTTGTAAAAATCTGAACTTTAGTGTTTGACATAGGTTTTGGTCCTTGGATTTCACCATTAAACAACATGCATGTTGTTCTTAGGTGAAACCCTACCACCATCATCATCAAACTCGAAATTCATGAACATGTTCACGAATGTTCATAAGGAATGGTGTAGAAGGAAGAGAAGTACAAGAAAACCCTTTAAAACAAGAAGAAAAAGTAAGGGAGGGTGAAAGATTTTCGTGAATACCTTGAAGAATAGCCTTAAAAGATGAAGATTTGAGTGTGGAGAGGTGTTCTTGACTGAATATTTTTGTGAGTTTAGAGAGAGAGAGAGAGAGGAGGAGAGTTTACGAGTTGAAAGGGTGGAGTGTGAGAGAGAGTGAAGAGAGAAGTGGAAGAGTGGGGATTGTGTTTTAATGATTGAAGTTTTGGGAAGAGAGAGGGCATGGGGGAGAGGGTGGCTGGATTTTTGTGTATTAAAGGTCCTCTCTCTCCTAAATTCAAATTTTATACAATTCCCTCTTTAATTTTTATAAAAGTGTTTCTTTAAGCAATTCTTGATTTATTTAAAAATCTTGTTTTTAACTAATAAATTATGATTAATGTATGATAATATAAATTTCTATTTCATTGATTATAATCCATAATTTGATTAATAAAAATTTTATATTAGGAAGTTTATAGGAAATTTTATAAAGTTTTTAAGCTTTAAAGTTTATAAATTTGGATTTTTGACTCTTTAGAGTTTTTGGAACATTGTTTGATATTCATCATCATATTGGAATGAAATTAGAATATTTTAATTTATTTTTAGGGTTTTATACCCTTTTTCAATTGTAACAAAGTTTTGAGGTTTCATTCTAATTATGGTATTGGCATTTCCTATTGTAGTTAAACAGCTTACTTGAATCGTAAGAGTCAAGTATATTAGTCCTAGATTTTAGTTGGATCCTAGTTCATGCAAGATTTTGACCTAATTTATACTAATAGGCCATGGCATGTTGTGCATGTATGGTTTTTATAAAAAGATGCATGAGTCCGAGAACGACCTGAATTGACAGTTGTCACAGGTATCACAGTGTACCAGCCAAGGAGACACCAAAAACGAAAGCGAATGTTCATCATCAACCTAATCAGATGAGGAATAGGAAGAGAGAAAGGAACAATAGATACAGGAAGAACCTTTCTGAAAGGAAACAATTCTGGCATTCCCAGAATGCATATTTCTCACACCAAGACAGGAATCTGAAGTATGAAAACAATCCTGTAGGAAAGCCTGAAAGTCACAACAACCGAAGGCAAAGGTTCGGTTCTGAAAAAGATTTCAACCGAAACCAAAGGTTCGGTTCCAAGGACAGCTCCAACCGAACGCAAAGGTTCGGTTCTGAAGTCAAAAGAGACCAAGACTCTAAGGACGGTCCCTCCAACGATCAAAAGCAAAAGCGTCACCTAGAGTCTCAAGCCAGGAAGTCCTCTCAATCCAAACCCTCTCATTCTAATTCTTCTCGTTCTTCTAATTCTTCTACTTCCACCGATTCGTCTCCATCTTGTTCTAAAGCTAATTCCGCTTGTTCTCAAAAATCTGATTCGTCAGCAGAACAAAAGGGAAAGCAGAAGGTCAATGAATCCAAACCAGAGTCCAAACCGAACACACCCAATCCTAACAAAATAAAAGTTTTTACCATTAAAAGGAAAGATGTAACAACTCTTATAAAACGAACAAATCTAGTTGACGTCTCTCTTACTGTTCCCGTTCCCATGCAAAGCTCACGTGGACCCAAGAAACTTTGGGTTCCTAAATCTGCCTAATTTTTGCAGGTTATAAGTGACGAGCAGTTCGACGAAGAATGGTACATCGATAGTGGCTGCTCACGTCACATGATAGGGAGGAAAGAGGAGCTTAGGGAATATAGATCTCTTGCAAATGGTGGCAATGTCAAGTTTGGAAATAATTCTTTCGGCACCATAAAGGGATACGGGATGATAACAAATGGGGACTTTACTATAAGGAAGGTGGCTTATGTGGAAGGACTCCAACACAACCTCATTAGTGTATCTCAGCTTGTTGGAGGTACAAGTCTCAAAGTCTCGTTCGATGATGAAGGTTCTGAAATCATAGAGAAAAAGACAAAGAAAGTGATTCTCAAGTCAGAGCAAAAGTGTGAAATGTTTCCCTTAAACCTTAAACCCATCAAAGGAAACCCAACTATATGTTTGTTGTCAAAAGCTCAATCCGACGAAAGCTGGTTGTGGCACCGAAGATTATCTCATCTCAATTTTAAAGATATCAACCGACTTGTCACTGGAGGTCATGTTAGGGGTCTTCCATTGCTCAAGTTCAACAGAGATCATTTGTGTGCTGCATGCGAAATGGGGAAGCAGAGTCGTCAAAGTCACCCATCTATAATCAACACAAAAGTTGTTGAACCACTTGAATTAATTCATATCGATTTGTGTGGTCCTTCATCTATTGAAAGCATCGGTGGTAGCAAGTATATTCTTGTTATTGTTGATGACTTTTCACGATTTACATGGGTATTCTTTCTAAAGCTCAAATCTGAAGCGACTCAAAAACTGAAAGTGTTTATCAAGCAAATAGAAATACAGCTCAAGAAGGTTGTCCGCAACATCAGGAGCGACAATGGTCTTGAATTCAAGAACAGGGAGTTTGAAGAGTTTCTTGCAGAAAAGGGAATAAGTCACAATTTCTCAGCTCCCTACACACCGCAATAGAACGGGATAGTCGAAAGACGAAACCGATCTTTATGTGAAGCTGCCCGAACTATGCTAAGTTTCGCTTCCTTACCTCTTTATTTTTGGGCTAACGCTATTTCTGCTGCTTGTTTTACACAGAACAGGTCCTATCTCAACAAGCGATTCACGCTCACTCCATATGAGATATTAAACAACAGAAAGCCCAATGTGAAATTTTTCCATGTGTTCGGCTCAAGGTGTTTCATCTTTAACTCTAAAGAACACCGCAACAAGTTTGATGTCAAAGCCGATGAGGGAATTTTTCTGGGTTACTCGCTCACATCCAAGGCGTACAGGGTCCTAAACAAGCGTTCGAGAAGGATTGAAGAGACATACTATGTGACCTTTGATGACAGCTATGTCAAGAAGCTACAGGCTAAAGAAGACACCGCTGGGGAAATCTTTCCTCTAACTGGCCAGGTCACAGTCTCGGTCGCCAACTTATACGAGACATTTCTGGAGCTCTTTGACGAACCGGAGAAAGCTTCACTCTCCGAAGCAGGTGCAGCAGACAACAAAGTTGATCATATGAAGCAGATTGTCGAAGATGCTGCAAGAAGAATGCATGAAGGAGAATCGACCTCTAACGACTCTCCATCCAACAAAGCTTCTGTCGAGGGGGAGCCAAGTTCTCATGTCGAGGGAGAACCAAGCTCTCATGTTGAGAGGGAGCCAAACTCTCATGTTGAGGGGGAGCGAAACTCTCATGTCGAGGGGGAGCCAAGCTCACAAGTCCAGGGGGAGCCAAATTCTACAACTTCAACCGAAGGTCCTTCATCAACCGAAGATGCCTCAACACCTGTAAGCTCAGTACCACAAGAAACACCTGAACCTCATGTTTTTCAAAGCTCATCAATTGAGGGGGAACATAATGATATGACGCTCGGTTACGATAGCCAATTTGAGCCAGAAGAAATGATTAATGCTGAACTAGACCCAACCTTTGATCCGAATTACCCTCCTCTTATCAAATGGACCAGAGATCATCCTATTTCTCAAATAGTTGGTGATGTATCTGAAAAGGTTCTGACCCGATCACAACTGAAGGCAAAACATACATCCTTATTTTCAAAATTTGAGTTTTGTATGTTTAACTCATTCGTATCAAAAGTTGAACCGAAGACAGTTAACTCTGCCCTAGATCACTCTGATTGGGTTCAAGCAATGCAAGACGAACTGAACGAATTTGAAAGGAACAAAGTCTGGCGCCTCATTCCAACTCCTCCAGATGCTTCGGTCGTTGGTCTCAAATGGGTTTTTAGGAACAAAATGGACAAGGAAGGTAATGTTATAAGGAACAAGGCTCGTCTGGTGGTAAAGTGATACTGTCAGGAGGAAGGGATAGACTATGAAGAGACTTTCGCTCCAGTGGCTAGGCTAGAATCTGTTAGAATATTTCTGGCTTATGCTGCTCACAAGAATTTTGAGGTTTTCCAAATGGACGTCAAGTGTGCATTTCTCAATGGAGAACTCGAAGAAACTGTGTATGTGGAGCAACCTCCTAGGTTCGTGAACGAAAAGCATCCAAATCATTGCTATATATTCTGGATAAAGCTGTGTACGGCCTCAAGCAAGCTCCGAGAGCCTGGTAAGAAACGCTTACAAAATTTTTAAAGATGTCTAAATTTAAACAAGGTTCGGTTGACCCAACCTTCTTTCGCAAAAAGGAAGGTAACCACCTTATGATAGTTCAAATTTATGTCGATGACATCATCTTTGGCTCCACGAGTCCCAGCTTAACAGCTGAATTCAGAAAGCTGATGGAGACTAAGTTTGAAATGAGCTCAATGGGTCCTATTAACTTTTTCCTTGGTTTAAACATAAGACAGGGAACCGAAGGGATCTTTATTAATCAGGAAGCTTACACGAAGACTCTCCTAGCAAAGTTTGGCATAATGGGAGACTCAAAAGTCAAAGTCCCAATGGCATTCGACACCAAGCTTACCCCATCTTTAGACAAACCGGCTGTTGATATCACGCTCTATCGCCAAATGATAGGCTCATTGATGTATCTAACTGCTAGCAGACCTGATATCATGTTTTCTGTGTGTTATTGTGCTCGATTTCAGGCAAACCCACGCGAACCTCACATGCTTGCTGTGAAGAACATCTTGCGCTATCTCAAACGAACCACCTCCTTAGGTCTATGGTATCCATCCAACTCAGGCTTCTTCGTTCAAGCCTATTCCGATGCTGACCTTGGAGGATGTGGACTCGACCGTAAAAGCACAACTGGTGGCTGTCAATTCCTTGACGGGAAGTTGGTCATCTGGAAATCCAAGAAACAAACGTGTGTGTCTTTGTCTACTGCCGAAGCGGAATACATTGCCGCTGCATCCTGCACATCACAAGTGATTTGGATCCAGAGTCAACTTCGAGACTATGGACTCAATATGAAGAAGATCCCACTATATTGTGACTCTGAAATTGCAATTAGGATTTGTCATAACCCAGTGCAACACTCTAAAACCAAACACATAGCACTGATGTATCACTTCATTAAAGATCACGTGGAAGATGGAAACGTCGAAGTTCACTTCGTAAGAACCACTGATCAACTGGCTGATGTCTTTACCAAAGCTCTTCCTGAAGCATCATTCAATAAAATATTACAAGGGCTAGGTATGATGGAATCAGAGTCAGTACCTCAAACGTAAGAAGCGAAACCAACCGAACGTTCGGGTTCGGTTCAACTATCTGACTCGCTCATTACTTCAAAGGTAGTCTTTCTCTGTTATATATTTATTGTACAATTTTGTTTTTCCTTGTGTTAAAAAAAAAAAAAAAAAAAACCCAACCGAAACCAACCCTTCAAAGGTTCAGGTTCGGTTTTTCAAAATTTTCCTAAACCGAAACCAACCGAAGGTTCGTGTTCGGTTTTTTCAAATTTTTTTTGAACCGAATCCAACCGAACGTTCGGGTTAGGTTTTTCATATTTTTTCCAAAGTTTTTTTTCTTTTTCTTTTCTTCTTGCTTAACTTTTTTTTAATCTCAAAAACTCCAAAAATATTTTTTTTCTTGTGTGTTCGTGTTCATTTATAGGGATAAATTTGATGATTTTCCTAAGTGTCCCTAGAAGCATGTTGCTGTATGTGTCTCAAGCCTCATAAGATTTTGAATAATGGCCTTCATGACCTGGTATACACAAACCTTGTCTTCCCAAAAAGGCCAACTCATTTATTCTAATCGTGAGCTACCTCACTCTTTTCTCACATGAGTTAAGAGTTTCCTGCTTGGTCCTTATTTTCGCAGCAGAGGTACTACGTTCTCTTACACCATCTCCACTACACTCATTCCATCAAAGTAACCCTTGAGACTCTCAGAAATTACTGCTGAGGTTTATGGTTACACAACATCTGTGTTTATGATCTTAGTCTCGTGTCACTACGAGCTAAGTGAAAACCAACATTCAACACCTAATAAATTGATGGTGAGCAATTAAGTTGCTCAAGTTTTCACTAAAGAATTGACGAATGTACCCTACTAAAATCTCAAATTCTACTTTGTGTGATTCCTATGAAATTGTTAAACACCATAACATTTCTCCCCTTGGGATCCAGTTTTTCATTTTCTTCTGAGATTTTATATTATTCCAAACCACCCTTATTTAGCCTAATTAAAAGAAGCCTTTCAACATTTCTTCATAAATGGTTGATCGTAATTTAACGGGAATCCACTCTTAAACCTTAAGTTCTCTCTTGTCCTGTGGCATTAAATGCGCGTGTGGAAATAGTAACGGCTTGTCTCTCTGAAACGGCGCTTGTTGGGCGGCGTGATCCTAGGAGCCTGACACTCTCTCTCCTACGTGATCATCGCACGCCTCAACTGTCATCCATCTGTCACTCAATAACCCAGTTCAAATTTCCATAAGAGATTTGAAACGATTTTTCTCTCTCCTATCACCCACTATAAATAGCCCACTACACCACCTTTTATCTCTTTACCACCTTCAAAATTTCCAGAACGCAAATACTCCCAAACAGTTTCCTATTCATCATCTTCTTCATACCTGTAAAAATGGCTGATTCCTCTTCTGTTCATGCTACCTCACAGATCCTTCCCATTCGCCCACAACAATGTCTGGTCATTGATCTTAACCCACTGGCGTATGACTCCTATATGTCGCCGGTCATAGAATGTTTGAAGTATTCTCAACTTGTTCCGGCTCTCTCCAGAATTGAATATGTGCCAATGGTGGCTCTATCACAGGTTTACGCGACTGCATACTACGACAAGGTCGTCGACCGGGTGTTTTTCGAGATTGCAGAACTCAAAACCTCAGTCTCTCGCCAACGTTTCTGCACCTTGCTAGGGTTTGCTGTTGACCCTTCAAGAGTTCATCCGGAGTCGATTCAGATTGGCCATCTGTATAACATGTTTTACAACATGGGATACACAGAAGTTCTTACCTCTGTTGCTAAATTCAAAAAGTCATGCCTGCCGCCACAGTGGAATGGCCTATTTACAGTCCTTTTCAAGGGCTTGTCGGAACGAAGCTCAGGATCAGACGGTGCAAGTCATTTCTTCCTAACCATAATGTACGGGGTCTATAATGGAATTAACCTGGACTATGGGTTTGTCCTATGGCAACAACTTATTCAAAGTCTCTCCTCATCATCCCGACACTCTGAGGTGTCGTTGGCCCGATTCTGGATCCTGATTACAAAATGGGCCATGGATAGATTTGATGTTCCTACTGTTGACGGTGCATCGATGTCTTCTGTTGGTACCTTCCATACCAAGAAGATCATCGTCTCAGATGCATCGAAGTTTTCCTTCATTGGCTCCATCCCGGAGTCAATGTATGGCGATGTGCCCTCTGACAGCAGGTTGATTTGGAAGATCAAGGAGCTAAGGCCATCTGGTCCAAGGGAACTGACACCAGATATGCTCAGGTCGATTCATGATTCCGACAAACCGGTGAGCAGGGGCAAAAAGGCGGAAAAAGGGAAGTATGCGTCCAAAGCTCCAAAGGGACCTTCTCCCAAAAAGAGGAAACAAATGAAAGCTGCACAATCCCCACAGCCAAAGAGGAGGAAGACTCAACCGAAGCGAAAGCTTATTATTCCCTCTTCTTCGAGTGACTCTGAGGGTGAGAGTTCGGGTTCTGACGACTCTCAAGGAGCCGACTCTCCTCAACGAGGCAACACACCACCTCGTTCCCCTACCCCAGAGATGGCACTTCCCAATTCCCCAGTTCCTTCACCTCCACCAATCTTTACAACTACAACCGAATCACCTCACGTAACCGAACCACCACAAACCAAAACCCATACAACCGAAACTACCCATACTCAACAACCACCCAAAATTATACCAACACCCATTCAACCTGATCCTACCAAACCCACAACACCCCCAACTTCACCACCCCCTTCCTCTCCTGAAAATGCCTCTGAGGGTGAAAACCCTTATCTTGGTGGTGAAAATATGATCTTTGATTCGGTCTACTATAGTCCGTTTCAGGTTCAGAGTGACGAGGAGGATGATGCTCCAGTAACAAAGAAGCATCTCAAAGAGCTCAACGAGAAGATTGACCTACTTCTCGCCTCCTCTTCCAACCAGAAGTCCTCTCTTTCTGAAGCTGCCCTTCAGAAAATTGTTGATGCCTTCTCCAGGGCTCAACATGATTCGGTGGCTTCAGCAACTGCTGCCATTGATGCATCCACTCGAGCCTATGAGGCAGCAACCACAAAAGTCGATAAACTATTTTCTGACGCTTCTGCCCTGCTGAAGTCCTTGCAGTACAGCGCCAATGCCACCAAGACATCTTTGGAACCAATTGTTTAGCAATTGGCCAACTTTGTCTCATCGGAGTTGACTTCGTTCGCTACTCTTCGCCAAAACCTAAGCGACGACAACTCGGCACTTCGTGCCTCCATTGATGCTCGCCTCGCCAAGCTACAAGAAGATCTTGCAACCGAGCATTCGTTGATGGACGATCTGGCAAGCCAAACAACCGCCCTTGAGCTCAAGACAACTCAACTCTCCCACTCCCAACAACAACTGGAAGATCTTCGATCTGAAAGGGAGGTGATCAAAACGTGTGTTTCGGATGTCCACGCTGCTATATCCAACATTCTGGAAGCACACGATCCCATATTAAACTTTTCGGTGAGGCGCTCCCTTGCTGAAAAACTCTCTCCGGCCATCGATCTTCTCAACAAAGTTGAAGGGCTACCTAGTTTTGTGTCCATTCCGAAACAAGGGGGAGATGAGAAGTCAGGATCGAAACCACCTCCTTCCTCCAAAGCTACTCACACGACCGAACCATCTCCGACTGGTCAAGCCTTAGGCTCAGGTGTGAAGAACAAAGGCAAAAACATAGCTGAGGAAGAAGATGAAGAAGGAGACAAGGAGACCATTGCTGACATTTTAAAAAGAAAGAACAGTCGCAAGGTTGACGAAGATGCCAGTCGTGTGGCGCGAGAAGCTGAAGAAGCCGAACGCAAACAAAAAGAAGCCCACGATCTCCTTGAGAGCCGAAAGACTCTCTTCCCTGCCTAGACCAGGGAACGTTTGATTAAAGAGGACATTGAAACTCCTAGCATTTTATGGCTCGAGCCGGTTATCTCGTTCGACTGCAACAACACTGTCGATTCGCAGTTCGATATGCCGCTGACTCGAAAGGCGTTCATCTTCCACGTCTTCTCAAACATATTTGAAGTCCCTCACCCGAATGCTGAGCTTGACAGGGAGCTCATTGACTTCTATCTGGCGGCTGCTCGTCCACAATACCTTACTTGGAGCGCCCAGAAGATTGTAAACGTTCGGTTCCTGAAACCTTATACCGAAGGTCGTTTTATAAATGTTCGGTTCAAGTTGATTCGGGGATCTGCAAGAACTGCTCATATTATCTCCCTGGCAGATCTACCGAATCTAAATCCTCATGATTGGATTGTCCTGTATAATATCCTTTTGACTAATGAAGCTGAATATGGTCCCATTCTAGACCATGTCAAAAGGATGTTAGCCTGCTACATCATGGAGGTTGCCCTAATGGATCAGGAGGTCGCCACAATCTTCAAGAAGAAACCAAAGATTGCTCCTGTGGGATCGGCCAGTGATCTCAACCAAATGCTATTGGGCAGGATCGACCCGAGACGCAACTCGGTTATGTTCACTAGAGCGGAAGGACAGAAATGTCTCTTCGCTTTAGCTGACAAGCATCTTTACACCACAACTTGTTTGGAGCATGTGTTATTCATTATCAAACGGTGTAAAGAGAACTCGGTTGATGACATCAAGTACTTTGAAGATATGATTAATTGGTACATCCGGTTTAGACAGACCATTCTCTCCATCACCAAATGTCTGTTTAGTACCATGAAGAAGAAGGTACCTGCTTCAGCTGCTGGCCCAAGTAACTAGTGAAGGTCTCGCTCCAAATTGACGCAAAGGGGGAGATTGTTGGGCTAGAGATTATTTTTGAAGATTGCGTCTTTTGGGCTCGATAGCTTAAGTTGCTTTGTATTCCGGTTTGGGCCTGTCCAGCCGTGAACCTTTTATGTTTTGTATATAATTTTGCGCTTGCATGCATATTAGGTGAAGGTTTTTAGAGATCTGTGAAATAGCGATTCATCAAGACGATAACAGGTTTCTTTAATCGTTCTTGTAACCTTCCAATCCTCTACAGTTGATGTTCTTAATAGAGCTCTTCTGAAGATTTTGTTTAATCATTCGACACGTTTGATTCCATCTTGACTTATTCATATTATTGCGTTCATATTGTTTATATTTATATACTTGTTCAAGATCTAATCGATCTTTATAGATTAAAGGTTAGTTTAATCTCATCATAATGGGTGTCCACTCTATCCCACCGTTCCTTGACTGGTGGAGGGTCGTTAGCTGAACGAGTAGGATAGGGAATTAATTCTCCCTCATTAAAAGTATAATGATAAATATAAAGTAACTAAACTTTTATTAAATTCCCAATCTTAGTTACTTTAGTAAAATGTGAAAATGGTGCTAATCCATGAAATTTCACTTTACACCCTATTAAGTCGTTAGTGGAGCGTGTGTGGTTAACTGAAACACTAATTTGGGACTGATAGTGCGTGACAAAGGGTAGCTTGATATTAATCATAGATCAATGGAATGTGTGTCATTAACCGGCACATTGATTAGGTGATTTGTAACATTGGGTGTACCAAGCTAATTTGCACGATTATTCACACTTTGTTTGTGATCCTCGACATTCCAGTTAAAACTTGAAGGGCACAATCGAGATTTAAACATGACTTTGAAAAGTTCAATGAATCTCAAAGAGCTAAGAATTTAAAAAAATTAAAATTTAATAATTTATTTCGTTTTTCATGGTAGAAATTGGTAAATCATCACTTAGCTATCTTCAAATATTTTACCATCCTTTTTCGCAATTGTAAAAAATTGCGTTGGTAACTAGCCTTAATATTTCATTTTGGATGTTATATTAAGGACTTAAATCAACTAACTTGAATTTCTCCCTTTATAGATGTCTAGGTCAGACAACTATGGGCTTCCCGAATCTGTTGGAAAAGGCTTTTCACATGTAGATGATATTCCACAATATCATACTTCACTTCCTTCACATCCTCCAATTATTCTCCCTAACCCACAAGTTCAAAGACTTGAAAATTTCAAGGTCACTCCTGCCCTATTGGCTACCAAACATGAAGATAGAAAATCTATGTGTGCACATTTCTTGGAGATGAAGTCACACATTGACAGGCTGGGAATGTTAGGAGTCGATGTCTCAAGGAAGTTGGCTGTTGACTTGGTTCTTCAGTCACTTCCCGAGTCGTATAATAAATTTGCTAAAGACTACTATATGATAGACCATGAGGTGACCCTTATTGATCTTACCTATTTGCTAATTTTTGCCGAATCATCAATGATTTGGCGTACTAGTAAAGAAAATTTGATTGGAAGATCTACCTCTAAAGCTTCCATGGACATTGACAATGGAAATATTGGAAGTCCATAAAAGATTTTCTTTTCCTAGGGAAAGAGAAATGCTAAGTCTCAGATTGTCCCATGTACCATTCCCAAAGAGTCCATATGTTTCTGGTGCCAAAAGAAGGGGCATTGGTTGCGAAGATGCCCTGACTACCTGAGAGATCTAAGAGATGGTAGAATCAAATTACATGGTTCTACTTCAGGTAAGTCAACTATATACCTCTATTAAGTTCCTATATGTAGATTCTTATTACATGATGTGACAAGATTACATTTTGATTTTTTGTAGGATCAAAGGAAGTTTTAAGGAAAGGCATGCAGAGTCTGATCGCGAAGAGATGAATTTCAATTGCATGGTTCGATGATCGGATTTTTGAGCTGCTGCTTAAGAGTTATGATAGGTTGCTTAGAAATTTGTAATAACATAGTTTTCATTTGTAATTGCATTGTAAGGAAAAGTTTTTTCGCAATTATATAAATAAATTTTTTTTATCTTATTTTATATTTCCTTGCAATGGGATATGTGAAAATTGATGTTTGTATTTTTTTCAGCAATATGGATTTGATTCTTTCGTTTGTGGTAGTGTCTAAATTTACCAAATAAGGAAAGATTCTCATTACCCAAGTTTCAATTGGACAGAAACTTGGCATCATGCAACCAATATTGTATGATGAATGAGAACCTTCATCTTAGGGAAATTAGGGCTAATTCCTTGTTCATATACAGAGGTGAGTTAAGTGAAGGACAAGGGGATCTGCTACACTTGGTTGTGTGCTAGTCAGGTTCACCAGAAAGAACGATAAGACTATTCGTTATGGTTTACTAAAGTTAGTAAATATGGTTATGCTTTAAAGACTAAGCATAATTCTGAGTCATTGAAAAGTCTCAATATATAGCAGAACGATTAAGAAGAATTAAATTAGGCAGAAAGATAAAAGTTCTCCAATCTGAAAAGATGGGAGAGTACTTGAGTATCGTGTCTTATGATCATCTTAGTGATTATGAAAACCATATCACAATTTGATCCTCTAAGGACGCCTTAGTGCATTTTTTTTTGCTAAGAAATTGAACAAGGAATTGTTGAAATGGTTAAATCAGTTAAGATGAATCATACTTTGTTCCAAAATCAAATCTTAGAGACATACTCCAAGATTGTATATTGAGTGACATATCAGCAAATGTAGAGTAAAATGTTTCTTACTCTTGTACATTTGAAATTGGTAAGTTGTAATGTTTTGGATAAAACAAAGATCAACTAGGACCATTTGTCAAAAGTGTTTGTCTTGATAGGAAATCACACTAACTCTTGAATATTTGTTTGTCAAGTAATGTTTCTTGACAAGAGAATCCTATATGTCAAGAGGTCAGTGGGAGACTTAAAGATCTTGAAAAGTTTTAAGAACTAATCAAGAGTAAACCTATTGTTAATCACTGGCACATGACTTGAGGTTTGTAACCTATCGTGCTTACATATTCTTGTTTCTATGCACATTCTAGTTAAAGTTGACTATGCATGTGAGTTCTAAAAGTTCTCAATTGTTTGCACAGGACAAAGCACCTTGGTCAGTGAAAGTTCATTGATCAGTAAGGGTGATCTACTAAACAACTTGGAAGACATGACCCCTTGTGCTGCCAAGTGGCAAGAGATTAAGATTGAACAAGTTCAGTCCATATGAATTTGAATTTGTCATAGATCTTGTCTTATGATAATGGTTGAAAATGACATTTTCACATGGATAGGAACACATACACCATAAAATCTAAGTGTCATAAGGTTTCTCTCCGATTCATGAAAATTATTGTGAGGAAACGCTTTCACTAAGTAGATTTTAAGGAGATAGTATTTGTGATATTTGCATTCTCAAATTCGATTATGATTACGACATCCCTCTTCATAGTTCAAATTATGATAAATGGAAAAAAGCTAAACATTAAGAACTTCTTGTTATAAGTTCTGAAATAGTTTAGATATACATGTGAGCTATCTAAGGAAATGTGTATGACTTTGAGAAGCCTAGATAAAGGCTTATCAAAGCATCTCGTATCAGAAATATGAACCTTGGTAAGAAAGTCAATAAGTATTAATTTCTAGAAGTCCAACTGATTTTAGATACATGTCAAAGCTAGTGGGAGCATAAATGTTATGAAAGTGACAAATAATTTTTATGCTAGTGGAAACATAATTATTATGGTAAGTATTGCAAGTTAGCAATGCATATTATAGAACAAAAATTTCAATTCACAAAGTTGTAGGGTTGAAATGTTGTTTTACTATAATTAAGGGAGAGGAACTTATACCTCGCTTTTCAGTTCTAAAAGCGTAGTTTGAGATTTTTAATAAAATTTAGTCAACGACATATATGAATGTCATATTGAAAAGATTCGACATAAGGAAATTCTATATATGGAAATGTTAACTGCATTCTCAAAATTTGATTATAATTACGACATCCATCTTCATAGTTTGAATTGTGAGAACATGGAAAATAGAAATATTATAGGAAAAGACTGATCAAGTATCATGTCCTTATGTAAGACATTATGAATCGTGTCCTATATGCTTCAGATATAGGGTCGATTGCATATGCTATCATATTCATATGTTCCAATATTCCAAATGCTTAGGGAATTAAGAGAGAAAAAAGACTAGAATTAGATATGACTAAAGTCATTCAACAACTTCTAAGAATAATCCAAGGTTCGCAAAATATTGGTTTCTTATGGATACTTGGAAGTATATGATTGGATGGACCATATTGACATTATTATGAATAGACATGATTCTATTAACAATGAGTTGTCATATGGAAAATATGGAAACGTTTCCATAATGGGAGTTGGATATCAAGAATATATGAGTAAGTTAGAAACTTTTATGCAAAGAAGGATATTTAAATGAATGTACTTTGAATTTGAAACTTCATCTCCATGGAATTGTCTTGTAACACTCTCCAAAGGAATGTACACAAGGAATCTTTACGTAATAGTTTAGAACTAACACATTCTAATAGTGGCAAGAATTTTGTATTCTTACACTTAAAGATTTGGAATTGTGAAATGAGTTTAATTGGAAATCAAATTGATTTATTTCACAAAGTAAGGACCATAGGTAAACATAGTGTGCATGCTTGGAGCATGGGATAACTATCGTTTTAACTCAAGTATTAAGTTGATCAATCGAAATATTACACAATGAATAATGAGTAATCGATATCGTGATTAAATAAAAGGTGTTCTATTTACGCTCAAAAGTTTTAGGGCCATATAGGATTAGTATTATTCTTGTGTTTCATTTTGCATGTTTTGACTTCCCGAATAATAAGATTATTCAAACCATCCACAATCAATCATACGTTGGAAGTAAGTATAAAAAAAACTGTAATTAGTTGGCTAGTAGATTGTCTAAGGCGTTAGGCTTAGCAACAGTTTGCTACACTATTCATGAGTACTTCTTAAATAACATTTGAGTATTGGATCAACCCGCGCTCATTTGAATCACTTCATGGAATTTATCACGAGTGATCGTAAGACGATAATATCATATAAGTCTTCAAACCTAGATATATGAGTTGTTCACTATGAATTAGTTGTGCATTGATGATACGAAAACGCATCAGTAACTTGATGTTATAAAAGGTACCGTGGTACATGATTTAATGAGTAGTTAGTACAAGCATATAATGTCGAAGTTTATATGTTCCATTTTATCCTAAGAGGATTAAAAGCGATATCTTAGGCCCCTCGATGATTCAGTTTTGACTTATGTACCGAGCCCGGTCAGAACTAAATTGATGTGTTCAGTTATCCTCTATTTCAGACCAATCGGAAATCAGTAAACAAACTGCTGGATAATAAGTATGGCATTGTTCAATGTATTTGTCCAGCTGATATCTTGATAACAGAGGAATATATGCTCCCTTATCTAAAGGACGGGTCACTGACTAGGTCAGAGTTTGATAGTGGAGTTTGAAAGCTTATGATTGCTAAGTCGGATCCTAGAGTTACATTGGTAGTTATAGTTATTAGACTTATCCAAGTGGGAAACTGTTGGATTTAGTGTCTAAGCCCATAACTATAATTGGGATGTGATTGTAGCATGGTTCTTTTGGGAATGAGGTTATTCATGATCTATTAATATATTACAAGTATAGTATATTAATATAAAATCATGTTATTTAATTAGTATTGATCAAGAATAAATTTGGTCATCAAAAGAGACTAATTAAATATATGGGGATTGATTGTGTTAATCAATGATTCTAATAGTGTAGGCTAATGGTCCATGGTTATGTAGGATAGGCTAAACAAATGAGATAATCCATGGATAGTCCATGGATGTTAACCCATGGAGCCTATATGAAAGGTCATTAGGGTTTACAAAGTGTAACCCTAGCATTTACCACACTATAAATAGAGTCCTCTAGAGCCAAAATCGATTTCCCCATCATTCCAAGAGAGTGATACACGATTTGATCTTGCTAACCTATTCTCTCAAGCCTCCTCTTGAATATGGTGTTTGTGAACCATTAGAGGCATCACACTTGAGGTGATCAAGCTTTCAAAGGTCAAGAACTACAAGTCCTTCTAAAAGGTAAGTCATCTAACTAGTTGTATTGTTCATTTGACAATTTGTATGCTAGTTAGAATGATGCTTTGGAAAATTGAAAATGTGCATGTATAATTAGAGAAAACATAGATGCAAAGCATTTAGGGTTGCATGTGCACCACATGAGTGTTATAGTGCTCAGAACCCAACAACAATTTTAAGCCACATAAAGTTGTGAAGCAATATGTTAAGTGTTCTTGTACTTGTGGAAATTCAGTTGGACATGGACCAAGTTCTGAACGTATTCCTTTTAAAAAAAAAACTTGCTTTAACTGTGGAATTCCTGGTCACATTTCCAGAAATTGTCCAAATCATGCATATATTCCCTATTATGTCCAAGGTAGGTTGAACGTATCTCGAGGAAGATCTTGCAAGATAAATTCCTAGAGATCACGTGATGGTGACTGGAATTTTGCCAATGCCAAAAATAAGACCCTCGAGCACAAAAGGGTCATGTCTGAAAATAGATGTGATTTGAGAAATAGTTCAGTCAAACCAAGATTCGTAAGGTCGTAGTCATCTCGGCGATCGGTCTCAAGCTCCAAAACAAGTGCTGAAGCATCCATCCGATTAAACATGAAAATGGTTAAACCTGACTAGAGATGGGTACCAAAAGTTCCCACTCCCAAATCACCTATAAATTCTAACATCTCTTCATTTTCTATGTTTGGTACACATGATATGACTTAGGAACACGTATCACACATTGATGGAAAAGGTCAACCTAGTTTAAAAATGGATTGGGCTCCCAAAACCATTTAATCCCACACTTTTTGCCGGAGCAGCTATGGAGGAGTATCATCAAACTTCGGTATGTTGATAGTAGTTGTTCCAGGAACATGATAGGATACATCTCTCATCTGCATGACATTCAAAATTTTAATGGAGAGCAGGTGTCCTTTGCGGGAATGGAAAAGGAAAGATCACTAGTGGGGATTACATCAAGTGTTGAATTACTGTTTGAATTTTCTGACTCTTCTATTCTTTGTGATAATAATGCTGATTTTCAATTGTCCAAAAACCTATTTTTTCCTAAAACCAAGGTCTTGCTTGTAGGATTTCTTAAGATGATACGTTTCAAAGACTGAAATTTCTCTTCATTTTTATTTACTATTTCTTATTTTCTTTCATTTTGTTTTACTTTTAGAAAAAGAATTTTGTGACAATCTTTTGGGAAGTGATATGAGTTAGTGATAAAGAGAAAATGAAATACGTGTAATGCACTAAAGCTGAATTATCTAAACTTTGTGTTCAATGTGTTGGTTGGCATAAAGGACTAAGACTAATGGACTAGACAATGTGGACTCATTTGGACTGACAATACGACGCTTGGATAGATTTAACATTAAAATAGACAAGGAGGCCTATCACATAAATTGAAGCTAACTATCATCTAGATTTGTGGTTTAACACTTCATTGGCATATGGACTTGTGTCCTTAATTATTGTATGGACAAGGGGTGACTAAGGCGTTCTGATCAATTGGGTCTGTTTAAAATCATTATTCTTTCTTTCTTAGTCAGCCACATGTTGTACCCTCTGCTTGATCGGAAGATCCGACCTGGGACACAACATGTGCACATGGATATGTATTCTTTCTTTCTCTTAGTCAGCCATATGTGGTCCCCTCTGTGTGATCGGAAGATCCGACCTGGGACACAACATATGCACTCAGATGATGTTCACTCCTTCTCATTTAGTATATTATCTCCTACATATATCCTACTCTCTATGTTCGTTATGTGTTGTCCCCTCTGCGTGATTGGTAGAATCCGACCTAGGACACAACATATGAATTCCACAATGATTATTTACTCACCTGAAGTAAAGGATTACACAGAGATTTCATTGGTTACCGGGGTATACCATGAAGTGTGGAAGATGTTCCAGTGTACTAACATTAACTGCACCCATAACTAAAGGCTGACTGGTAGATTTTAGTGGCTAAATTTAAGTGGACAACAATATCCTTGGTCGTCGTCAGACAAAATGGTCTATCTAGGAATATAGTAGCTATATATCGTCACTCATGGTCTGTTCTGAAAAATGTCCTTTGTGCTTAAGTGGATCACAATATCAATGATTGACCAGAGCTTTTCATTAACGTGTGTGCTGATAAACCTCATTAATTTGCTTCATAACGTTTGATCCTAGAAATTTTTGTTTTATTAGAATCAGTTTATTACATTTTTGTTTTTATTTAAATTTGTACAGATTTTCACTGTTATGCACAAATTTAGGGGGAGAATTGAAACCAAACAAAAGTGATTAAATTCAAAAATTCCAAAAATCTATTTATTTATGTTTTTATTTGTTTTTCAAAAAAATCAAAAATCCAAAAATATTGTATTGTTTTTTTTTTTGCGTATTTTAATTTTATTTTTATTCTTATTTATTTTTACTTTTTCTGTGTGCTAAGTTTATTTCTTTGTCTTGAAACGTGGATGAGCAAGGAGAAGAGACTTGGAAAGAAATTGACGGACATTATACTTCACACTAATTTCACAAGGAATTGACGGCTTGTGGACCTAAACTATTTAAGTTTGTTGATCTCGTTGTTACAAATTTCTCTGGATGTCTGAGCTTAATTGCCTTGGTTAATCCAATGCAGCTGAAAGGCACGCACTCACTCTCAATAAGCGAGAAAAGATGAGAACCTTTTATGTTCAAGTCGGTTTTGGCAGTATCTTCCTAAGAACTGTTATATTTAAGGAATTGAAGGCATGAAACTGTACAAATTGTCATGTAATACCCTGTTAAGACAAGTGTCACCCTTTACAGGCTTCCCATGTTCATTCAACGAGCAATGGTTGGGAGTTATGTCTCCATGGCGGTCTTTTTAGTTCATGTAACCTAAGAACTATCATGGCACCAGGGCGATTCACCCAACCGGGAAGTAGATATCGTTGAACATACCGCCCAGGGTGTTGAAATTCTTTTTGGCATGCAAAACTAAAGAGACTCAAATGTATTCTTGGATACATTCTCTGCAGGTAAGGAATTAACTGTATTTGCACCTGGGCAATGCACCTCGCAAGGCACGATTATTGCTGAATGTCCAACCAAGAGCCTTGACCTCATGTCATGCTAAACTGTGGAAATATGTCTTCGGATGAATTTATTGCCAGAATGGTTTTGTGAGTTATACCTCATTAACTCTCATTGGCACTGAAATGATAGACTCAATTGAGATTCAGAAACCATTACATGTCTCGCTAAGGGCCAAGTTAATTTGTTGACTTGAAAAAATGTATTGAGATCTTTGATCGAGGATATGTAGGGATAACATATAAAATAGCCACGAGCAGTTCTCCGATACTTAACAAATCGTAGTGCGTTCCTCCGTGTTCACATGGATATTGCGAGTAGTCTCTATCTTAACCAAGGCTGGGTCCTTAGACAACTGTGGTGAGAAGGGTCTTTATGTCTCTGTGATCCACATGGACTTTTAGTCGTGGTTACTTTTCAAGACGCATCTGTGATCGATAAAGAATAGTCATTCAAAGGAACAAGAAGTGAAGATTATTTTTCAACACACAACCTTTCAACCCCAGATGCAAGGTGAAGCTGTATTTAAAGTTATGTGATGAATTGTATTAAATCCGCCTCAATCAATTTGCTACTATCTATGAACGTGCTGAAGTGATCAAGAAGCATTGAACTTTATGTAATTATCAAGGAAGAAATTTAAAGCTAAATGTGTTGAACTTAAAGAACCAATAGAAGAAGCCTCTACGTTGAGTGTGTATTAAAAGTCAAATTTTGAAGGAAGTCCAACTACTAAAGATGAAGTTATTCATGTAAAAGATTCATATGTACATCTTGTAGTCAAGTCGTGAAGAAATTGAGAAAAGATTTGAAAGTCAAGATCAAGGAAGACTGAAAAGAAAACAAAGTTATAAACCAAGGCGGAGATTGTTAGGACATAGATTTGTGGTTTATACTTTGCTTTTCAATGCTTTTTAGAGTTCTCGATTTAGGACCGAAATCTCTATGATCTTGGTGGTACTTGGACTGAAATCACCATGTGATTTTGGTGGGCTTAATTATGTTTTCGGATGGGCTGGGCTTTAGTAATTAGGGATTAGTATATAATGTGTTGTTATCAGCCATGAAAAGAGTTAGTCAATTAGAGAGTTAGTCATTTGGTTTATCAAAAAGATATTTAAAGAGCATTAACCGTTATAGAGAAATCATTTGATCTTATGTACCCGAATATTAATCAATAATAGTGTTCACTGAAGATTCGTGTTTGTGTTTCGTATTTGCTATTTGTGTTTATCACTTGATTAGGATTCCGTACTAATCTCGTGTTTTAGATTGATACCTAGATCGGGGTTTTACACATATGTTTGAAATTTACCATGCTTATGAAAAAACTTTTGAGAGATATGATCTTGAGGAATTCGATTATCGGTACAAAGTTTAAAAGGTGGGTTTGTCGATACCTTCATCAAGCGATTGGGAAAGGGTTAGGCCTATATGTCATTTTTTAAAACATTTTCATGATATTACTATGAGAATTTTTGGGACACTTTATGTGACATCAAACACATACATTGAAGATATATATTCCATTCGTACGCTCTTGGATGATCTTATTTCCGATTCTAGTCGTTGTGGTATTTCATTGGCCATAAAAATAAAGCTTGATAAGAATTTTGGCGACATAGAAAAAATAAATTTAATGATCTACTTTTCTTTAATTCTTGATCTGAGGAAAAAAGTAAAGTATTTGGTTATACAACTTGAGGATTGTTATGGAGAAAACGGGGTGGCATGGAGGTCAAATTGAAATATATCATGGATTATATATATTAATTATATAATGATTATATTAGAATTCATTCTCCAAGTTCTAATTCAAGTACTGTCGAGTCTACCTCTTCATTATCGACATTAGGGAAACGCCAAAACCCATATTTTATGGAACCTAACCCCCATTGGGAAGTATAATAAGAGAAAAGATGAAGATGAACATAGTTGAATTAATTTGGGAGTTACAAAATTATTTGCAACAAAGTGTTGAAGACGACTCGAAAATGTTTAATATTTTAGATTGGTAGAAAGTGAATAGTCCAAGATTCCCGATTCTATCATTGATGGTTAGAGATGTGTTCGCCATTTCTGTCTCAATGGAGGCTTCGGAATATGTTTTTAGCACTAGTAGGAGGGTTTTCGATCAATTTAGGAGTTCTTTGACTCCTAAGGTTGTTGAAAGATTAATTTGTACACAAGGTTGGATTCAGGGTAGCATAAGTGACATAATTGATTATGAAAAAGATTCGGAAGAAAATCAATAAATTGAAAATGGTAATTGTTTATGTTTGTTATTTTAGTAGTTGTAAATCTAATATCTTTTTCTTTTAATACTAACATTATTTGACTTTTGCTTATATAGAATTGTGCAAGATGAAGTAGTGAAGGTGAAAGAAGAACGAGTATATTTATGAATGTCATTTGGAACATGATATGTTATTATTTTGATAATATTTTCCTTATTTGGTAAATTTAGACATTACCACAAATGAAAGCATCAAATTCACTTTCCAATATTGCTATCAGTGGAATCTTATAAGCAACAATTTTCCACAAACGCCATTGTAAAGATACATAAAATAAATAAAATCAAAAATTTCCTTTTATTTTAAAACTTTGCAAAAACTTATCCTTACAATCCATATGAAAAACTTGTTGTTATCTATTCCTAAGAAATATCTCATAACTTCTAAGAAGTAGCTCAAGAATCCAATCTTTAAACTATGCGATAGAAATCCATCTACGCGATCAGA
This sequence comes from Lactuca saligna, assembly GCF_052625555.1. Classification (NCBI taxonomy): domain Eukaryota; kingdom Viridiplantae; phylum Streptophyta; class Magnoliopsida; order Asterales; family Asteraceae; genus Lactuca; species Lactuca saligna. The sequence continues at coordinate 279,462,491 of NC_136424.1, forward strand.
TTCATCATATTCTTTCTTTTAAGTTCCTTCACTTTTCTTTGATTCTTAAAACATCACCATGTGACCCAGTCACATCATGTATCAAGAATCTCAGAATAGAAACTTAGCAGAGTTAGATAACGTACTTTACCTGAAGTAGAGTCAAACTTATTGACTTTAACACCCTTAGGTAAATTGGCAGCTTCGCAACCAATGCCCCTTCCTTTGGAAATTTAACATATGGACGCTTTGGTAATGGAACATGGGACTATTATAGACTTAGGCATTCTCTTTACCATTTGGTTAACCAAGTTGACTAAGGCCGATCCCTTTCCATTGGGAAAAGAGAGCTTTACTGGATATCCAATGTCATTATTGTCAATGTCCAGAAGTTTTAGGAAGTTAATCTTAGCAAATAGATAAGATCATTATGGGTGTTGTCATATTCTGTTTCATAGGAGTCCCAAAGCAACTCACTATGTGGCTTAGAAAGTAGTTGAGCCACCAACTTTCTCGAGACTTTGACACCTAACTATCCCGGCTTGTTAATAAGTGACTACATCTCCAAGATGTGATCACACATAGACCTTTGCTTGCCAGTAGGGCTTGAGTAACGTTAAACTTTTCAAGAACTTATGGGTTAAGGAGAATAATTGGAGGAGGTGGAGGAAGTCAAGTTCCAAGAGATTTGGTAGGATCATAGATGTCTGAACTAGACATCTTTTTGGGAGATATTCAAGATAGTTGATTTAAAGTCCCTAATATAACACCCAATATGAAATATTAAGGCTAGGACCTAACACAATACTTTTATAACTTGGAAGAGGGATGTCGTAATCCAAGCTATAAAATATTTGAAGGTAGGTGAATGACAATTCACCAATTTTCACCAAGATAAACGAAATGTATTATTAGGTTTTAATTGGATTTGAAACTCCTAGATCTTTGAGATTCATTGAACTTTTCAGTAGCATGTTTCAATCTCGAGTGTGCCCTTCAGGTTTTGTGATTGGGATGCCGAGGATCACAAAACAAGGTGTGAAGTAACCATGCAAATTACTTGGTACCCTTAATTGCTTACCCCTCAATCGATGTGCCGGTTAACCACGCACGCTCCATCAATACTATGATAAACATTAAGTTACCCTTTGCCCACCTTGTTAAATACGAGTTAGTGTGCTGGTTAACCACACACACTCCACTAACCGACTTAAACAAAGTGCAAAGTGTAATTTCATGGATTAACCTTATTCACATTTTCCTAAGTAACTAAGATTGGGTATTTATAAAAGGTTTAGTTACTTAGTATTTATGATTAGTACTTTTAATGAAGGAAGAATTTATAGTCTTTGTCCTACCCGTTTGGCTGAGAGTGGATACCCATTAAACTGCCATTTTATAGGCAGTAACCGCCACCAGTCAAGGAAGCGATGGGTGAGAGTGGATACCCATTAAACTGCCATTTTATAGGCAGTAACCTTATACCCCCTTATAGATCGGCTTTGTGAATGAGGCCTACTAACAGTAAGACTGACTTGCTCTTATACATATATATATATATATATATATATATATATATATATATATATATATATATTATTAACTTATAATATTATAAAGTATAAGGGTTGAATTTTAACTTTTAAAATTTTAAGGGCTAAAATTGGAATTAAAGTATTTATAAGAGAAAACTTTTTCAAATTCCAAAACTTGAGGGTAAGTTTTGAAAATATTCAAAACTAATTAATTCCATAACTTATGTGTTTAAAGTAGTTTTAATTTAAAACTCTTCAAGTTCCATAACTTGAGGACAAGTTATGACAGACTTTAAACTCTTAAAGAATGTAACTCTTCTTCTTTGTAACTTATGGAACCAATTAAGGTTACACATTTTTAATGATTTAATGAAGTGACTCTTGAACCTCCATAACTTGAGGACAAGTTATGGAGTCATAAAACCATTTAATTAGGACAAGACTCTTCATTTTTGTAACCATTGCCAACTTTTATGAGTTTTAAGAAACTTTAATGTGACTTTTTATCTAACTTGAGGACAAGTTACACAACCACATTTCAGGATCAACTCTTAGATTAAAATGGATCAAAGACACATAATGAATCAACCTTTTCTATTAATCTAAGCAACTCATGTGAACAAGATAATTGGAATCAAACTTTTTCATGTAATTAGCATAACACTTAAACTAATACAAAACATGAATCCATTGACAATTATCTTTAAAATTGAATTAGTATGAACATTACCACATCAAAAATAGGTTTACAAGTCCAAAAACAGCTTTTGGTAATGTTCCTAGTCCAATTCCAACCAAAAATCACAAAGATATGCATTCTGGGAGATAAACTCGTCGAGTTCTTCATGGAACTCGTCGAGTTCATGCTCTAATACATGAACTCGTCGAGACTTCTTTAGATTTTGAAACTCATTATTAATCTCCACAAGATCCTGCTCAGAGCAGTACTGCATTTTTAATTGCACTATAAAATCCTCCCATGACATCTTGCTCGCTTATCCTTTGGGCATCGAATCGGCTAGTAACTTCCACCAGCTTAGTACTCTAGATTTCAACAAAGGAACCACGAGAGCGGTCTTTTGCCTGTTGCTACACTCGCAACTCTCAAACATCATCTCTATCTCAGAAATCTAGTTCATGACTTTCACCAGTGTCGGGCTTCCAAATAGACTCGGTGGTTTGGATGCCATGAAATCGTTGTATTTGCATCCACATCCATCATTTCCTCCATCCTGGTGGTTTTTCCTAACTATTGGTGGCTTGGCTTAACCAACAGTCCCACTGTAGTCTCCCTCCTTAATCTTCCCTCCGTTCAACTCGGGCTGTTCAATATGTATGGTCGCTTCCTCTCGATTTTGTTGGAGCAAACGTCTAGTTTCCTCCATTTGATGATCCAACATCGCCTGGATCATCGCTTGCACTCCGGCCATTGTTATTGGCTCAACAGCGGCTACCACAACTGGTATTTGCTCAATCAATAGGGGTTGGTTTCGGTTCCCATTTGCATATAGATCTTTATTTAGGATGGACGTTTAAATCATCATTATCACTCCGAAACGTTTATATGCTACTTCTAATATCGTATTCGTACGTTTAGAATCCTAAACACATAAGGTTTCCAGATCCGGTCGGCAACAGACCATAGATCTAAGTTTAAGTCATTTAGCAAGTAAAACCAATTTAGGCATCATTACTAAAATAAGCTACTACTTGTGTCTATTCAGGTGTATTACCTAAATCTATTAGACACACTCCTCACAATCATCACTTAACATTCTAAGTTTATGTCTAGAATTTTCCAACAAATTCCTAGTTCGCTTAAACTAATGCTCTGATACCAACTGTAACATCCCCATTTTCACGGCCAGAAAAGACCGATTTTGTTTATGCTTTACAAAAATCAGAGTACTTATTTTAATAAAAATGTTGCGGAATTTTTTCCTAGAAAAACACAATAAATACGTTATTAAAACATTTTCAAAGAAATGTATTTTATTCATTTTAAAACATTTGGGATATCATCGTTAATATAGAAACATAAGCATAAACAGAACTTACATTTATTTACACTAGTGATCTACATCTCTTTAAATCTCTCAATGTAATGTGACTTCATATCAACACCTGTGATATAAATAAACTGAGTGGGTCAGGTTGGGAAACCTGGTGAGTACATAGGGTTTTCAACCCGCAATAATATAATTATTATGTTTAAACAATCAAACAGCCAAACCCCATTACCCATCCCCATTATATTCTCTATTCATAAGGATCTACCCTAAGAATCAGCTAGTCCTCGTTCATTCATTCCTAAGGATAATCCAAAGGAATCGGCACGAAGTCTATCGCTGCCATGGTTTCCACAACGGGCACTAAGTCTGCATAGTCACCAGGGTTTAAGCACTAAGTCTGCACAGTCGCCAGGGTTTAGGCATCAAGTCTGCATGATCACGATGATTTAGGCACCAATTCTGCATGGTCACCAAGGTTTAGAGTACACCGGGTGAACACATCGTTCACAACACCTACAGCTTACGAGCCTGCTAGTGTTCCACTAGACTGTATAGAATAGTCTGTGGTTGTCATCCATACTCTGTTGAATGACGGGGATATTGTTTGGGAAAAAGGCTTCTCACATCGTACACCTCTCACCCATACCTCATGGTCTATATCACCTCTCAACTCATCGTCTAACTCATATTTCATCTATTATATCTACCCATGTTTTAAGCCAACATTTTCGTAGATATAAAATACATATATAGTTTAAATCATTTAAAACATGTATAAAATATTTCACCGAGCATAGACAGCAAGTAAATAGACAATGTGCACACATAGCACGTAGTAAATACTTCATATCTATGTGTAAGTTGAAAGTAACTATGCACTCACTTAAAAGGAGGTGACTTAGCACTCGGACAGCACTTCCATACTCTCAAAACAATTTTCCTTCGATAAAACCTAGTATCAACACCACTAGGGTTTAGTCTAACAATAACCATGACAAATTAATAGTCCGACTATTATTATTATTATATAAGCGTTAAATAACACTCAATATAACTTATAATAATAGCCCAAATAATTATTTTAAGGACCTAATAACATTACTATAATTATTTGGAAGCTATATTAAAAATTGCGTAAGCGTAGCTCACTTACAGCGAATTTTATCGAAAACCGGAACTTTATTTGGAGCAGCGTTTCGAAACCGAAAGACCCTTTTTCTCGGGACTCGGGAGCCTCGGGGCTTCCTTCGGGTGCTAGGAAGGTTCCCTAGGGTTTAGGAGTGTTTAGGACACTTAGAGAGAGAAAGAAGTTAGAGAGAGAGTGAAGAAAGGTGTGAAAAATGTGGAACCCTCGTCCCCCTTTTATACCCAGCGAGGCCTCGGATTACGCTGGGCGTAGTCCTTGGCTACGCTGGGCGTAGTGCTCGGATAAGAATGCCAGCCTCGGTCCAGCTGTCTCGCATCTTTGTCGGATGGATAAGGCGCGAAGGTACGTGGGGCGTACCAAATCTCATACACGGGGCGTAATGCGAGGCTACGTGGCGTGATCCGAAGCGAAGCCTTGGTTAGCAAGCAACGGCTCAGAAGCAGCCACGTCATTAACTTCACGCAGATTTCACAATTATGCACTCCGACTTCTAAAAATCATATCTTTCGCATATGAGCTCTGTTTTCGACGTTCTTTATATCCATGCGAAGGTGGGAACATACTCTACAACTTTCATTTAGACTTCGTCGGCTAATTCTGACTTTACTTTAAAATTTATATTATTAACAGGTCGGGATAGGATTGGTTCGTTAAATCCTCCTAACTTCTTCATCCGACTTCCATTTCCGCCCATCTTTTTCTCGTTACGATACTCTTAACGAGATCTTCGATTTTCATTTAGGTCGTGTCGGCTAAAAATCACTCGATCTAATACTCGAATTTCGGATTGTACACCGCTAATCCGAAACTTCGAAAAATCATAACTTCTTCATACGAAGTTAGATTTGGGCGTTCTTTTTATCGATGTTCTTAGTTTAACATACTCTACGATTTTCATTTATATCACTAAGGCTAAAACTTGCTCTATAATAAATTCACTATTTACGATTCCCAGTGTCGTGCCGGTTTCATCGCGAAACTTCGACGGGTCATAACTTCTTCGTTATAACTTAGATTTCGGCGTTCTTTATATGTATGGAAACCTTGTGATATATACTACAACTTGGTTCAAATTATTTATTCTAAATACTCTTTCGTCGAAAAGTCGTTTTCGACCCCTATTATCTCTAAATTGACTAGCCCCGATCTACGGGCGTTACAGATAACAACAAATTTTCATATGGATTGTAAGAATAAGTTTTTCCGCAAAGTTTTAAAATAAAAGGAAATTTTTGATTTTATTTATTTTATGTATCCTTACAATGGCGTTTGTGGAAAATTGTTGCTTATAAGATTCCACTGATAGCAATAATGGAAAGTGAATTTGATTCTTTCAAATTGTCGTAATATCTAAATTTACCAAATAAGTAAAGATCCTCATCACCCAAGTTTCAATTGGACCAATACTTGGAATTATGCAACTTGTATAACTTGATGAATGAGAATTTTTCATCTTTGGAAAATTAAGACTAGTTCCTTGTTCACATGTATATGTGAGTCAAGTGAAGGACTAAGGGATTGAGTATACATTTTTGTGCACTAGTCAAGTCCACCACAAAAGATCGATAAGATTATTCGTCATAATTTACCAAAGCTCAGTAAATATGGTTATACTTACAAGTTTAAGTATAATTCTGAAACATTGAAAATGCTTCAATGTATAGCAAAATGAATGAGAAGAATCAAATTTGGAAGAAGGATAAAAGTTTCTCAAATCTAAAAAGATGGGAGAGTACTTTAGTATCATGTTATATGAGCATCTTAATGATTTAGAGACCTTATCACAATTCATCCTCTAAGTGTATTCTGTTAGATAAGAAGACGAGCTATGAATTGTTGAAGTGGTTAAATCAAGAAAATGATTCATACTTCGTTCCAAAAACAATTCTTAGAGTTATACTCTAAGAATGTAACTTGAGTGGCATTTCTTAAAGGAAGGTTTCTTAACACAAGTCAAATGTAAGAGTAAAAGTATCCTACTCTTTTACATTTGAAATTGGTAAGTTGTGATGTTTTGGATAAAACAAAGACCAAATAAGGCCAATTGTGTGAAGTGTTTTTCTTGATTAGAATCCAAACTATCTCTTGAATATCTGACAAAAAAGTCTTATATGTCAAGAGGACAGTGGGAGTCTTAATGGTCTTGAAAGTCCCAAGAACTAATCAAGAATAAAACCTGAAGTTCTTCTCTGGCACACGACTTGAGTTTTATAACCTATCGTGTTGACATATTCTCTGCCCATTCTAATTAAAGTTGCCTTTACATATGAATTCTTAGAGTTCTCAATTGGTTGCATAACAACTGGAAGTAATGGTAGGCCCTTGAGCTGCCAGATGGCAAGAAATTAAGATTGAGTTCAGTCCATATGAGTTTGGATTTGTCATTATCCTTGTCTTGTGACTATGGTTTTGACAATTCACATGGGTAAGAACACATACACCATTAAATCTAAGTGTCATAAGGTTTCTCTCCGATTCATTAAAATGATGGTGAGGGAACACTTTCACTAAATAGATTTTAGCTAGATAGCAATTGTGATATTTGCATTCTCAAAGTCGTTAGTGGAGCGTGTGTGGTTTACCGGCACACTAACTTGGACTTGTGAGAAGTGGCAAAGGTCTAAACAATCGAGACTATGATTATGGCATCCCTTTTCATACTTCTTAAAATTGTTTAGACACACCTGTGAGCTATCTAAGATAAGGTGTATCATATTGATAAAGTTTTATCAAAGCAATCTAGTATCAGAAATCTGAACTTTGGTAAGAAAGTTAATAAAGTATTGATTTCTAGAAGTCCAGCTAATTTCTGAGTACATATCAAAGCTAGTGGGAGCATCAGCATTCTGCTAATAATCATCATGTTAGTGGGAGCATGATAATTATGATAAAGGTTGCAAGTTAGCAATGTTAATTATAGAAAACAAAAGGTTTCAATTGGGAAAAAGTTGTTTTTCTATAATTAAGGGAGAGGAAATTATACTTCATCTCAAATCTAAAAGCTTAGATTGAGGTTTTAATCGTATTTAGTCAAGGATATATATATATATATATATATATACATATATATATATATATATATATATATATATATATATATAAATTTCATGTTGGAATGGCTCAACATAATAAAATTCTATATATGGGTGCATTATATGCGTTCTAAAAATTCGATTATGATTACAGCATCCCTTTTCATAATGACACACTCCGAAAACCGAAGGTGGAAACATTTCCGGGGCGGACTCCACGTTGAGTATCAAATCCAATGTACATAGTAACACAGTAAACACAAAACATTACATTACATAGAATTGTTTACATCAGTTTGAAAGAAAAGTTATACAAGTGTTATATACATATGTCATATGAACAAAAACAAAGACGAGTCTTCTAGCGCTCCGTCTTCTGCAAAAGGTGGCGGTGTACCTTTCTAATGCTGACCTGAGAATACAAGCATTTTGAAAATCAGCATAAAGCTGGTGAGTTCATAAGCGGTTTAGTTTTGAAAAGAATGGGTTCCCTTTCTGGTTTTTTAAAACGTTGTTATCCAAGAAAATCCCATATTTTCTTATGTAAAAACAGTTTACTATCATTTTGTTACTTAATTCGTTTATGAGTTGTTACGTTATTCCAGCAAAATCTCATATTTTCCTAAGTGTTTAGCTGTCCTTTTTATACTTAATTCGTAGTTTAGATTTCAATGTGCTAGTAATTACATTACTTATAGTATTAGTTAGGTAATCTGATATCTTAGTTATCCTACATTCGATTGTTGATTATCTGAATATACTTAGAGGTATTTCGAATATTTGAATTCACTCAGAAGCGTACATTAACAATGTTTTCGAAGTTCTGGTGATTTCCAAAAGGGTACCTTAGACGTATTTTCGAAGCTCTGTCGACAGTCAATGTCCAGAGGCGTACTGTCAAATAAATTTTGAAACTCTGGAGACACCCAAGGGGTACACTAGTTGTATATTCGAAGTCTTGGCATCATCCAAAGGCGTACATTCGTATTCATATTCGTATACGTATTCCTATTCATATTCGTATTCGTATTCGTATTCGTATTCGCATTCGTATTCGTATTCGTATTCGTATTCGTATTCGTATTCGTATTCGTTCTATCATGTTAGTTATATTCGTATACGTTCTATCCCATTAGTTATATTCATATTCGGATTCATATTTGTTCTATCCTATTAGTTATATTCGTATTCATTCTATCCTATTGGTTATATTCGTATTCGTATTCGTATTTGTTCTATCCTATTAGTTATATTCGTATTCATATTCGTATTCGTTCTATCCTATTAGTTATATTCGTATTTGTATTCGTATTCTTTCTATCCTATTAGTTATATTCGTATACGTATTTGTAGATCTATTCGTATTAATCTTAGTTTATGATTAATATGATTCCTTATACAAAACATAATATGAAACTTAGATTATAACATCTATTTAAGGAATCTACATTAAGTTTGACAATTCACTCTGAAATTCAAACAAATGGTTAGTATGATTTTCAGTATTAAAAGTATACAAAATATGAAACATTTGAGAAAAAAGTAATAAGTTTAAGTACAAGATTTGATTGTACTTTTGCTTGTATTCCCCCCGTGAAAACATTTGAAAAGCATTTGAAAAAGGGTAGGGGTATGAACTCACCGGTTGAGGAACGCATCGGTTTGGATCCTAAACGTCAGTTCTAGGTTTGCAAACGCACAAGAGTCATATGTATTATAAAAAGATACACATTTGTTTCTAATTAGGACTTGACTAATTTATTTGTTAGGGACAATCACTTCAAATCGCGAAAACACTTCATTACAAGCGTTTGGAGGAACCTGGGTGGCATTTGAGGACACATATGGCTTGGATAATGTGTTTACTCTTCGAGAGTAAACCCCCTTATGGAGTTTTCAGCCTTAAGACCATCTCAATATGAGTTCACGGCCGTGAACTCATGGGTGTGGGTTTTATGGTGCTAAATGGTCTTATAGGACTTGGGAAAATTTGCTAGGATCAAGTCTAGGGCATAGAAATGGATTTACACCACTTATGGACCATTTAATGGGGTTTATGGTAGTAAAATAGGAGTTTACGGTCGTAAACTCCCCCATACCCTTTCATTATTTGTTGTGGTGGTCCTTGATTAATCACATGTGATTCAAACTATTTGTCCAAGCCTTGGGATGAATTTTGGGCACCATTTGACTCATCTAAATGAGTTTACGGCCCTGGAACCTTTCCTTGGGGGATTATGGCCGCAAACTCTCAAATGAGGGGATTTCATCATGTTTAAGGCCTCCACACTGGTTGTGGTTGATTCTAGGATTTAATCCAAGGCTAATGGTGTGTTTAAATGGCTTTTAAACACTTGGTTTTGAGTTTACTCTCCATGAATGAGGAGTTTACGGCCCAAGCTTGTTCTTGGGCAGTAAACTCATGTTTACTCCTCAAAAACCATGATTAAGGTGTTCTAAGTCCGAATTGGTAAGCCATATATTCATATACGAGTCTTAAAGTTGGTTTGGAAGGGTTTAAAGGCATAAAAACCCATTTTATATGTGTTCATGGCCCAAGGGTGTTCCAGGGCCGTAAACACATGATTATGGTCCCTTTCTATGTTTTGAACTCGAATTTGAAGGTCTAAGATGCTATACTAGGAGTTAGGGTGGTTACCTTGAAGATTTGGGGCTTGAAATTGGTGTTTTTGGACCTTAATCTTAAGTTACAGGAGAGAGGTTAGAGAGAGAGTAGTGAGAGAGAGGAAAGCCTTCAAATGAAGTCTTTTGAGCCTTAAATAGGTCCTAAGTTCGGGACACGGTGGAATTCTACCCGATACCGACGTTAAACGGGGCTTGTGGTCGCACCCGATTAAGCTATCGTAATTTGGCGAGATAGAATTTAGAAATTTCAATTAAATGATTTTGGGCCATTTTCATGAGTTTCTAAAGGATTTGAGCACTTATAAGATTAAAACAAACTTATAAGTTTAAATAACTTATCCCAAAAACGGAAATCGGAACGAATCACTATAGACGGGTTCTTCGGACGAAATGGGTTTCGGTGATGGACAACATCAGGTTGCACATTATCCCTCGTTAGAGGGAATTTCGTCCTAAAATTCAAATATTAGGATACAGAACATGAAATGAAAATAGATGTGGATGAATTTACTGCTTCGGGTCTACATGCTCCCAAGTGGAATCGGGTCTCCGCTTGACATTCCAATGAACCCTCACTATCGGGAGGCGGTTTTGTTTCGTACATTTGATCTCTCCGTCTATGATCTCAACTTGTTCTACCATGGAGGATCAAACTTTCGTTGACTTTGGTCTCATCAAAGGGATTACTAAGGTATCATTGGGTAGGCGTTTCTAAGGATTCGAGACGTGGGCGACAGAATGGATACTGCTATGCCCTTGAGATAGTCGAAGTCCGTAGTTCACGGTTCCGATTCTGGTGGGGATTTCGAAAAGTCTGGTGTATTACGGGAGAAGTATTTCACGCTTCCCAAAGCATATCATGCTCTTTTGGGATAAGTCCATCGACAGGACACAAGCTCCAACACGAAGGTACACCTTCATGTAGCGGAGTGGCTAAGGGTCTGATGGTTCTAGAAGAAATTTCTGGGCGGTTTGCGATAATAGTTGATGGGACCCAAGAATTGATGGGTTTCTATGGGTATCTTCGGTGCCGACTAATTCCTTATTTCCTTAGTTTTTGGAAAGGTCCACAGGTATGACTGCTTTGCTCATCTACATGACTAGGGAAAATGGTTTGACCGAAAGGCATCACTACTAATTCGTAGTCATCATATCAAGCCTTGGTCGCTGTCTTGGATACATCATCCTCATGGAGGTTTGGTTACGAGGCAGTTCCTGGGATTAGGTCGATGCGATACTTGACTAAACGTTCGGAAGGAATTCTCGGGAAACACATTAAGGAAAAAGTTGCAGATTTCCGTTTCCCGATGACTACACGTACGAGGAGTGCACATGAAATCCTTTTTAAGACTTGAAGCACGAAATGATGCGAAGGTTGGATTTAGGTTTGATTCCGAAGATCATGAGAGTTGGGTCAAAGGGAAGATTTAGACGGACGATTTAAGAATAACAACATGAATGAGACTCATTCATTCCATGCCAATGATCGCGTCAAAGCCTTTCATGAAAAGTTTACCATTTAATCGAATGAAACAGAATAATCGTTCGGATCGAGGATACAATTTATGGGTATGACGTTAGCGTTCTCTTCTCACTTGGTAACCAACTCGACGGTACACGTTTTCGATTATTAACGAAGGACTAAGTTTAGAAAGGTGTTTGAATGAAAAGTTAGCAAGTTTCTTTCAGCATTAGAATCGAAAGGGATCACAAGTATAAAATTCACCGAGGGGAAATATACATGTGGCAACGGTGGGGTCGACGGCTGTCCTTTCTTGTCCCATAGTTAAGGTTGTCCCGGTGTTGGTAGCTGTTATTGCCTTAGGGCAGTTTCGTTTGTAATGTCCAACTTCTCCACAACTGTAACAGGTCCGACCGACACTAGCTCCAAAAGCTTGACTAGTTGATTGGGTTGGTGCTCTGCAGCTTCGCGCGAGGTGACCTTCCTGGCCATAGATTTTACAAAACTTTGCACGGCAAGGACCAGGGATACGATGGTGGTAACTGCACTGGTTACACCACGGGAGGATACCGGCATACCCGGTGATAGGTCCTTGGACTGAGGAACCCACAGTAGAAATAGCAATAGGGGTAGTGGCAGCGGGGACTGCCACTATCTGCTATTTCTTCGAGGGCTCCGGGGAAGACTGACTCCTCTTCTTCTTTTTCCAAAACATTCTTTTCTCGCCACTCTTCTCTGTTGGCTCAGGAGTGGTGGCTACTTCTTCTTGTTCGTCATTGTGGTCGATCAAGGTTTGTGCTAGGCATTTGGCACTGTCATAGGTATCCGGCTTCGCAGCTATAACGTTTCCTTTGGTTGGCTGGGTCAACCCCCAGATAAACCTCTCAATCTTTTTACTCTCCGGGGTAACCAATCCCAGAAAGAGAAGCGCCAAGTCATCAAATCTGGATGTGTAGGCAACGATATCGAAACCCTTCATCTTTAGGTTCCAGAGTTCATGCTCCAGCTTCTGAATTTCACCCCAAGGGCAATACTCTGCGTGCAGAAGTTCCTTCATAACTTCCCAACCTATAGCATTGGCTACAGGTAGAGTTAGGGATTTGACTCGGCCGTTCCACCAAGTCAAAGCTTTATTGGTGAGAGTGCAGGTGGCAAACTTCACCTTGTCGAATTCTGAACAAGCACAGATCTCGAAGATGGATTCGATCTTCTCTAACCACCGAGTTAGAGCAATGACACCTCCTGTGCCACCAAAGAATGTGGGTTTTGTGTTCATAAAGTCTTTATAGGAACACTCCTTCCAGCGTCCCTGGCTACCTTCTTGGTTTTGAGGTTGGGGACTACCTCCTGAACTACCGGGGTTTGTTTGTGATATGGTTGCTGCCACTGCAGCAGTAAAAACTATCTGAAGGGTTACCATATCGATTTGAAGAGAAGGTGGTTACGGAGGAGGATTGTTGCTGGTCTTTGATGTGGGTCTCTTTCTTGGAGGCATCTTGATCTAATAAGATCAGGAAAGAGAGGAAGGTAAGGCCTCCGAATTGAATCAAGAGATATGATGCAAGGGATATCTCTTTATGACAGACATAGAATTCTATTAAGCGATAAAGCAGGAAGGAGTTATCAAAACAGATAAATTATCGTTAAAGGAATGATTGAGGAGCAACACTGGGATGAGTATTTCTACAAAGGACTGGTTCGAGAAATACTCCCATAGTATTTCATGTCTCGTTGCAACGACGGCTCATTGTTTGGGTATTGGGCAAGTTTTAGGCATACCGCACACCACAGTCACTCCCAAGCACATGTTGGTCGTGTCTCAAATGAATATAGTTGGCCAAGCTATATTGATCCTAGACAGAACTACATAACTGGACAGGTTTAACCGCAGCGTATAACACCCATTTACTTACCTTTTGTTCTACTTATAGTTACGGATCTCGACGGTTAGGTATACTTGTATACTTTTGAAAATACTTATACTCTGAAGTATACTTTTAGTTCAGAGCACTTAGGACCCTTAATGTTTATAGTCTTATACAATGAAAGCTTTGGTATACTAGTTCACTATAAACAAGGGCTCTGATACCAATCTATCACACCCCGAAAACCGATGGCGGAAACATTTCCGGGGCGGACTCCACGTTGAGTATCAAATCCAATGTACATAGTAACACAATAAACACAAAACATTACATTACATAGAATTGTTTACATCAGTTTGAAAGAAAAGTTCTACAAGTGTTATATACATATGTCATATGAACAAAAACAAAGACGAGTCTTCTAGCTCTCCGTCTTCTCCAAAAGGTGGCGGTGTACCCTTCTAATGCTGACCTGAGAATACAAGCATTTTGAAAATCAGCATAAAGCTGGTGAGTTCATAAGCGGTTTAGTTTTGAAAAGAATGAGTTCCCTTTTTGGTTTCTGAAAACGTTGTTATCGAAGAAAATCCCATATTTTCTTATGTAAAAACAGTTTAGTATCATTTCGTTACTTAATTCGTTTATGAGTTGTTACATTATTCCAGGAAAATCCCATATTTTCCTAAGTGTTTAGCTGTCCTTTTTATACGTAATTCGTAGTTTAGATTTCAATGTGCTAGTAATTACATTACTTATAGTATTAGTTAGGTAATCTGATATCTTAGTTATCCTACATTCGATTGTTGATTATCTGAATATACTTAGAGGTACTTTCGAATATTTGGATTCACTCAGAAGTGTACATTAACAGTGTTTTCAAAGTTCTGGTGATTTCCAAAAGGGTACCTTAGACGTATTTTCGAAGCTCTGTCGATGGTCAATGTCAAGAGGCGTACTGTCAATTTCGAAACTCTGGTGACACCCAAGGGGTACACTAGTTGTATATTCGAAGTCTTGGCATCATCCAAAGGCATGCATTCATATTCGTATTCGTATACCTATTCGTATTCGTATTCGTATTCGTATTCATATTCGTATTCGTATTCGTTCTATCATGTTAGTTATATTCATATTCATATTCGTATTCGTTCTATCCCATTAGTTATATTCATATTCGGATTCGTATTTGTTCTATCGTATTAGTTATATTTGTATTCGTATTCGTATTCGTTCTATCCTATTGGTTATATTCGTATTCGTATTCGTATTTGTTCCATCCTATTAGTTATATTCGTATTCGTTCTATCCTATTAGTTATATTCGTATTCGTATTCGTATTCGTTCTATCCTATTAGTTATATTTGTATACGTATTCGTAGATCTATTCGTATTAATCTTAGTTTATGATTAGTATGATTCCTTATACAAAACATAGTATGAAACTTAGATTATAACATCTATTTAAGGAATCTACATTAAGTTTGACAATTCACTCTGCAATTCGAACAAATGGTTAGTATGATTTT
Source organism: Lactuca saligna (assembly GCF_052625555.1). Classification (NCBI taxonomy): domain Eukaryota; kingdom Viridiplantae; phylum Streptophyta; class Magnoliopsida; order Asterales; family Asteraceae; genus Lactuca; species Lactuca saligna. Next base: position 279,477,695 of record NC_136424.1, read on the forward strand.
CGGTATTAAAAGTATACAAAATATGAAACATTTGAAAAAAAAAAGTAATAAGTTTAAGTACAAGATTTCCTTGTACTTTTGCTTATATTCCCCCCGTTAAAACATTTGAAAAGCATTTGAAAAAGGGTAGGGGTATGAACTCACCGGTTGAGGAACGCATCGGTTTGGATCCTAAACGTCAGTTCTGGGTTTGCAAACGCACAAGAGTCCTATGTATTATAAAAAGATACACATTTGTATCCAATTAGGACTTGACTAATTGATTTGTTAGGGACAATCACTTCTAATCGCGAAAACACTTCATTACAAGCGTTTAGAGGAACCCAGGTGGCATTTGAGGACACATATGGCTTCGATAATGTGTTTACTCTTCGAGAGTAAACCCCCTTATGGAGTTTTCAGCCCTAACACCATCTCCATATGAGTTCACGGCCGTGAACTCATGGGTGTGGGTTTTATGGTGCTAAATGGTCTTATAGGACTTCGGAAAATTTGCTAGGATCAATTCTAGTGCATAGAAATGGATTTACACCACTTATGGACCATTTAATGGGGTTTACGGTAGTAAACTAGGAGTTTACGGTCGTAAACTTCCCCATACCCTTTCATTATTTGTTGTGGTGGTCCTTGATTAATCACATGTGATTCAAACTATTTTTCCAAGCCTTGGGATGAATTTTGGGCACCATTTGACTCATCTAAATGAGTTTACGGCCCCAGAACCTTTCTGTGGTGGGTTATGGCCGTAAACTCTCAAATGAGGGGATTTCATCATGTTTAAGGCCTCCAAACTGGTTGTGGTTGATTCTAGGATTTAATCCAAGGCTAATGTTGTGTTTAAATCGCTTTTAAACACTTGGTTTTGAGTTTACTCTCCATGAATGAGGAGTTTACGGCCCAAGCTTGTTCTTGGGTAGTAAACTCATGTTTACTCCTCAAAAACCATGATTAAGGTGTTCTAAGTCCGAATTGGTAAGCCATATATTCATATATGAGTCCTAAAGTTGGTTTGGAAGGGTTTAAAGGCATAAAAACCCATTTTATATGTGTTCACGTCCCAAGGGTGTTCCATGGCCGTAAACACATGATTATGGTCCCATTCTATGTTTTGAACTTGAATTTGAAGGTCTAAGATGCTATACTAGGAGTTAGGGTGGTTACCTTGAAGATTTGGGGCTTAAATTTGGTGTTTTTGGACCTTAATCTTGAGTTACAGGAGAGAGGTTAGAGAGAGAGTAGTGAGAGAGAGGAAAGCCTTCAAATGAAGTCTTTTGAGCCTTAAATAGGTCCTAAGTTCTGGACACGGTGGAATTCTACCCGATACCGACGTTAAATGGGGCTTTTGGTCGCACCCGATTAAGCTATCGTAATCCGGCGGGATAAAAGTTGGAAATTTCAATTAAATGATTTTGGGCCATTTTGATGAGTTTCTAAAGGATTTGAGCACTTATAAGATTAAAAAAACTTAAAAGTTTAAATAACTTAGCCCAAAAACGGAAATCGGAACGAATCGCTAGAGACGGGTCTTCAAATGAAATGGGTTTCGGCAATGGACAACTTCGGGTTTACACACATAATCTGAATTATGAGAACTTGGCAAATTTAAATGGAAATATTATAGCAAAAGACTGGTTTTGTCTTTATGTGATACATCATGAATAGTGTCTCATATGCTTCGGATATAGGATCGATTACATGTGCTATATTCATCATTTCTAAAATTTTCCAAATGCCTGGGGCATTAAGAAGGGAAAAGGTCTAGAGCTGGATATAACTAAAATGATTAAGCAACTGTCAAGGACAATCTAAGGTTTACGAAAGATTGGTTGCTCAAGGACAGTTGGAAGTATAGTGATAATTTTGGAAGGACCATATTGACATAATTTGTAAGGAGGCAACTCTTGTTCAAAAGTGATAGTCAAGATGTAATATGGAAATGTTTCAAAATTAGAAATTATTCAATCTGTGTAATATTACGATACTTAATGCAAAAAGGATGTTTCGAAGGAGCTGATCTCCTTTGGAATGCTCTGTAATGGTTGTTGTCAAGTCTTTCTGACTTTGTGCATAATCATTACAAGAGGATCAATGCATATAATTTTAGAATCTAACAGATTTCAGTAAATGGCATGAATTTGGAATTCTTATGCCTGTAGCAAGGATTTGAGACTGTGAAAAGAGGATCACTGGAGTTATGTTCAATTGAGCTAATTCACAAAGTAAAGATCATAGACAAACATAGTATGCATACTTGGTGTATGGCATGACTAGTGTTTAGAAAACATAGTGTACATGCTTGGAGCATGGGACAACTATTGTTTTAAATTCAAGAATAAAGTTGATAGATGAAACAGTATACAATGAATAATGTGTAATAATATGGTGATATATAAAAGGTGTTTTATTTATGTTCATAGGTTTTGATACCATATTAGATTCAATTATTCTTGTGTTTCATTTTGCATGTTTTGACTTCCAAAATAAACTAGGTTATTCTTCCGGAATGACTAAGTTATTCAAACCATCCACAGTCGGTCATATGTTGGAAGTAGATATGAATCAAGACTATCATGGGTTGGCTTGTAGAGGTCTAAAATGTTGGAAAAAGGGCAACAACACTCATGAGTGCTCATAAGTTCTGAGTATTGGATTCAACCCGTGCTCATTGGAATCACTTCATGGATTTTATCACGAGTGATCATGAGACGATAATATCTTATATTCTTCAAACCTAGAGATATGAGTTGTTACTATGAGTTGGTTGTACATTTATTGCACGAAAACGTATTGGCAACTCGGTGTTATAAAACATGCCTTTGTGTATGATTCAACAAGTAGTATAACAAGCCATATGAGTTGAAGTTTATCCATTCCTTTAACCTTCGGGATAAAAGCGATATCTGTGGGCCCCTAGATGATTTGCTAATGACAAATGTAAGTGCTTGGTCGGGCCAAGACTGATTTGATTTGTTCAATTAGTCAGTCGTCATAAATTGGAAATCGGAAAACAATAAATGGACAGAGAGAATCATTATAATCCATGTCTCAGACCATATGATATCTAGAAAGGAGGAATATATGATCCCTTATCTAATGGAAAAGTCATTGACAAAGGTCAGAGATCATCGGCAAGGTCAGAGTTCGATAGAAGCTTTTGAGAGCTACGATTGCCAGTCGGTTCTTGAAGTCATACGCAATAATAGTTTTAGACTTATCCAAGTGGGAGACTGTTGGATTAATGTCTATGTCCATAACTATAATTTGTAAGACTTGATCCGACCCGGCATGGTCCATTTGGGTTGCATGGCATCATGCATTTGCATAGACAATAATGAGAGAAATAACACTTAAGTTTTGTTAATTTATTATAAGTTCTAATATATATTAATAAGATAATTTAATTAGTATTGATCAAGAATTAATCTAGGATTAATTAAGTGATCAAAAGAAGACTAATTAAATATATGGGTTGATTGTGTAAATCATCCATACTTATATAGTGGGCTAATTCTCCATGTATTGTCAAGTTGGGATAAAACCCATAAGATGCTCCATGGATTCTCCATGGTGTATTCGTACCCATGGATCATGGAAATGAAAGGCCATGACAATTAGGGTGTCCATGGTGTAACCCTAACTATATAATGATCTTATTCGTGGAGAAAATTGGCCACAATGGATAATAGAAAGGGCTAGCCGATTTTAATGAAGTGTGAAGTTCTCTCAAGTCATTCCATGTGTATTTGGTGTTGTGTGAACCATTTGAGGTGTCACACTTGGGGCACTAGGCACTCAAGCTTCATGAAGACATTCTACATCAAAGAGGTATGTAATTCTAACTTGATATATTCATATGGAACTATGTTATTATGCTAGTTAGGATTAATACTTTGGAAAAATCATATTTGCATGTATAATAGAGAAAACATAGATCCAAGGTATTTAGGGTTTCATGTACACTTAGGAGTGTTAGAATGCTCAAAACCCAACAATATGCTACCCTGCCTACCCTCGCAATCACCCTGAACAAACCGGTGTATCGGGGCCCCAGCTTGCCCCTCTTCCTGAATCGGATCACTCCTTTCCAAGGAGATACCTTCAGGAGTACAAAATCCCCCACTTGGAACTCAATCTCGGATCATCGCCTATCTGCATAACTCTTCTGGCGACTCTGAGCTGCCAACAACCTCTTTCTGACCTGTTGTATCTGCTTAGTCATCTAAAGACTAACTCAGTGTTGCCTATCACTCGCTGCCCGACCTCTCCCCAGCATATGGGAGTCCGACACCTCCTCCCGTACAACAACTCAAAGGGAGGCATGCCGATACGTGAATGGTGGCTGTTGTTATAAGAAAACTCAGCCAACGAAAAATACGTGTCTCAACTTCTTCCGAAGTCCAACACACATGCTCACAGCATGTCTTCGAGCGTCTAAATCATCCGCTTACTATGTCCGTCCGTCTGTGGATGGTATGCGGTACTAAAATGCAGCCTCGTACCCAAATCCTCATGGAATTTCTTCCTGAATCTGGAAGTGAAACGCACATCTCGATGGAAACGATCAAGATCGGTACTCCATGCCGCGATACCACCTCTCTCACATGTAACTCTGCCAGCCTCTCAGCAAAAGAGCTCTCACTGATAGCATGAAACTGAGCGCTCTTCGTCAGCCGGTCAACAATCACCCCAACTGCATCCACACCCCTCGCAATCCTCGGCATTTGGTGATAAAATCCATGGAAATCTGTTCCTACTTCCACTCGGGAACCTCAAGTGGTTACAACTTGCCATGTGGACGCTGGTGCTCGGCCTTCACCCTACGACAGGTCAAGCACCTCTCAACAAACCACGCGACATCCCTCTTCATATAGGGCCACCAATACTCCCTCTTCAGGTCCAAATACATCTTAGTGGCCCAGGATGGATCGAGAACCTCGATCTATGCGCCTCCTCCACCAGAATGGTACGTGCCCCGCTTTCAAACGGCACCCAAATCTGACCATGAAAGGTGATAAGCCCACGGCTATCAGCAACGAACTCAGATATCTACCCGATCACCCGCTCTGTTTTGCAGTTCTCCGGTCTCATGGCCTCTACCTGGGCCTCCTAAATGGTGTCCGACACCGGAGTCATCACCGTCAATCTCAAACAAACATCTCGAATCTGGGCACTCTCTACCCTGCGACTCAGGGCATCGGCTACAATATTAGCCTTGCCCGGGTGGTACACGATCTCATACTCATAATCCTTTACCACATCCAACCATATCCTATGGCGCATATTCAGGTCGGGCTGATCCATCAGATAATTCAAGCTCTTGTGATTCGTGTATATGGTACACCGGACTACATACAAATAGTGACGCCAGATCTTGAGGGCGAACACCACAGCCCCCAGCTCCAGATCGTGAGTGGGATATCTCGTCTCATGAGGCTTCAATTACCTCGATACGAATGCTATCACATGAAATCTGTGCATCAGCACCGCACCCAATCCTAATATCGAGACATCGTAATACACCAAAAAATCCTCCATCCCCTCTGAAAGGGCTAATACTGGGGTTTCGCATAATCTCTAGCGAAGTGTTTCGAATGAGGCCTGCTGCTCTGGGCCCCAACTGAATGCCACACCCTTCCGGGCCAAGTTGGTGAGAGGAACAACAATCTTGGAAAAATCTCTGATAAATCTCCGATAATAGCCAGCCAACCCCAGAAAACTCCTGATATCTGAGGGAGATTTCGGCACATCCTAACTCATCACTGCCTCAATCTTGGCCGGATCGACCAATATCCCGTTATGGTTAACGAGATGCCCCAGGAACTGGACCTCTCTTAACCAAAAAATGTAGTCGGAGAATTTGGCATAAAGCCTCTCCGATCTCAGAACTCCGAGGATCTCCCTCAAATGCTCCTTATGCTGCTCTCTAGATCTCGAATACACCAATATATCATCAATGAACACGCCCCTGGTGCATTGGTGAGCCCGAAAGGCATCACCACGAACTCGTAATGCCCATAACGAGTCCTGAACGATGTCTTCTGGGTATCCTCATCACGCACTCTCATCTGATGATATCCAGACTTCAGATCAATCTTGGAGAATGATGACGCTCCCTGCAACCGATCAAACAAATTGTCGATCCTCGGTAAGGGATAACGGTTCTGGACCGTTAGCTTGTTCAACTCCTGGTAATCAATGCACATCCAGTGTGAACCATCCTTTTTCTTGACAAAAAGGATCGGTGCTCCCCACGGCGAGGTACTTGGCCGAATAAACCCCTTCCCCAACAGCTCATGCAGCTGTGAGGATAACTCCTGCATCTCTGGTGGGGCAAGGTGATAGGGCGCATTAGTAATAGGCGCTGCTCCCGGGACCAAATCGATACGGAACTCTACCTGCCTCTCGGGAGGCACTCTCGGCAACTCCTCAGGAAAAACTTTCGGGAACTCACGCACTATCGGGACCTCATCGACCGACCTCAATCTCTCTGCATCTACTCTCATATCCACCACATAAGCCACAAACCCGGTACAGCCCTGTTGTAGGCTCTGCCTCATTCTAGCAGCCGAACAAAATGCTGACCCAAAATGGGTACCCTCGCCATAAACCGTAAGAACTCCCCCATTAGGGTCTCGTATGGTCACCATCTATCGCTCGCAATCGATAACCGCTCCAAACCTGCTCAACCAGTCCATGCCTACGATGACACAGACATCTCCTATCGCAATCGAGACCAAATCAATTGGAAAATCAACGCCGAAGATCTCAAGTACACATCCCTGAATCACATCGGCGACATACACTGCTCGCTCGTCAGCTATGGAAACTCACAGAGGTCGACTCAACGCCTCTCGACGAATACTGATGTGCTGACTAAAGGATAATGACACAAAATATCGACTCGCACACGAGTCAAATAACACCAAGGCAGGCACAGAACTCACAAGAAAAGTACCTACGCATAACATAATATAAGCACAATATCTCAAGCATCATAATAAATAAATGAAAGAATACATACCATCCACAACATTGGGCACTGCGTGGACCTCCTCCACGGTCAACTGGAAGGCTCTCCCTCGTGCCTTCGGTGCCTCGGCCTTCACCGGCCTACTCTCGGTAGCTTGAACAGCAGCAGAGGCAGATCCCTACGATGCTTCCTGTGCTGATCCTCGCAGCTGCGGACACTCGGCCTTCTGGTGTCCGGTCTGATTGCAGTGAAAACAGACTGCAAACCCCTTGGGGAAATACTTGGGCATATGCCCCTCCTTGCCACACTTATAGCAAAACCCTGCTCTACACTCTCCGTCATGACTCTTCCCGCACTTGTGAAAGACCCCAACTTTCGTATTTATGAAAGACCTAAACTTTCATACTATTCTAATATTATTCTTAAGTTACTTCCTCAAAACATGCTACATGCATATTTATAAAACAATATTTTATATCGATAAAGTGATTACAAAGGATTGGATACAAAACCGACTAAGTTTTGTTACATTTCATGTCTACCTAGGAATCTACTATTCATATACATACATGAACATTAAAATACAGAGAAATAGTATTAACTATTCTAAATCTTTCAGCAGTATAAAGTTATATTGGATACTCATCACCTGCAATTGTTAAACACTGAGAGGAATAAGCGATAACGCTTAGTGAATTCAATAAATAGATACAATATAATCTTATGCCTTATATATACTTCAATGTGGCAAAAGCAAAGAGCAACAACAAGACATATGTGAAATCATGTGACAAGCGTTCATATCAATCAAAGAATTTATTCAAAGATATACTTTTCAATGAGACATAACAATTTCAATACTTGATATGCATCAATAAAGCTTTGGCCCAAATGGCACAGAAGACATATAATTTCTGATTATCAATATGATAGATTTCAGGTTTTCACGCCCTGTTTAGCATTTCGGTAGATTTCAGGTTTTCACCCCCTGTTTAACAATTTGCCAATACCATAGAATAGATTTCATTCCCTTACGGAGTCATGCACTACCTGGCCAAAGGCTACGTACCAGTACCAATGTGAATCTAAGTCCTTTCACTGATCACATGGTCAAAGGTATTATATTTGCTATAAACATAGTGAATAAAATAACACGGGAAAATAACTCAGAATAATAACACTGAGAAGCACATAGCACATATAACACATAACATACAATTTTTCCTATATATTGAACTCACCTTAAGTTAACCGGGGGTTAAAATAGTAATTTGGGCAGCACTTCGGCTTTAAATATGACTTTCTATGTTGAAAACCAGGAGCTTAATTGAAAACCGGGCTATGCAAAGGTAGGGATTCAAAACCAAAAAGATAAAATTTTCGGGCTTCTCAGGGGTCTTGGGACGTGTTTCGGGTGCTAAAATTGATACCGGGGCTTCGGGAAAAGTCAAAATAGTGAAAATATGGATTTAGGGGTGAAAAATGGCAAAATTCTAATTTTAGCAGGGAGGGTTCGCACCCTCTTACTTATTGGGGCGAGGGTTCGGAATTTGTGTCTGGTAGGCATCCACATCGTGCCTGCAAGGCTCGGTCCGGAGGAGGGTGACTTAGCGAAGACACGCGGCAGATGCGCAGGGCTCCAGCGAGGCACAGACGGATGCGGATGCGAAGCAGCTCGGTGGCAGCAACTGCGAGGGACACGCAAGGTGGATACATCTCCGGTTTGTACACGTGGCACTGCAAGGCGAGGCCACGACTCCGGTGATGCACCTGCTTCGTGCGAGGTGACGTGGTTGCGACGAGGGTCTCCGGTGGCTGGTACTATTCATGCAAATTTTCTCAGAAAATGTGCCCCAAACTTCTAAAATCCATAACTTTCGCATACGAACTCCATTTTTGACGTTCTTTATATGCACGCGTAGCTAAAATTACACTCTACAACTTTCGTTTAGACTTCATTGACTAATTTTGAATTTAATTTTATTATTATTAATTTTAACAGACCGGGACAGGAAAATCCGTTAAAAATTCAAAACTTCTTCATCCGACATCCGTTTTCGTTAGAATTTTTACCATTGTACTACAAATGACGAGACCTTTGATTCTCGTTTAGGATGTATCATTCAAATATCGCTCGATCTAAAGTTCGAGTTTTTAGCTGTTTACTACTAAGTTGAAAGTTCGAAAAATCATAACTTCCTCATACGAAGACAGATTTTGGCGTTCTTTTTATTGAATTTCTCTGTTTAACGAATACTACGACTTTCATTTATATTTCTAAGGCTAAAAAGTAGTTTATCAAAAACTCACTTTTTACGTCATTTGGTGTCGTGCCAGTTTTGTCGCGGATCTTCGGTTGGTTCTAACTTCTTCGTTATAACTCGGATTTCGATGAGGTTTTCGCCTACAAGTTTCTAACGAGATGGTTTACAACATCAAATAATAAAATTTTACTTATTTCAAATTTTATATTTTCGCTAAATTTCACTATTTGACTTTTAATTGGGATCTCATAAGACTTCCAATATTTTCTGAGTGATTCTAAACATAGTTTCACTTCATTTCTAGTAAAAACCATCTTGTTAGAACTCAACACTCAATTTTATTCACTTTTAATAATAACAATACGCAATTTCAGAACATGTATGTTACAACTTGCCATAACTGCGGCCCTTCTGGTTCCCTGATCTCGAATCGGTGGGCTTGGCCCACTTGGCTGTCAGCTGGGACTGAGTCGGTCGCCGATCCCTCCCCTAAGACTCCGCCTCCTCCCTAGCCTGAGTCTCCAGCTCTATCTCCCTCTTCCGAGCATTTTCCTAGAGCTCGGATAATGTACGGTATGATGAGTTCGCCACGAACTCTCGTATGTCTCTCCTCAGAATACTCAAATACCGATTCATATGTGCTTGCTTGGTCGACACGTGCTCAGGGCAGAACATTGCCCTCTCATGGAACATCCGGCTGATCACTGTAACAGACTCAGTACCCTGCTTGAGGGTCAGAAACTCCTGGGCCAAACGTTGCCTCTCCACCGAGGGAACGTACTTATCATGGAACATAGCGGTGAACCTCTTCCAAGTCACCGCGGCAAGCTCAGTAGACGAAAAGTGCACCGTCACAAACTTCCACCAGTCCTTCGCTCCCAAGCAAAGCTGGTTCAGCGCAAATCGGACCCTCAAATTCTCTGGACATGAACACGTATAGAAGAATCCCTCAATATCAGAAACCCATCTCATCACAGCAATCAGATCCTGCGTCCCATCAAACTCTGGTGGCTTCGTGTTGCTGAACTCCCGAAACAACAATGAATCACCACCCTGAGGTCTGATAGCAGCAACATTTGCAGTAGCTGCAGCGGCTACATCCTCAGTAACTGATGCGTATCTCTCATCAAAAGTCTCAATCAGCATGGTCTTATAGACCCGAACATCTCTGGAATCTCTGCGTGAATAGCCACAACCACCTCATCATGAATCAACCTGCAGATCTCCTCATCACTGAGACCACTGCTCTCAGGTGTGTGGCGTCTCCCAACCATGATGTCTCTCTGAAATACAACACAAAATATCAGGGACTCGCTCGAGTGTACACACACTCGATATCCCATTCCTACTTGATCGCTGGTACCCTAAGGATTCTTACTTGGGCTGCGCACTGATCCGGTGTCTTCGGTAGTACGGGCCCAATACTACCATCGACACCGCATTAGTATTCACCCCAATTCCTCCTCCTAGGATCCCAATTTCAAGTACTCTACTCTCACTATGCATAATCTACCCTCTAGCAGATCTCTCACAAGCTCCTTGCTACTATCTACTCACTCTCAAGCATCTCCTAGCACCAAAACCCATAAGCTAAGGCATCACAAATCAGCTCACTCTAGCCTACTCAAGAATGCATAACATATTATCTCATATCTCATAACACATAATATAAGGGTATTTTGGGAAATCACCATTCGAGTGCTGGCTTATCATACACACTGCTCTGCTCTGCTCTTTTCAAAAACTTTTTACTCCTTGAGAAAATTTTGTGATTTTTTTTTGAAAATTTCTCAAATCCTCAGTTTGAGTTCAGATACGCCCAAAGGTGCACCCGAATCCCTCAAACCATGGCTCTGATACCAACTTGTAACGCCCAAAATTTTCAAACAATTTTTCACATTTTCAAAAAACATACTTTCAGTCATAAATCTATAAAAATGTCATTGTATCACATATCAATCCATAGAAACACAACCCAAGATCATAATGTATAAAAACTCCTCATGTGTGTACTGATCATGGCAGCGCCTTCCCGCGATCCTCACTGGTACCTGAAACACATAACACAACACTGTAAGCATAAATGCTTAGTGAGTTCCCCCTAAATACCACATATAACACATAATAGCCACTCGAGACTATAACTCTGTGGACCCTCCGGTCCTAACTCTGTGGACCCTCTGGTCCTAACTCTGTGAACCTTCTGGTTCTAACTCTATAAACTCTAGAACATAAATGGCATGAATCACATAGAAATAATGCAGTGTATCATAATCACATAAATAACATACAAGATACCCTGTCATATAACTCTAAATTACCACTTTAGGTAAAGTATAGTGAGAAGACTCACCTCAGGGAATATCGAAGAATCTCGAACTTGAAATATTGAACTAGTCCCCGCCTAATCACATAAATAATTACTCTAATCAATATGACTTTCAAAGGCTAGACTAATACCCCTCTAAGTTCTCTAAGAAGGGTAAAAGACCATTCTACCCTTATAATGGCTCAAAAGTCCAAACATTGACTAATCCCTAAAAGTCAACGAAGTCAACGGTCAAACTTTGACCAGACTCATCGAGTGCACTCAGGAGACTCGACGAGTCCACACTGGCTCTCTGAATCCTTCCAAGACCCACTTGGCACGACGAGTTCCCTCTCCACTCGTTGGGTTACTCAGCAACGAATCGTGGGGCAACCCCGACTCGGCTCGTCGAGTCCACTTATGAACTCGACGAGTTGCTCCCATGACAACACTCATCTGACCTCCTGAGGTCAGATCTGCTTCACTAATCCATAGAACTGGCTCCCCCATGACTAATAACCACGTAAAGGTTGAATCTTTCTACACATGCATTGCTCCCAAGGCTTATTTTGGTGAAATCCCTTCTAACATGGCAACCTATGTCCATTTCCTCCATAGAACCACAAAAAGCAGAATGGTTCAGGCTCTTTGGACCTCAAAAGGTCCAGATCTAGAGTTTAGCACTCAATGGGACACTATAATCAACTAAACAAGCCGTAAAACGGGTTTAGAAAACCCTAGATTCAATTCCCTTTAGCAAAACAGAAGGGTAGGATCGAATAGCTACCTCAAAATTGAAGATTCAAGCTGAAAACCCACTGAAATGCAATCCTATTGACCTCCCCTTAGTGGAAACACTTTCTCCTTTTCAAAATCCCACCAAAAATGATTAAAGAGGCTCAAACTCTCTCACAATTCACTCAAGATCAATAGGTTATCTCTCTCTGGACTGGTAGCCGCAAATGAGGGCTATAAGGTCCTTTAAATATGGCACAAGCCCGGGATTTAGGGTTTTCGTCGTCATCACATACTCGTCAAGTCCACCCTTACCGACTCGTCGAGTCCTTACATTTATCCAGTCAGCGAATCGCGATCCTACTCGACAAGTCTAGACGTCAACTCGTCAAGTCCCTCTCTTAACTTCAAGATAAATGATAAAATATAATACCTGGAAATCCGAATGTTACAGAAATCCTCAAATATTCTTAGTTCGCTTAAACTAATGAGTTAATACCAACTGTGACATCCTCATTTTCATGGTCAGAAAATACCTTTTATTTTTGCTTATTTTAAAAACAGAGTATTCTTTATATAGCGGAATTTATCTCGAAAAAATATGTTCTCAAGAAATGTTTTTCATTGATTATTAAAACTTATGATGTCATAACTGATACAAGAAACATAAGCATAAATGTAATCATTATTGGTCTTACAACATCAAATGGTCTACATTTCCTCGAATCTCTCATCGTTTCCAAACATCAAATACATTCATATTGATACCTGTGTGAAACGACCCAAAAATTTTCGTTTTTCCATATAATCAAAACCATAATATAAGTATCATAACATAAAACATACGCGATGTATCCCCAAAACATAATAAAATATTGTGCGGAAAACTGTATCATACTACATCATTCCAAAACATCAAGAGACATCCCTAGGATAAAAGCTATGCTGTGGTGTGTGCGATGCTGTCACCCCGAGCTCTTCCCTTTGCTTGCGGAAGTACCTGAAACCAAACTGAAACTGTAAGCACGAAGCTTAGTGAGCTCCCCCAAACTACCACATACCATACAATAACATATAAACACATATTGGGCCTTGCCCACTGCATCGGACCGAAGTCCGGAACTAACTGGGACCTTGTCCCCTGCACCGGACCGAAGTCCGGAACTAACTGCATCGGACCGAAGTCCGGAACTGACTGACTGAACATGGCATAGCATAACACATCAACTAGCATAACACATATACGACATGCTACATCGGGCCGTGGCCCGGAACACATAATACTTAACACATAAAACATAGCACACAAATCCTGTTCGAACCACGAAGGCATCGAACATACTAACTACTGCATCGGACCTAAATCCGGGAACTACTGCTAACTGAACAGGCCGGCATTGTGGCCTTAGACCCGTTCCTACTGGAAGGAAACTCACCTCGTAAGCTGGCTGCTGAGTGTGTGGCTCGGAAAGCTAACGGCGGCTGCTCCTGAATCTCCTCGGCTACAAGTCCATAAACACACTCAATCAAATACTAAACACTGCGCTTGGGGTAAAATGACTCTTTTACCCTTGGTCAAAGTCAACTCTCCTTTGGGCTGACTCGCCGAGTTGGGCCACCCAACTCGCCGAGTCCAACTCTCACTTTTCACTTTTACTCACTGCTACTCGTCGAGTCTGGCATCGACTCGACGAGTACCCTCTTGATCCAAGAATTCAGACAATCTTCATCCGACTCGTCGAGTCGGATGAACAGACTCGACGAGTTGTTCTTGATCCCAAGAAGATTGCCTTGGACTCGCCGAGTTGATGAACAACTCGCCGAGTCCCTCCATCACTGAGTTCACCCTCAACTCGCTGAGTCCACTCTCTAACTCACCTCGTCCACTCAACACTGATAAAACTGAAGAACTCGGGACTCGCGACCCAACTCGTCGAGTCGTTCTTCCGACTCGCCGAGTTGCCGCCATGCAACTGATTTTTACTCGATTTTGTTTGAATCCAATGCATACAATTGATAGATCTGAGTCCAATAAGCTGATTTACCACGTAAAGTTTCCAACTTTACATGCACAACCTCATGAATAAGGGAAATAAGGCTAAAAGATACATAAAATGGGTAGATCTATGGTTATCATGCAATATAACTCCAAAAAGACAATAGATCTGGGCTCTACAACACCCCAACATTCAGATCCACAGCTATTTCGACTTAATAAGACGTTCATGCAAGTGTAAGGCTTGGAACAAGCATCAACTAGCTCTTAGGAGAGCTCTAATGGAAGTTTAAAGCATATAACAAGATGGAACTCCGAAAATACCTCAATTAACTCTGATTTGGCCTTGGATCTTTGCACCACAACACTTCTCCTTGCTTCTTCCTTCTTCTCCTTCTTCATACCTTCACAAAATGGCACCAAAACACATATAAGCCCTTCAAGGGAGGTTTAGGGTTCTAACACTGCGTTCTCAGGGTGAGGGAGGCAAGGATGGGGGCTATAAGGTGGTATAAATAGTGGGCAACCCGAGGATTTTAGGGTTTCACCCAGACAGATGGACTCGCCGAGTCAGGGATATGGACTCGCCGAGTCCCCGGCTCACGCGTGCCCTCAGGTGCGACCCTACTCGGCGAGTCAGGCTAGAACTCACCGAGTCCCGCTTGAAAAACTCACTATAATTACCAATAAATCAACATACCGGGAACGGGTCGTTACAATTCTCCCCCATTTGTCTCAGACTTCGTCCTCGAAGTCTGCTACGGCTGGATCTGCAAATACCTCCGGGTAGTGCGCTCTCATTTCCTCTTCAGCCTCCCACGTCCATTCAGACCCCTTCCGGTGCTGCCACTGCACCTTTACTAGCTGAATTACCTTGTTCCTCAAGGTCTTGGTCTTCCGTTCCAGAATCGCAACCGGCTTCTCGATAAAATTTAGGCCGCCATCAACCTGAATGTCCTCTAAGGGAACGACTGCTGTCTCATCCACCAAACACTTCCTCAACTGCGACACGTGGAAGGTGTTGTGTATCTGACTAAGCTCCTCACGGAGATCTAACCGATAAGCAACCCGACCCACCCGGGCCAAAACCCTGAAAGGACCAATAAATCTGGGGCCCAATTTGCCCCTCTTCCGGAACCTGATGACACCTTTCCAAGGTGAGACTTTCAGAAGAACCATATCTCCCACCTGGAACTCCAAGTCCGAACGCCTCCTATCGGCGTAGCACTTCTGCCGACTCTGCGCAGTCTGCAGCCTACTATGGACCTGCTGGATCAATTCCATCGTCTTGAGCACCACTTCGGTGCTCCCTATAACTCGCTGACTGACCTCGCCCCAACAAATCGGGGTCCTGCACTTCCTGCCATATAACATCTCAAAAGGAGGTCGATCAATACTCGCATGATAACTGTTGTTATACGAGAATTCCGCTAACGGAAGATACGTATCCCAACTGCCCCCAAAATCTAGAACACATGCCCTAAGCATGTCCTCAAGAGTCTGAATCGTCCTCTCGCTCTGCCCGTCAGTCTGTGGATGAAAAGCGGTGCTGAAATGGAGACGAGTACCCATCTCGTCGTGGAATCGCTTCCAGAATCTGGACGTGAAACGAACATCTCGGTCCGACACCACCGATACCGGCACTCCATGACGTGCCACAATCTCTCACACATAGATATCGGCTAACTTTTCCGTCGATATACTCTCCTGAATCGGAATAAAATGGGCACTCTTCGTCAACCGATCCACTACTACCCATATTGAGTCCACCCCGCGTGCGGTCCTGGGGAGTTTGGTGACAAAATCCATGGTGATATCCTCCCATTTCCACACGGGAATGTCTAATGGCTGCATCTTGCCGTGAGGTCTCTGGTGCTCCGCCTTGACCTTCCGGCAGGTCAAACATCTCTCCACATACCAAGCGACATCTCGCTTCATGCAGGGCCACCAATAATCAGATCGAAGATCTCGATACATCTTCGTCGCTCCTGGGTGGATAGAAAATCGAGACTTATGAGCCTCGTCCATCAATACTTGCCGTACCCCACCCCAGTACGGTACCCACACCCTACCATGAAGCGTCAACAAACCCCGACTGTCGTAATCAAACGAAGCTACTCGGCCCACTATCCTCTCGCACTTCTGCCTCTCCTCCTTGAGGCCCTCCATCTGAGCCTCCTTGATCCGCTCCAACAACGGAGTGATCACTGTCATCCTCATACACAGATCTCTGATAGGGGCCTTCGACACCTTGCGGCTCAGGGCGTCGGCCACCACATTGGCCTTCCCTGGATGATAAAGGATCTCACAGTCATAGTCCTTCAGCACGTCTAACCATCTCCTCTGTCTCATGTTCAAACTCGGCTGATCCATAAGATATCGCAAACTCTTGTGATCCGTGTAAATAGTACAGCGGACCCCATAAAGGTAATGTCTCCAAATCTTGAGGGCAAACACAACTGCCCCCAGCTCCAAATCGTGGGTAGGATAATTAGCCTCGTGAGGCTTCAACTGTCTCGAGGCATAAGCTACTACATGGCCTCGCTGCATCAATACTGCTCCCATACCTGTGATCGATGCATCACAATAGACTACGAAATCCTCTACTCCTTCTGGCAAGGTAAGGATCGGAGCCTCGCACAATCTCTGCCTGAGAGTCTCGAACGCCGCCTGCTGCTCAGGCCCCCAACGAAAAACCACCGACTTCTTGGTTAGCCGGGTGAGCAGCACTACTATCTTGGAGAAGTCTTGAATAAATCTCCGATAATACCCTGCCAACCCCAGGAAGCTCCGAATCTCAGATGGAGACCTCGGGACCTCCCACTGCATCACGGCCTCAATCTTGGCCGGATCTACCAAAATACCCTTCTGGTTGACGAGATGACCAAGAAACTGCACCTCGCGCAACCAGAACTCACACTTGAAGAACTTTGCGAAAAGTCTCTCCCTCCTCAAAGTCTCCAACACCTCCCGCAGGTGCTCCTCGTGCTGCCCCTGTGTCTTGGAATACACCAAGATGTCATCTATAAACACTATCGCCGACCGATCCAGCATCGGTCTGCACACGCGGTTCATGAGATCCATGAACGCGGCTGGGGAATTGGTGAGCCCAAATGGCATCACCACGAACTCATAATGACCATACCGGGTCCTGAAAGCAGTCTTCTGTACATCCTCATCTCTAACCCTCATCTGGTAATAACCGGAGCGTAGATCGATCTTGGAGAACCAAGACGCTCCCTGGAGCTGATCAAACAAGTCATCTATCCTCGGAAGTGGGTAATGGTTCTTCACCGTTACTTTGTTCAACTCCCGATAATCAATGCACATACGATGCGACCCATCCTTCTTCCTCACAAATAAGATCGGCACTCCCCAAGGCGAACTGCTCGGCCGAATGAAACCCTTGTCTAACAGCTCCTGAAGCTGTGTAGATAACTCCTGCATCTCAGGGGGAGCAAGTCGATACGGTGCTTTGGCTATCGGAGCCGCACCAGGAACTAGGTCGATCCTGAACTCAACCTGCTTCTCTGGAGGTATCCCCGGCAAATCCTCGGGAAACACATCCGGGTAGTCACGAACAATAGGAACATCATCAATCGTCGTCTTGCCCTTCTCCCGGGCATCCAAGACGTAAGCTACAAAACCGGCGCAACCCTGCTGAACATAGCGCCTCGCCCTTGCGGCGGAACAAAAGATCGGTCCTCGCTGGGGCCTCTCGCCCTGAATCACTATCTCTCCCCCACTGGGAGTGCGAACCCTCACTAGCTGAAACTCACAATCAATCACCGCCCCATTGGGGCTCAGCCAATCCATGCCCACAATAACTTTATTCCCACGCAGGGGAATAGGAACCAGGTCCACTGAAAACTGCTCATCAAATATCTGAAGGGAACACCCTTTATGCACTCTGCCGACCCTCACGGTCCTATCATCTGCTATCTCAACCTCTAGTGGGCAATCCAGCTCCTCGGGAGCTCTGCTAAGTCTCTTGCTAAGCGCAAGCGATACAAATGATCGGGTAGCCCTCGAATCGAACAATACCAAAGCAGGGATGCCGTTCACCGAGAACAACCCTAAATAAAACATATCATCAAGTAATATACAAACGATATAATAACAAAAGATGAAGGAAAGATTCATACTCGTCACCACATCAGGAGTCGCTCGCGCCTCCTCTGCTGTCATCTGAAATGCCCTGCTCTTCGCCACTGGCGCATCAGTTCGGCCCTGCCGGCCATCCGTAATCCTCAAGGTGGCAGGGACAGGTGCAACCACCTTCCCTGCTGCAGCTAAACTGGGACACTGGGACCTTTTATGTCCCCTCTGATTGCACTGAAAGCAAATCAGATCTGATGTTGTAACCGTAGTAGCAGGGGTCGTACAATCCCTACTCAAATGCCCAGTCCGACCGCACTTGTAGCAGCCGGAACTCCCTGCCTTGCACGCCCCCTCGTGCAATCTCCCACACTTGCCACACCGACCGTGGCTCTGCTGACCCCTAGACCTGTGATCTGAAACCTTGGGCTTTTTGCCCATACTGCCTGAACCCGAAACCGCCTCCGGTTTCCTCTTCTTCTCCATCTCGAGATCAATCTCCCTCTCTCTAGCTCTGGCAATCATGTCGCCCAGCGTTTTACAATTGGACCGGCTCACAAACATGCGGATGTCACTCCGCAGCATCTCATGATAACGGGCCTTCTTCATCTCCTCATCGGCTGCATACTGAGGAACAAGAAGGGCCCTCTCCCTGAACTTGGCGGTGATCTCCGCCACTGTCTCTGTAGTCTGGGTAAGGTCCTGAAACTCCCTAGCTAACTGCTGCACCTCAATGACTGGTGCAAACTCCACCCTGAACCTGGTAGAGAAATCAGCCCAGGTCATGGCATCCAATGCCGCATCATCCCCGATGGCATGTCCGACCTCCTCCCACAAATCCTGTGCCCTGTCCTTCAGAAGACAGGACGCCAATCTGACCTTGTCCCCCTCGGGACACCTGCTAGTGCGGAAAGCGTTGGCCACATCCACCAACCATCTAGTACTCACTATGGGGTCCCGCGCCCCATGATAGTCTGGAGCCCCGCATGCCCTGAACTCCCTGAACGTAAGTGTGCGCGACCCCATCACGGCCGCCATCTCAGCACGGAAAGTACTCAATCTCTCATCCATCAGCTCTAAAATACCCTCCTTGATCGAACCGAAGATCACAGGAGTCTGCTCTAGTATGATGCGGGTAACCTCAGAAGAAAGGAACTCCCTAGTCTGCTCATCCATCTGCCCGGCCTCCGGGCCTGATCCCGATCCTGATCCCCCTCCGGCATCTGAACTGCCGGCCGCTGGCCTCGGACGCAAAACTACCATTCTGAAACATATCATAACAACATCAGAACACTGAAATATTTCAAGGGATCATGATACTACTACTAGCTTCCTGGTCTTGTCTTGGCCTTCCTTGATTCGAGTACGGATCCTCTGCTTTCAGTAGTATGGGCCCCTACTACCTTCCACATCTATCCGTACTTTCCTCAAGAACTGCCTTGACTCCACCAAGTCACTTCTACTACTACCATTCTCTGCTACTCTCATCCTAGGCTTGCCCTAGAGAAACCTCAAGCTCAACACGACTGGTCCTCAGCTGCTGTAGGTCTCCTCATAATGCCAGCTAGCCACCACCTAAACACCATCACATGTGATGAGGATCAGATAATCCTTCAAGTAAAAGATCTTTCCCTACAACGGTTGGACTCAAACAAGAGCTGCGCAATAGGGCCAGTTCCAGCACTCTGGGATTATTCAAACCTGATTACATGTGGTGTGACGTGTTCACCTAATGGCTAACTCCCAGTACTCAGAGCCCCACCAAGCACGAAGCAAGCAGCATTCGGACAAGGGAAACAGACTCAGGCAAAACTATTCTTATAACAAGAAGCTGCACTAGCATAGGATGCTAAGCTCATACTATCAGGCATAACCTAAACAGGCTATCCTACTACTGTCTACTCAATTCTAGCATGCAATACTCATAAAGTTGTAACACATAACCAGGCACATAAGGCATTCTCCTAGATCCTTAGCCCTATACTAGCATGTTGTTCTACTGAAACTGAAACTGAACAAATAACTTGTATGGGTAATTTGGGAGTACTTACTTGAGCTCGGCTGACCGCATGCACACACCTCTATCTTGTTAAAAACAATTCTTTCTTTCTAAGTGCTTTCAAAATTCTTTTTGTAAAACCTTTTTATTTTACTAAAATCTTTTAATTCCTTTAGTTTGAGTTCAGATACACCCGGAAGTGTATCCGAATCCCTCAAACCAGGGCTCTGATACCAACTTGAAACGACCCAAAAACACGACCCAAAAATTTTTCGTTTTTCCATATAATCAAAACCATAATATAAGTATCATAACATAAAACATACGCGATGTATCCCCAAAACATAATAAAATATTGTGCGGAAAACTGTATCATACTACATCATTCCAAAACATCAAGAGACATCCCCAGGATAAAAGCTATGCTGTGGTGTGTGCGATGCTGTCACCCCGAGCTCTTCCCTTTGCTTGCGGAAGTACCTGAAACCAAACTGAAACTGTAAGCATGAAGCTTAGTGAGCTCCCCCAAACTACCACATACCATACAATAACATATAAACACATATTGGGCCTTGCCCACTGCATCGGGCCGAAGCCCGGAAACTGCATCGGACCGAAGTCCGGAACTGACTGGGACCTTGTCCCCTGCATCGGACCGAAGTCCGGAACTAACTGCATCGGACTGAAGTCCGGAACTGACTGGGACCTTGTCCCCTGCATCGGACCGAAGTCCGGAACTAACTGCATCGGACCGAAGTCCGGAACTGACTGACTGAACATGGCATAGCATAACACATCAACTAGCATAACACATATACGACATGCTACATCGGGCCGTGGCCCGGAACACATAATACTTAACACATAAAACATAGCACACAAATCCTGTTCGAACCACGAACGCATCGAACATACTAACTACTGCATCGGACCTAAATCCGGGAACTACTGCTAACTGAACGGGCCGGCATTGTGGCCTTAGACCCGTTCCTACTGGAAGGAAACTCACCTCGTAAGCTGGTTGCTGAGTGTGTGGCTCGAAAAGCTAACGGCGGCTGCTCCTGAATCTCCTCGGCTACAAGTCCATAAACACACTCAATCAAATACTAAACACTGCGCTTGGGGTAAAATGACTCTTTTACCCTTGGTCAAAGTCAACTCTCCTTTGGGCTGACTCGCCGAGTTGGGCCACCCAACTCGCCGAGTCCTACTCTCACTTTTCACTTTTACTCACTGCTACTCGTCGAGTCTGGCATCGACTCGACGAGTACCCTCTTGATCCAAGAATTCAGACAATCTTCATCCGACTCGCCGAGTCGGATGAACAGACTCGACGAGTTGTTCTTGATCCAAGAAGATTGCCTTGGACTCGCCGAGTTGATGAACAACTCGCCGAGTCCCTCCATCACTGAGTTCACCCTCAACTCGCTGAGTCCACTCTCTAACTCACCTCGTCCACTCAACACTGATAAAACTGAAGAACTCGGGACTCGCGACCTAACTCGTCGAGTCGTTCTTCCGACTCGCCGAGTTGCCGCCATGCAACTGATTTTTACTCGATTTTGTTTGAATCCAATGCATACATATGATAGATCTGAGTCCAATAAGCTGATTTACCACGTAAAGTTTCCAACTTTACGTGCACAACCTCATGAATAAGGGAAATAAGGCTAAAAGATGCATAAAATGGGTAGATCTATGGTTATCATGCAATATAACTCCAAAAAGACAGTAGATCTGGGCTCTACAACACCCCAACATTCAGATCCATAGCTATTTCGACTTAATAAGACGTTCATGCAAGTGTAAGGCTTGGAACAAGCATCAACTAGCTCTTAGGAGAGCTCTAATGGAAGTTTAAAGCATATAACAAGATGGAACTCCGAAAATACCTCAATTAACTCTGATTTGGCCTTGGATCTTTGCACCACAACACTTCTCCTTGCTTCTTCCTTCTTCTCCTTCTTCACACCTTCACAAAATGGCACCAAAACACATATAAGCCCTTCAAGGGAGGTTTAGGGTTCTAACACTGCGTTCTCAGGGTGAGGGAGGCGAGGATGGGGGCTATAAGGTGGTATAAATAGTGGGCAACCCGGGGATTTTAGGGTTTCACCCAGACAGATGGACTCGCCGAGTCAGGGATATGGACTCGCCGAGTCCCCGGCTCACGCGTGCCCTTAGGCGCGACCCTACTCGGCGAGTCAGGCTAGAACTCGCCGAGTCCCGCTTGAAAAACTCACTATAATTACCAATAAATCAACATACCGGGAACGGGTCGTTACACTGTGATATAAAGAAACTGAGTGGGTTAGGTTAAAAAACCTGGTGAGTACATAGGGTTTTGAACCCATAATAATATACTTAATGTGTTTATAAACATTTCTGTGTTCCATGGGATTGTCATCAATAGTCTCATGGCCATCATTTATACACTGTTAGATGACTATATCGCTTAGTACAATAGTACTAGTAAGTTAAGGCTTATTATCATTGTTTTCCTCTCTTATCATCCATCTCCCTTATTTTTTTATTCATCCCTCATTACCCATCACTACCCAATATATTATAAATATGAATAACATATATAGTAAATCATATAAAAATCATCTTATAATATTCCATCTGACACAGAACATTTTAATCATAGATAATATGCATATATAACATTCAATTTATCTAACTAATTCATATATATATATATATATATATATATATATATATATATATATATATATATATATGTGTGTGTGTGTGTAAGATGAAAGTTACTATGCACTCACTTGTTAAAAGTGAATGACTGGAAAGTTGGGCTAGGCTTTGTGCCACGTAAAAACGCAGTTTTTGTAAATTCCACAACTTCCTCATACAAGTTCTGTTTTAGACATTATTTATGTTCACACTTAGTTATCGACAAGATCTACAACTTTCATTTAGACTTTGTTTGCTAATTCTCATGTTATTTTTAAAGCTATATTTTTATAAGCATAGATAGTTAAAGTCCACATAAAAATCATAACTCTTTCATACGATATCTGTTCTCGAAGGTCTTTATATCGATGGATTGGTATTGAAGAGATCTTCAACTCTCATTTAGATGATTTTCCCTAACAATCAAACGTTCTAAATTTGGGTTTCTGTGTTGCATACTACTATGTTGAAACCTCTAAAAGTCATAACTTCCTTATATGAAATCAGATTTGGACGTTCTCTATATGCACATTTTCAGTTTTATGATTTCTACGATTTTTGTTTGGATTATTTATCCTAAACAATCTTCTATCGAAAATATATGTTTATCGTTGTAATGAATAATTATCATATTATTCCTTAATCGTCTAACCCTATATTACGGGTGTTACAGTATATATAGTGTAGAATGTTACATAAGAGACCCTACTATTCAAAAATATAAAACATGTATAAAACTATCTAACAAGTTGGATGGCTCAATAAGAGACCTATTTTGTAAATTTACTTTCTACATCAAGTAAATCATAAATCTATTCTAAAAGAGATTAACAAAAAGAGCCAAACCACAATGCGTGTTGATGATTTACATCCAAATATGCAAATAGAGTTTATTTAATATAGAAAAAAAAAACATACCTTATCGTGAAGAGAAAAGGGAAAATATATGAAGAAAAGAAACTAAATTAAGCTTATGTTTGACAAATTAGAGTAAAAACTACTTGTTAGCATAAATTCAAAAAGGGATGTATGGATAAGTTTCAGAAGTTGTTATTAATAGTATATATGTGGTTTAAAATGAATGGAAAGATTTCCTTTGAATCTTATGTGAAAAATAATGATTTTTTTAAAACTTCAAAAGTCACTAAGTAGCCTACATTTGGAGCTTTTTAATTCGAGATCAAGAGTCTATATGCAATAATTTTTTAATGAAATTTGTATGCGACACGATATAGAATCAACAAATAAAAGAACCGACTAAATTCGAGTTCATATAAAAAAAAAATATGGACGTTTGAAGTTAAGGAAAAAAAATCCATGAAGAGAGAACAAGTTGAACATTTTCCAAGTCTAGGAAAAATGTTCCAAGAGCCCAAAACACATACATTGGAGCTTTGAAAGGAGGACTTCTTGATGTACTAATATCGATTTCCAATGTAATATATCAATGGAAATCCTTTGCTACAAATAACATAATGAAAAAAAAAAAGGAATTGTGTTAATAGAAGTTGTATAAGATATGAGGGTTCAAAGTTGGCAAAAACTGAAAATCCGACAAATATGAAATCGCAGTCGATGAAGATTTAACTACATTTTGTATGGTTATTTCTCAAAAGAAAACCATTTTGTTCACTTGTTGCTATGTTGGGAAAAAGAAAATCCATTTCTTATCAGTTAGAATATTAAGCATTAATTAAAGTGAATCAACATGTTGCTAATATGAGAGGCAATTGTTAAGTGTCTTCGGACGAGAATTGAAACAATATTATTTTGTTGTTGTTTAAAATTAATAAAACG